>NC_088684.1:121457482-121760513 GCF_028017835.1 Emys orbicularis
TGACATCCACCAGAGGAACCAACCGCACCAAGCACAGAGAAGCTCTTATTGTTTTTTCCTTCTCCCTCAGCAAAGATGATGTGACTGTCTTCTAACATGTAGAAGTATTTCCAAGCTGGAAGTCATTCAGGCAAAAAAAGGACCTGTGTTTTGCAAATACTGCCAAATGAAATATTCATTTCCAAATGCCACCAGAATGACCATACACATCCTAGCATGCATGAAATATCCTGCAGACATTAAAAGTGGAAATGAAGGTCAAGAAGAAGAGTGTGAGATAGACAACACGGACATTGGTTGCATTTGCAACAAACATTCTTGATCCAGAAGTCCTTCTGCTTCTGTGACATCTTCATCTGGAAGTGTTGTACACTCAGTTTCAACTCTTCAATCATCAGGAAAACATAGGCATCTGAACCAACGATATCCAAAAGATTCCCAACAATGATTGTATGCAGTGTAGTTGTAGCTATGTTGGTCCCAGGATATTAGAGAGACAAGGTGGGTGGGGTGTTAACAGACCATTCTATGTTGAATGGTTCCTTACAATATGTGCTAACTACTTACGGTAAAAAAATCTTTTCCACCTTGCATTTTGCTGTGAGGCTGGGAGTTCCTTTCCCAGACCTGAAGAAGACCTTTGTGTGGCTTGAAAGCTTGTCTCTCTCACCAACACAAGTTGGTCCAATAAAAGATATTACCTCCCAACAATGACTTCATTTATAGACAAGATGACACCTGAATATCAACAAAAAAGACTGATGAAGCAAGAGTGATATATGCTTCTGGTATTCCAGTGTCAGTCATTGAAAACAGTTATTGGCAGGCAGCATTTAAATTATTAAGACCATCATACCAGTTACCAAGCAAACATTCTTTGAGCAAGCCTCTTCTACAGTCAGAATATTAACATGCAATTAAACCTGTGCAAGAAAAAAAAAAAAAATCAACGAAGCACTTTGTCTGGCAGTACTTACATATGGGTAGACAAATGTAGGGGTGGAAGGGGAAGGAATCATAAACTTTGTAATAACACCACTTTAGGAGAAAACAGACAAACTGCAAAGTATATTAGGAGAGAAATATGTGAAGTACTAGAGAAGAGTGGAAATGGGAAAGTATTTGCTCCACTGACTGACAATGCCTGTGCTATGAAAGTAGAATGGGACAACATAATGGACAAATATCCCCATATAACTATAAAAGAATATGTTTTTTATTGCCTAAACCTGCTTATTAATGATTTCATGCAGTTGTGCACATTGGAAGAGATCTATAAAAAAAGCAAAAGAAATTATAAAATGTGACAACTACTCATATTCTTTAAGAAGAAGCAAGAAGAAAAGTATTGTAAAAATAAAATGGTAACACTGCACCTTTCTAACAAAACAAGATGGGAATTGTGGGGATGTCATTTGAAAATGTATTAAAACAAAGAAGCTCTTCAAGAAAGAGTGATGACTGAAGAACTTAAAAGTGTACAACACACTGTACTTGATGAGGATACCTTCTGGGTTCACCTGCAGAACACTCTGAAGATTCTGCAGCCAACTGCTTCTTCAATCACTGTATCTGAATCAGACAAAGCACTTCTGTCGGACATTCCTCAAGTTATGACAAAGATAAAGTCAACTGTATTGAAAATCTAAGCTCATCTCCACATACAAGTCAGGAAGACATAAAAATGAAGGACTTTATACGTAGATGGGAAGAATTCTGCTGTAAACCAATATATGCTACTGCAAATCACTTAGATCCAAGGTTCAAAGGTAGTTATGTTAGTGATGATAGCATTGTTACATCACTTGACTGGATTACTAAACAAGCTACACATTTAGGATTAGATTTTGGAAAAGCAGAAGAACATAAGAATGGCCATACTGGGTCAGACCAAAGGTCCATCTAGCCCAGTATCCTGTCTGCTGACAGTGGCCAATGCCAGGTGCCCCAGAGGACTGAACCTAACAGGTAATGATCAAGTGATCTCTCTTCTGCCATCCATCTCCACTCTCTGACAAACAGAGGCTAGGGACACCATTCCTTACCCATCCTGGCTAATAGCCATTAATGGACTTAACTAGATAAATTCATGGAGGTTCTCTTTTAAACCCTGTTATAGTCCTAGCCTTCACAACCTCCTCAGGCAAGGAGTTCCACAGGTTGACTGTGCGCTGTGTGAAGCATTTTCAAATGTTGCAGAATACAGAACCTCTTCAGGTATTTGGTCCCAGAGTGCAATCTGGGAATGTGCCAAGCACATTGCTCCTACAAAATGGTGGCTAGGCCTCTGTACAGCACAACCATTGACTCCTTTTGCTTCTCATCTGCTTCAGATTCCTCCATCTTCTGAAGCACGAGAAAGACACTAGTCAATGTTTGGAAATATACACACAAACTCAAGAAACACGATAACATGTGAAAGAGTTTGTTTCACGCCATGCATATCTTCAGTTTAATGAAATAGATGAAGATCATAGTGGAAGTTCAGAATCAGAAGTTGTTAATTTTTGAGAGAGAGATTCTGATTAGAAAAGTCACAAGAAAAAACTTGAGCTATGGTAGCATTTCCAAGAGTAAATTGATAACTAAACTGTTTAAGTTATACTTATTTATACGATGGCTAGATTTGCCTACAAATATGACACACTATATATAATGATAATGCACTATTAAAGAGTCTAAAAATGTTCACTATAAAATCTGGATATATACCCATATTTACTGCAGGTCCTTAATGTTGTACTGTGTTAACTACACTATAATGAATATGTATAAATTAGGGCTGTCAATTAATCGCAGTTAACTCATGCGATTAAAAAAAAAATTAATTGCAATTAATCGTACTGTTAAGCAGCAGAATATCAATTGAAATTTATTAAAATGTGTGGATGTTTTTCTACATTTTCAAATATATCAATTTCAATTACAACACAGAATACAAAGTGTACAGTGCTCACTTTATATTATTTTTATTACAAATATTTGCACTGTAAAAATGATAAAATAAATAGTATTTTTCAATTCACCCCATACAAGTACTGGAGTGCAATCTCTTTATCATGAAAATGCAAGTTACAAATGTAGGTTTTTTTGTTACATAACTGCACTCAAAAACAAACCAATGTAAAACTTTAGAGCCTACAAGTCCACTCAGTCCTACTTCTTGTTCAGCCAATCCCTAAGAGAAACAAATTTGTTTACATTTACGGGAGATAATGCTGCCCCCTTCTCAATTACAATGTCACCTGAAAGTGAGACCAGGCATTCTCATGGCACTGTTGTAGCTGACGTCGCAAGATATTTACGTGCCAGATGTGCTAAAGATTCATATGCCTCTTCATGCTTCGGCCACTGTTCCAGAGGCCATACTTCCATTCTGATGACACACGCGTTAATTAAATTTGTGACTGAACAACTTGGGAGAGAATTGTATGTGCCCTGCTGTTTTACCTGCATTCTGCCATATATTTCATGTTATAGCAGTCTCAGATGGTGACCCAGCACACGTTGTTCGTTTTAAGAACACTTTCACTGCAAATTTGACAAAATGCAAAGAAGATACCAATGTGAAATTTTTAAGATAGTTACAGCACTCGACCCAAGATTTAAGAATCTGAAGTGCCTGCCAAAATCTAATCAGGACGAGGTGTGGAGCATGCTTTCAGAAATCTTAAAAAAGCAAGACTGATGCGGAAAGTACAGAACCCGAACCACCAAAAAAGAAAATCAACCTTCTGCTGGTGGCATCTGGGTCACATGATGAAAGTGAACATGTGTTGGTCCGCACTGCTTTGGACTGTTACCAAGCAGAACCCGTCATCAGCATGAACGCATGTCCTCTGGAATGGTGGTTGAAGCATCAAGGGATGTCTGAATCTTTAGCACATCTGCCATGTAAATACCCTGCGGCACTGGCTACAACAGTGCCATGCAAACACCTGTTCTCGCTTTCAGGTGACATTGTAAACAATAAGCAGGCAGCATTATCTTCTGCAAATGTAAAAAACTTGTTTATCTGAGCGACTGGCTGAACAAGAAGTAGGACTGAGTGGACTTGTAAGCTCTAAAATTTATTTTTGAATGCAGGGTATTTTTGTACATAATTCTACATTTGTAAGTTCAACTTTCACGATAAAGAGATTACACTACAGTACTTGTATGAGGTGAATTGAAAAATACTATTTCTTTTGTTTTTTTACAGTGCAAATATTTGTAATAAAAAATAAAGTGAGCACTATATACTTTGTATTGTGTTGTAAATGAAATCAATATATCTGAAAATGCAGAAAGCATCCAAAATATTTAAATGGTATCCTATTATTAACAGCGCGATTAATCACAATCAATTTTTAATCGTGCAATTAATCATGATTAAATTTTTTAATCACTTGACAACCCTAATATAAATATGTTCATTTTTAGCACTTTTTCTCTAGAAACATGAGTTTCTTTTGTATCTGCTTTATAACATCAGAGCTCAATTTACATACTATTTCTGAGTCCTACGGATAACCTTCCTTTTTGTGTACAAGTCAACAATGTTGATGCTTTCTATTTTCAATATTTTAATTCCTCCTGCCCTCCCCCATATTTTAGAGAGATGTCAACAGGCAAAAAATACACAAATATCTCAGCGTGCAGCTCCATCTCTATTACTATGTATATTTGTCATTATTCAAACACAAAGAATTTATACTTATTTACTTCATAAATATAACTAGCAGTAATCTCTATGTGCTAATTAAATTATACATAATACATTTCTCACTCTTAAAGAAGCAAAGTTTCATTTTGATAAGCAAGTAACTACTGCAGATATTTCAATTTTTTCCAAAATTTCTGTTTTTCAACCGCCCTCCCCATATGTTTTTTTTCTATGCCTTCAAAACATCTGGAAATTTTATATCTCTAGACTCAGCCACACAAACCATATGCTTGGTTAGGACCACGGCTTACCATATCTGAGCATCAGCTGGAACATTGTTAGTGCTCTGATAAAAAGTTTGCAGTTATTGGGGCAAGGAGAGACTGAATCTAGGCATTTCAACCACAGTTGAAGAGTTCAAAGACAGTTATCTTTGCCAGAAAAACAAGTGATAGTTTAATCTGGCAACTACACTGCAATAGGCTTTCTAGTAATCTAAACTACAATTTGATTAGTTGCTGTTTGTGTTAAAAACAATTTAATATTAGGAAAGAGATGGTTTAATACTTTGTTACAGCTTTGCAGAACCAGGCAATTTAAATTTGCAAGTCAATCATTAACATACACACTATTTTTAATACCAATTTGTTCAAAAACTATGGGTGAAATTTTCATAAGCAGCTCAGCATTGCTCTAACTCTGCTCCCACTGAAGTCAATAGAAGTTTTACCATTGGTTTCCAACGGAAGCAGAAGTAGACCAAAACTGAGAGCTTTTGCACAGAAACGTAGTTAATTTTTTTTTTAAGTGTCTGGAACACATCAAACCAAAAAACAAACAACTAAGGAAGACAGACTGATTCAGCAGAGCATAGTTCTGAAGGCCCTGGGCATAGTATCCATTAAGCCTCTGGCACCAAAGTATACTAAGGAATAGGAAAAACTAAAATGTAAACACACTTTCCAGAATAAATGGAAACCCAAATGTCCATGGATTTCATGTCAGAAAGATGAAATGATCTGTGTAATTTGGAGAAAACCTGAAAAGCTTTTGATAAGGGCATGCCCCCTATGAGAAGTGTAAAGTCTTCAGAATGGATCCCAGATATGTATATGACTGTTCTACTGATCATTTGAAATGTACAGAAGTGTGTCACTTTGTCCTCAAGAAGCTATTACTAGATTGTTCCATAAAATGCTAAAAGATCTATAAATTAGCAATGTGGTGTACTGTCACTTACAGTGTCACTAAATATGATTTCATTTTCAGAAATATTGAAATATTTTGCAACTTGAAGGAAAAACATGGCCTTAATCTCGAATCATATTGCATTAACATCCAAAACATTGCCAAACTAACTACTGAAAAAATATGTTGGACCTCAAAAAGCATGAGATTTTGAAATAATGTTGGATTGTGTTTAATTATCTTTTGTTTTTTTGAGCTTTTTCATGCTTTTCCCCACAACCACAAGGGCAAGAAAAAATATGTATTTATTTATTAAAGTAGAGAGTCTCAAATAATAACCTGACTCCAGAGCCTGGGGTTTTAAGAAAAACACAAACTACTGTGAGACTTATAATAAAATTTCAAAACTTGGTAACAATGCATCCACGTAGGAAGAAAGTTTATATAAGCAACCGCAAAGTCTCTTAGGGAAGTGTCTCAGAAATGTATATTAAAAGCTAGGTTTATTACTCCGCTGAATGAGCCACTGAAAAAATCCGCAGCTGAGCAATTCTGGTTATGTCAGGTTTTACAGAATAGGAAAAGTTATACTCTCTTTAGTGACCCGGTGAACTTGGGATCTCGGACATCTCAAGATATCACATAAGGCATAAAAGCAGCTTTACAAGTTGTGGAGATAAGGACAAGAAGAGTTTGAATCAAAATTGAAATAACAACATGAATTTAAACTATGTAGTGGAGACTATGGGCTTTCAAACGACATGTAGGTCATAGTTAGACAAGATATGTTTCTTTTTGTGCACAGCACCAACCACAACCTTCAGCTTTATATTCTGGTCTAATAAAAGATTATCTATAGCTTAAACAATTGAAAAATAAAATTTGAAAATGGGATTCAAAATAAACTCTAAGTCATAAAACATGACAGTAACTTCAAACGGTCTCTGGTGAGTTTAAGGTAATTACCAGATATTTTGGAGGAATCGACCAAGTGTTCAGGATTGATCTTCAGGCCAGAGCTCTGAAGGCTGTCATCAGTTTAGAAGACATTAAGTCAGAGGCTGACGCAGATCAAATATGGATCATTCTTAAGGTGCTCAAGACATGCACAGTTTTGGGCACATGTATTTCAGCATGGACTCAACCACCATTCCAACTGAAGTCTCTCTTATTTTTAAAAGAGAAATCTCTTGTTTGATACTTTGCAAAACCTAGGAAGTGCTATGCTGGACTTGCAGCAATGAAAAACAAGTCTGTCCCATATGTAAGGAAGCTTAACTCTAGGATGGTACATTTGACAGAATAAACATTTCTGGGGTTTTAAAGGCAAAGCTGCATTAAGTAAATCAATCAGTCAATCAGATGTATCATCTTGAAACTGCTTTTGAATATATGTATGCCAGATTCACTAGGCTGTAGCAACCACCACTCACATGGTTTTAACCTTTGGCTCAACATGATGACCTAACGGTCAAAAAGAATTGGCCCATTGTGGAAATGTAAATGTATATATTGACAACCTGCTATTTCATTAGGTATTGTGCAAAGAAGAGGAGGAGAGTGTCCAAGATGTTGGTTTTATCTGAAATGACACCTGATTACCATCAAATCCACAACAAATTACAATGCATATGCATGTTTAATTAAAAGCTTTTAACTATCAGACCACCTGCCTTTCAGAATACACTGTTCTTGGTAGAAATATTGTTTTTGTTGTCCTGTAGCAAAGCAGTAATAGAGCATGGATAATCTGCAATGAATTTAATAAAAACAAGCCCCCCTATCTCCCCCCACAAGAAAGTACTCCAGTACTTGACGTAGATACTAGTGAAGTGTCCTCTTACTCTGTACACTGCCCAGCACAATGTGGCCCCAATCTTGGTTGACCTTTAAGTGCTACCATAAAAATAAATAAATGAATAAATAATAGATGGTTTACACCCTTGCCAGGCTATTCTCTACTACCTTGGTGTGGGACCAAGAACAAAATATTCATTTACATAATCACAAAGAGCACTCAACAGAAGGGACTAGACTAGTGCTATTCTGTATGAACAGATCTACATTTCAAGTCAGATGGATATTGTCCATATTATTTGAAGTACTAGGATATTTATTTGGATTTAAAATGCATTATTATACAGTCTCACTTCTGACTCTCAGTCTAATATGCTTCTCCTCAGCCAGTGTGAATTTATATTAAAGTGAGGCTAAAACTTAATATATAAGACCTAGTGCCTGACACACTCAAAACAAGAGAATAATAATGAGTAACCCGGGACAGTAGACCAAAGCAAAACAAGCAGAATGCAAAGAATGCTACTGACATTAGACAATAACAGCAGCAACAATATTTAATTTACTTCTGAATGAAACCACAGCATGAAAATTTGACAAATGGGTTTTCTTGTAAGACAACCAAATTTGAAAGTTTGGCTGCCCATGGACAAGTAGGCAGAACATTTCCCCTTCCAGTATATGTTTTTAAGCTCTTAACTGTATAATTCCATCCCAAAATTGGATTGATGAATAAAAACTATTGAAAATGCAGGACCTTAGAATGAATGTGTCATGTCAAACACATCTGTTGCATTACTAGCGTGCTGTGAAAATACGCACAACGTACTTGGATAGCTTCAGACTGACCAACAGGAAGGAACATTTATATGGCAGGCAAACATCAGTTGTTAGTTTCCCAAGACCCCAGACTGAGTCAGAACTGAATGACTATGTAGTGGTTTCTTTTGTTTTGGAGAAACTGGATTAAGCAGTAGTAATACCACACCATAAGTTTCCTGACACTGGGCCAAATGGTGGGTTGTGGCTGTGTCCATTCCAAATCAAGGCTGGGGAGAGCAAAGGAGGGCATGATGTGGTCTGCAAACCACACTTTGCACTCACCTGAGATTGGAATCATTCTGCTCTGGGCCTGTCACTAGGTGCAAGTTAAAGTAGCCTAAATGCTGCTCTAACTCGTTCAGCAACCAAGGATCCATTATGGACAACAGAGTTCACCAGGGCACAGAGATGCCCTGGCCACGCCCACTTTCCCTTGGCCACACCCTGATTTAGCCATGGGAGAAGGGGGAATTATGCCACCCAAGGATCCCTCTACTCTAGTGGGTTCTTCCAAGGGCTAATTAAACCAGTTTTTCAGCAGAATTGCACTAGATGAGCTGTGCAAAGCTGCCCTACTCAGTGTCATAATCTCAAACTATAACTTATTTTAGAATTTTTCAACATATCCAAAAGGCAGGAAGAAAGATAACTGGTAATGTGACTGTCACACACTTGAAAATTCAGGTAATTTAGTAAATGCAAATGTGTATTTCTCTAATCTGTACTTAACTAAAAAGAAATCTTGCAGTGTAAAGATTCTAAAGAGTTCATTTAAAAATATATATTGGATTACTATCTGTCCAGAATCTTTTATGGCGGTATGTGGTCTGTCAAAGGCAATACGATGAAAGGAACAGTAGCCCTGTTTGGAATGCTACTTTCTAGGTTACCATTAGTATTATGGGAAATAAACCAGCTACATAACTGATGTTGACAAATGGGTCAAGTCGAGGTGAGCCTTGTTCCCCTCAGCTCAGTTTACAGCCTCCTTTCACTGACAAAGCAAACTTCCTGTTGAACATCTCCTCTATAGTAAAGTTACTGTCAAACTGTCAGCCAAGCTAACGGACAAAGAGACATGGGGATCTGATAAGGCATTCTTATTTTCCAGGAAATTAAACCAAATAACAATATGTCTGGCCTACTTGACCTCTTATTTTCTTAGTAAACACTTTCCAAATTGCACAATGTAAGGAGCATCTTTTGGTACAACTCTTTATGTTTTTCACTTATTTATTTTTTGTAAAGATACATTGAAATTGATGTAAAGATTTCATCAGTTTTGACAGTCTACTTAATAAATCTGGGTCCAATCTTTCAAGCCCTTACTAACAGGAGCAGTCACACATAAATCTGTGAATAACTGTAGGCAAGATCCGGCCCTTTATCTTAAAAAAAAATTGTTAAAAATGTAAGCTTAAAAATGTACAAACATATTTGTTCTTCCACTTTATAGTTAAATGAAAATACAAAACACCTGGGGTCAGGTGACATAGCATTCTATTTCTCAATAAAATTTTACTATGAAATGTGGTGATTTCTTAATACTGTAGATTTCAAACAACAAATTAAGGAGTTCAAGAAAATGAAGCAAAAATGACTATTGATTAGGAAAGACCAATTTAAGAGGAAAGATTAAAAAAGAACTAGAAGTAGGTTGCTTTGTTAAACAGAAAACAAGGTGGACATGGGAATAGTTCACAAATAATTGAGAGGAGTAAACAAAGAGTGGAAAAAAATTGTTTGGGGATAATATAGCGGTATTGGGATAAAACTGATAGGGAAAATGTAGGCTATCATGGAATGCCTCCTGTGGGGAGGCTATTCCACAATCTAATGGATTTCCTGTCAGGAAGTGGAGGAAATTCAATAAACACAGGACATTTAGACTGTATTGGCAGGAGAGATGGACTAGATGTGATCTAATATGTATTTTCTCTCTCTAGTTCATGTGATACTTTGACAGCTGTATAGTTTAACAGCTATTTAGTGAAGCAGTCTGCAGAATCAAGCTTATATTCTTTATTAAGGATTATGTTGAAGCCACATTTCAGCTTTAAAATATCAGCTGTCTCTGATGTAGCTCAGTTTAAAAACAAAAAGACGTGTCTAGAATTTAAATGAGGAAAAATATTACATGGAAATTCCACTGTACTTGCATGGGAAGACATCACCAGCATTATAACTCCCTATGCAAATTAATACTGTATAACCTACAACATCAACAAATAATAATAAACTCCTACATTTAAGTGTAATGGGGCTCTGTAATTGAATATAAACAACTCTGATGAAGAGATTGGGTTGAAATGTTCCATGCCAGGTCTCTGACTCAGGCAGAATGTTTTTGGAAACTTTCAGCCAAAAGTTTCAGCCATTTCTGAGAATGAGGCTAGAGAAAAATAAATTGTTTTGCCCATGTTAAAAAATTCTGGTAACCTTCTCTTTGAGAAACTCAAGAGCCCCCATGCTTTGGTGCAGGAACTTGAAATTTGGTCAAAGGGCAGCCTGTCACAGATGTGCCTTTTGCCATCCCTGTTAAATCCACCCATCATTGGGTCAAGTTATACGCCTTTGAAAATTTTGCAATTTGTACATGCTCATAAATACATGCTAGAATTTAATAGCTAAAATTTCCATTCTTGGCATGCTCCTGCTCAGGCCAGCAGGGGGCTGAGCAGGATTATCCCTGCAATTGCAACTTTGGGATGCTGCAGACTGTTTTGGATTCTGGTCAGGAAATGGAACTGAAAGCAGGGAGACTCTCTCTCCTGAACTCTGAATGCCCTCCCCTACTGATGCCAAGATGGTGTATAGGGAGTTGCCTGATTTGAATGCAGGGAGACAAGAGCCAAACCTACCAGGAGTAGAGTGGGACAAGGAGTGTGATAAGGAGGAAGGAGACTGGAACTGGAAGCTGATCGGGGTGGGAGAGTAAGACTGGGTATTGGGATGGGGGTAGACTGGTACTGACTGGACAATGAAACTGGGACCCCGGTTGGAGGAAGGAGAAAGATGAAGGCAAAACAGATCTGATGAGAAACCAGGATGCGGGGGAAGAACTGGGAGTGGCTGCATAAAGAGACTGGGTCAAGGAACAGCAGCAGAATGGTGACAGACTAGATGAGGAGCCAATGGGGACGGGAAACATGGGGAGGGAGGGTGACTGAACGCTGGGGAAAGGGAATAGACTATAACTAATGCCGGATGGAATTTTTCAGCCAAATCTTTTAGTGAAAAATGCAGATTTGGTGTCACAAACAGTCTGCAGACTTGTGTCAGTTTTACCAAATTGTTTAGCTTGGGGAAGGAGGGGACGACGACTAAAAACATTTAAAAAAATTGGTTTGACATTTTTTAAACAAAATGTTTTGATTTTTTTGGTTCAAAACAACTTTGTTTCAAAATTTGATTTTTTTAAAATCAAACGTTTACATATAGTCAAAATCAAAATGAAATTATTTTGTCAAAAGGAAATGTTTTGTTCTGCCCTAAGTGAAATTTATTTTCGATTGTTCGACAATGCCAGCAAATCAAAAACTAGTTATTCCCATAGCTCTAATTGTGTCCTCCCCAAGAATTAGTTTTAGAAATCAAATACAAAACGCCCTCCAATTCTAATGCTACAGGTCTGAATGCAAGGAGGAGATTCAAAGCCTTAAAGATGCTAATTTTCAACAGCATCAGCATCAGCATCATTCTTCTCCTCTCAATGATTTTTTTTTTTTATTCACTGTTTACACTGGCACAAACTACAAGTCTGTTTCCTTTTGAATGCTCATTAGGGGTCTCTGGGAGGAAGACTCAAACCACGTCACTGATCATAGGCACAAAGTGACACCAAGATCTACAGTACTCTTCTATTTTCAATTCATAGTGCTTATAATACAAAAGCAGCTGCACTAAGACTTTTTTTTAGATGGGGGGATATGCCCCTAAAATGAACAGAAATGAAAGCACAGAATTAGTTCAGCTAAAACACTCTGAATGAGGCTACTGGAAAGCTGCAGAATACCAGCTGAAAAATGCAGAAAGGTATTATGCTAGCAAGTATTTTTGTATTCAAGCAGACACTTTTTTAAATGAAATAAATGGTGCTTTGCAATTTTCCTTTTGTTTGGCTAATATTTGTAAAATTAACTTGTAGTTTGGCTGGCTCTCTGGCCTCTTAATCTCTTATGAGGATGGTTTTACAGAGCATGGATTCACAAAGAAGGGACAAGAGAAACAACTGCAGACGAGTTTTTTGGTCTTACTGAAAAGACACACACTTTATAATAATGCATTGCAAATCCCCACCCAGCCTTCATAAGTCAGAGAAAAGAGAATTCCCAAAATAATCTTCCAAGAGGTCACATGCAGAGTTACCACATATCCATTAGGACTACTTTTTTGTTGTTATTGTTGGAAAAGTGTGTCATGAACTGTAGTGGAGTATATTTTGATATTATATTATCTCTACAGCAAAAAGAATTTGGGTGTAATCATAGGGATTTAAAGTCAAATTTTCACATTAACTCATAGATTTAGGATTATTTACAAATTAGGATTTCAGATTTGCCCAGGTGATTTCGGATTACTGAAAAAAAATAAAACATGATCTATCAGCATTTTTCATGTAAGAAAATGTCTGTTACAGACGTTGGAAGTAACAAGCCCTCTAAAATGACATTTCAGCATATTCTTTCCTATTCCACTTTTGTCTGCAACTATTAAACATCTATGGCAGTTACTAGATCTATAAACACAGTAACAGACTATAAATGTTCCACAAGCACAGTGTCACATTTCTGTGATGCACTTCCTAAAGAGAACGAGATCCCTCCCCACCTCTAAAAGCTATTGAAAGCTTTAACCGTGGTCATTAGAACCACTGCAAAGGTAACTAGAACCTGACCAGCAGTACTAGGATCCTTTAAAATGATAGTAGTCACCCTACTCTATTTTTCTCCACTTAGTTACATCACTCAAACCTGCCACCAAAAGATTTTGTCTCATCAGAATTTCTCGTCTCTTATTAAAATAGCCTTAGGCCAAGATTTTCTACTGAACAGTGATTTAGGAGTGCAAGATGAGCATGCAAATCTGAGCAACACCTTAAAGGGCCCTTACTTTTCGGCGGGTGGATGGGCTCAATGAAAATAATGCCTCTCTATCAAATTGGTCGCCCCAAAATTGAGAGACTAGAATTCTTTTGGCCTGATTTCTCAAGTCAGAACTTACTGTACACTGGTAACCATTTCAATCTAAATTCAGGATGAGACATCACAGCACCAAGACTATTTTCCTAAAGTCTGAAATTTATCTTCTTTCTGTCAGCTCTGGTTTAGTATGTTTTTCTTGCTCTTCTGGATTTCATTAGATTATTTCATACTGTGGATTATGCAATCTTCCTGGAATATCTTTGATACCTAGCAGGTTTTTTGGTGCCCATCTTTCACTGATTAGTACATCTAGCTGGCCAGTCCTATCTTGCAACCTTGATCATTTGGAATTTTAGGTTAGTCATAATCTATTTTCCTTCTTCATACTTTTTTACTTTGAAATGAGTAAATTAAAATAGATTTTCTATACGAATATTTGATTTTTCTTTTATATTGCTGATGATCATTAATCAATTTACCTGACAGGGCATCTTGTGCTTCAAAAAAAGTGCTGAGACCTCCTTTCACATATGCTAGACTCCCCTCATTTTTCTTGTTTGCCTGCTTCTTCAGATTCATGACTGCCATTTTGAGCTGATCAAAACTGAAATTAAGCAAAGAAGAAACACTGTCGTTGATACAATGAAAAGGGATTGATACAATGAAAGTCATGTATTAAAATTTAGCACACAGGACATGGTAATTTACAGTATTTTATCATATCACAGAGTATTAGACAAGGGAGAGATTTATTAGGTTATCTACTACATATTCCTGCCAACGAAGAATTGTTCTTCATGTTACATTTCTAGAGTTCTGAACAATCTAGTTTTCCCAAATGAGGGGCTTCCATCACTTCTCTTAGAAGAGATTTTCCACTACGTAGGTTTCGCAGTCAGGAAGTCTTGCCTGATACTGATCCTAAGTTTTCCCTTTCTAAATTTCACCCTATTGCTCCAAGCTATATCCACTTGCACTGTACCATCCTACATAATTACCTGCTTTTACCTCTTTTCTTCTGTGTACACTTAGCCAAACAATGTACATTTAACTCTTTTAAACTTAATCCCATTCACTTTTTGTTTTTAATTTCCGAAGTCACTCAAAATTTACCAACATCTTCTTGATAATGAGGTCCTGAACTAAATGCAATTTTGCATCAAAGCCTTTGAGAAAAACACATTCCTGTTCCATTCCTTTATGCTTTTGCACATGCAGCCTACTGGGTTTTTTGCTACTATACTGCATTGCATATTCATGTCTAACTAGTTGTCCAGTGTCACTCCTATACTAGATATATTTCCATATTACTGCTCCTCAGTACTCCTAGATTTTTTATCCGTTTTTGCTTTAGTGAAATTTTTAAATTGGAAATTTAGTTTCAACTAGCTTTGATTATTTTCAAAGTAATAATATCTGTAATTCATGATTAACCACTACACATATACTATTTGTTTCTTGTATTCAGGGACAAGTTATCACATGTTAGGTTACTTAATTAGCCACCATTAGTAAGCATGGAAATACCAATTATAATTAGAAACAAGTGTGATTTTTCAAAGATATTTCAAAAAATTTTAAACAATGACTGCTCAAGAAGACAGTGAGGGATGGAAATTAAAAAATCCACCAATGCGGATACACCTAACACAATAGTACCAAAAACTCTGTCAGTTTAAAAGCGTTAGTAAAAGATTTGTTGAAAGAACAAACTAAAAACTAACTAATTTGAGCTCAGTCAGTCAGAAAGTGATCCCCACCTGCTGTGAGACAGGAAAGCACTGGTGCACTGTGCAAAGGCATTTCCCTTTATACAGGGATGATGTCACAATGTTTTGCTTTATTTCCCGTTTCCATTTGCTGGTCGGAAATCATATTACTCACTGTCTGAAATGGCCTATTTGGGTGTACAATAAGAACTTCTTACTAGCAGCACTTTCAGACTGCTGGGCTCAACAAAATCAGTACTGCTCTCTTTTAACTAATGTTTCCCTGTTAGCTGATAAATTAATATGAAGTCTGAAGAGTTTGTTTATACTTGTTATGATGTTCTGTCAGGAAAATAATTTTAGGGTGAAAAAAATCTGAATTTCCTTCAAGGAAAAAACATACATGAGCTAACCAAAACATCAAAGTTCCACACATTCAGAGTTCCTGCTACCTGGGGTTAAATAAACGGTAGGGACATTAAGGATATGCTGTGCTCATCTGAAAAAACAACAACACAACAGCACAAGTAAGGTACGTGGGGGCCAAAATAATGCCACCTAGTAGTTACACAGTGCTTTTCATCAATAAATTTTAAAGCATTTTACAAAATGGGATGAGTATTCTCTCCACTTTAGAGATGAAGAAACTGAGGTACAGAGAGGACAAGGCTAAAATTTTGAAAAAACCTTAAATGACATAGCAAGTTACATCCCACTGACTTTCAGTGGGACTTAATCGTCACTTTGGCATTTTTGAAAATTTTACCCTAACTCGCTTGCCCAAGGTTACACAACAAAGTAGTAGCAAAGTTAGGAACAGGTGTCAGGAGTCCCAAATCCCAACCTTGTGCCCCACCATTTCTATGTCAATGAAAGCCTACTCAGTGGAATCTTTTTACATTTTTCTTTCAGTATTAGCTCATGGCATGGATCTGTCCTTGATTATGTCTATCCTTCTTAATTAACTCTTAAGTCTTCTAGTTCTCATTTATGTACTTGTTCTATCAAACACACCCCATAACTTCCTAGTACTGAATATCTGAAACTCTGATGTTCTGCTCCACCTGGGTAACGTCTTCTTCGTTCCATGTTTTTGAAATTTCTAGCCTTGGGAAAATAGTTAAAGATCCAGCAGATTCAGAATTATCCTTAATCCACAACTTTGTCTGTTAATCTATAATCACCTCTGAATCATCATCAAATCATATCTATCATTCAAGTCTTCCTTGCTGTTACTAGTCTGAAAAAATATTTGCATCTTTGCCACTTTAAATTTTCAGTTTTCCTTCACTTTGCCCTACCCTTGTTCCTTGTTTATACTTATGATGAGTTGGGTCAGCAAACATGCAAACAGAAAGTGCTTTCCATTTAAAAATAAATCAATACAAAATAAAGGTGCACTCTGCCCCCATTGCATTGGCTTGAACAGAAATACCTATGAATTATGGCTTCAGTCCAGAGCAGTGGACCCAATGCAAAAAACAGCTTAATGAGATAAGCAAATAAAGAAAGCTATACAACAATAATTTGTACTTCACAAGAATGGTTTTGCAGAAAGTTGTGACAAATTATTTTCCAAAGACAGATTCCATGCCTTGAGTTAATATGGGCAGAAAAATGTAACAACATGCCATTTTAATATGAGGCTTCACACATGAATGCATCACTAGGCACTGATCCAACACAACAATGTGAAACAGTTAAGAAAGTAAGTCTATGTCAAGCTACGTTGTTGTCTATGTAGTTATTTATGTTTTCAACTCATGGACAGCAGCATCTTCTCAACAGCCACAATTTCAGTATTTTATTCATCGACATACTGTTTTATTGGAGAGCTGATTGTGGATTTATTCTGTTGCTTACATTCCAGTTAAATCCTGGTAAACCAAAAGATAGATTCCTGGTCCTGTTAACAGTTCCTGAATGGTAACCACAAAGATCTATTTTAGGGCTCAAGTCTGCAATCTTTACAATGAGTGGTCCCACTGAGTTACTATTCACTGTAAGTAAAGATGCCAGAATCAGGCTCATAGAGCTTAGACAACTAATGAAAAGTCATTTTAGTAATTTTTCCTCCCAACTACTTTTATTTCAAATACACTCTTCTTCTTACACATGTATTGGAACATACTGTTCCCTTGCTATTGGAGCAGCTCTTTTGTCTTATAATTAGAGATCTTTCAGTCATAGTTTCAATTCAGGAGTAAATGAAAAGTATTCTATGCCCATCTAAACAACTGTGTGCTTTTCATTTAAAGTGGTCATAGCCTTCTTGGATCCTGGTAAACTGAACACGTTCTACCACTAAAATGCAAGAGAAAATTACTACACCAAATGAAGTCTTTATTTCAATACCCGGTTTCAAGCTAATATCATTACAAGAATATTAAAATTCACATTTTTTTAAACAGTGCTCCATCCTCCATTAAATCTACTGTAGTCAAAAATTGCAGAATTGTGCATGTTCAGTTGCTTATGCAAAAGTGTATGTACATAATGTATCCATGTAACTACCACGATCCCATGCCTGACCAAAATTCTACTGAAATCAGGAAAATGTTTCCATTAATTTCAATGGGCTTTGAATTAGGCGGCTATGAGAGCAAGTTCTGTGTACACAATTCTGAAGGTTTGCACACAAGCAAAAGCTAGAAGTTGTTCTTCCTAAGCATTATGATGGAGTCATTGGCAAAAATTTCCAAAACTTCACCCCATGAATCTCACTGGAGGGTCCTACCTTTTTCTATTACCGCATTTCACATGCCTGCTGATTAAAAGCCTTACTGTTTTGTACTGCGTGTCTGTACATTGCCTACCACAATGGGGCCCAAATCGGACTAGGGCCTCTGGACATTACTGCAGTACAAACATTTCTTCCACTACTACCACCATTGATATCTATGATGCTCAGTAACAATACAAATACTGTCGGATGTTTTAAAAACATTGTTATTGTCCACAAACCTTGTTGTTGAATGGTTTTCTATCAAATACCATGCAGCGGAGAAGTTTTCACTAGTGAAATCGGCACTCATCCCAGGAAACAGTGCCTCCAAATCCTTCTGGGGAAATCTGCCTCTGAAAAAGGCAAATAATTTATAAAGTAAAGTGTTTACTGCCAAAAGGTTATAAGAAAAATTACCACATAAAACAATAGCTCATGTTCCATTCTTCAAATCATGACACTAAGTAGTAACAGAATAAAAACACAGAACTGTAACAACCTAACAAAATAAATCTGGTACTAATGGTTCTAGGGTAAACCCAACAGATCTAGGAAAGAGGCAATTGAAATTAAAATGGTACATTATTTTTGGATTTTACTAATGTACATGGGAGTAGTAGATTAAAATGGTGCTACACACAACAGCTGCAATTCTAACAGTAAATAGTATCACCATGAACATTCTTTACAACTAAAGGTGTTACTTCCTTTTTTAACTTTAAAATATCTGAATACTATAATTTGCATTTAGAAATCTATGTACATTTGTTGATGCAAATATTTTTTTTTCTTGAAAAAGAATGCATACATCAATTTATACGGCCTTTAAAATATTTATGTTTAGTAAAAGGATTACTCAAATTAAATGAAGACTGTGTGCTATGAAGGCAAGCAGAAACTCATCTTCTTATTTCAAACTCTCTCATAATGCAATAAAATGTACAAAATGAATACTTATCAACTAACCCCCAGAAAAGTGAGAGCAAAGCTCACCTTTTGCTGTAAGTCTTTTAAGCCCTTTATTTTTTTCAATATCAGTATTTAGATAATACAGTGACTGGTGGTCCCTAAGGGCCTGATCCAACTCCCATTTAAGTCTATAGCAATGTCTCTCTCTCACGCCTTGTGTGTGTCCAGTATGTATAAACACACAGTGTAGATATGTATACATGAATGAGTATATACTGCAGATATTCAATCTCACATGTTACTTCACGTAGAAAAATAAAGTAGAAAAAAACTTTTTATACTCATTTTAAAATAAATTAAGACTTTTGCTTATACTCACAAAAGTATGGAAAATTCATACATAATGTTAAAACCTTCAACAGGTAATAAGCACCATGAGACTAAACTGTGTAGCATTAAAAATGGTGAAAGTTGTGAAATTACACTGATCTTTTTAACCCCAAAAAGTGAATTTCTAGACTTGAAGTTTGCACCAGAATCTAACATACTTTAAATGTGGGTGGTGGATAGATTTCCCTTTGTATGTGTAAAATAATGTCTTTTGAATTTCATAAAAATCTTTCCATTTCATCCACCATCCACATTTGTTAGAAGTGCTCCATTTACTTGATCTTATCTGTATGCAAACCATTTTAATTCATTTATTTTCATTTACAAAACAGGGCCAGACTGTCACAAGTTTCAGCCTAAAGGGAACACAGACTCACAAAGTTATGAACCGATGGGAAAAAGAAGTTTCAATATGTCTGATTGGTAATATAAAAATAATCTGAATTCATGGGTGTGTTGTCTAATGCACAATTTATTTATTTTTTAAAAACACAGAAAGTAGAAGGTTAGAAAGAAACTTCCCTTATATTCAGGTTATTTCATTTGAGGGGCTTTTTGTTTGTTTAATTTTTAGGGAGGAGGTTAACCTTCCTTTGAAGCATCTGGTACTGGCCACTGTAAAATATAGTATATTGTCCTAGAAAGACCGCAGACCTGATATTACGATTCCCACATTCGTATAAAAAATCGTGAACACTGAGTATCTTTCAAGTTGGCTTAATCTATTAAGAGGTGAATCCTGGACTCTATGTCAACCCAAGTAAAGGAGATTGGTGCAGAGGGATGGAATACTCTCTGTAGGCAGCCAATGAAACAGTAGCAACAGCGTTAGGCTACAATAGCCAAGTAACTATTGCAACTCATCTCCTTCCCCCTGCTCAGTGCATATTTACATCATTTATTCTAAAATCAAATAAATTTAAAATCAAACCCATTTTTCTCCCATTCATAAGACATGTTCACAATTTGTCAAAAATTCCCAAATCAAAAAAAAAAAATTACCACTCCCAGTTCTCTACTCACAGCTGCATCCAACCATCAGAAACTAATTCAAACACTGCCAAAAAAAATTAAAAACTGTTGTCGAAAAATGAAGTAATAAATGCAGACACAGACCCTGAAATAAAATCCTCTCTGAGGCATATGACCTAGACAAACTGCTGCTAGACTGTGCAACACACACTACAAACAAAAAACAAACTTGCAGGACCTTGCACTTAAAATTAAACTGGCAAGACCAAAAGGAAAATGAAGAAGACACTGAACATACATATTTAATATCTTCTCCAACAGCCTGCTGTATCAACAGCCATGTCACTGGAAATGAAAATTACAATGAGAAAGGTATTTTAAAAACAAACTATTGGTAAACATATTTCAAAGAGGCAAGAGGACTACAAAACTTGCTTCCAGGATGAACTGTTCTAACACATATATTTTAAAAATATGCTGAAAGGCAAAATGCAGATTAAAATGAACTAGTGAATCCAAGATAGGTATTTTTAAAAGAGTTGAGAATCGCAAAGAAACGAAGTTATCTTTGCTCCACCACACTTTACATCTTGAGGATTATTAGCACCAGGAGTTGCAAAGGACACCACCCTTTTGCCCAGAAATTTTTTGCCAGTGGCACCCTCTACTGAATTAAAACAACTAGGATTGTCTAAATTATTTGTTATTATTTAAGTGGTGTGGGGGAGAGAGACAACATGAGAAATGGAAAGAAGGGGGGGAAACGTGTGAGAAATAGAGATTGCATACAACATGGTCCAAATTAGTTTTCTCTACCTTTGGTGAAAGAATTATGTGGAGTACAAAAATCCATATGTGCATGCAGTGAGACTCATTACAGTACTGATAGGATTATGGATTTTGTGGAGGCTAATTGTACTGACTGGGAAATGCTGATGGTCAGGTGTACTTGACAGTAGCTCAGTGTTATAAGTCTTCAAATAGGAAGGACACTCCAGGATAAGAATTTTTACAGTGGGATTATCACTGAGTGCCTATTAACCAACAAAATGTATAGGATCATTATAATACAATATAGTGCTCACAAAATACATAAATGTACAGCCCTTGTGGTCAAACAATAATCTAGCTAAAGATTCATCTTTCAATGGCTAAGAAAGAGAGTCAAACTAGACATTCAAGTACTGTATCATCTCTTAATGCATGCATTTAACAACACATAGGGAAAACAGGATTTATTCATGAGCATCAAAGTAGATGCACACCTTCTGAGAGTGTATCAGAGACAGATATCTGACTAAAAATGAACAAAAAAAACCTCTCAGAGACAATACTTATTACTGCAAAATATTACCAACATCTCCCTCTATATCATGCACAAAACCAAACAAACATAAATACTGCTAATATAACTCTTAGCATTTATTTCAATGTACTGTACTCCCTCCAGTTAGCCTGTTCAGGCTTAAAAAAAACAAGTCCCTTCAAAGAGCCTGAAGAAACTTTAAAAGTTAGTTGCATTTTAGTTTATTTTAGTGTGACATTTGGCCACTTTCAAAAATTCTAGAGGATTTTTTGTTTGAAATGTTTATTTACTTATTTCGGATTATAAATTAGATACATACATAGACAACACCACACAAATATGGATAAGACATAGACACTACATATAATAGAACCACAGAAACAAATGGACGATGCATAGTAGATTAACAAATTTTGCATATTAAATTAAGACTACATCATGGAGTACTTTTGTCCACTAATATTATTAAGTAGAGTTTAATACATCATATTAGCATGTTTTTCAAAATATTTTATATCTTTGTAATGAGCAGAGTGCCATAGTAACGTCTAACAAAGCTTTTTTTGGGAAATGGAGTAACCAAGTTTGTAGATTAGTGAAGAAGTGAGAATTAGTAACACTCCCGTCTTCATGACTTGCTATGATAGAAAAACTGACAATCCAAATAGAACTCAGGAGAATCAAATAGAAGGGCGTCTTATCAAAGTGAGAGTATATCTGATCTTTAAAAATGTCTGGATAGAAGTATCCAAGAAACTGGCTCTGCAAACATACTGTGTATGTTTTCATTACATTCCACTGACAAACTGGTTTCTAAGGACTTGCTTACTACCTCAAAACACTCTGGCCAGGGAACAGGAGCTACCTCTACTGGGAACGGGATATTTCTTTCTTTCCTAAGTGAGGAAAGTAGCGGTGATGACAGCAGCACATTGTGTGGGGAACATCACATAGGAACATAAAGTGAGATCATGTTGGCACCATATGAAAGCGTCAAACACCATTATGCATCTTATTTACCATTAAATCTGTATAAAAAGAGAGACAGTGAGAAATAACTTCAAATGATTTGGTAATTGGGCAGCTATAATGATATAATTAACATCCACACACCATTGTAGAGGAGATCACTAGGATTGGGCCTGTTGGACTTTGTCATTATAGAAGATGATGGGAGGCGGGTCAACCTTCTTTGATGACCCACAACTTTGATATCTATCAAGGGGGAGAAAATCCTAAAGTCCTTCAATGAAGGTAAAGATTTTGTTATCAAGGCTCTTTATTCCTATTGAAACACCTAATTTGGTATTACAGCCTTGTTACCTTTTTTTTCCCCTTCAACAGTGGTTGGACTACTTGGGTTGAAGTGTTTTAAAAATAAAACCATTACAATTTCACACAGTTTATATTCAAATCTTAACTACAACAAAAGTTAGACTTGGATTTGAGCCATCATCTATACCCCACTTCCCTCAAGTGTGCTGGAAGCAAGCTCCTAACTTCTCATAGTGCTGTACAGGTCCTTGCTCCCTGTTAAAATGTATATTCATACATTCAAGATTGAAAATATGTCAAATACAGTTAATGTCATTTATGCCGCATCTGCCAAGCAATCCCAATGTTATTGCATACTGCAAGAACAATGTCCACCTAATTTTATTATAATTTCATGTACCTAGGCCCATACAAACTCTTCTTGCAAATTCTGTTACCAAGTTTGTGCATGCACAGACACACAGACTATTATTATTATTTATAATAACCACAGAAGTCAATCAAGATCAGACTAGGCTCTCGGTAAATATAACAAGTAACTGTCACTGCCTCTAACTTAAACAAAGACACAACAAATAAGTGGAACAACAATAGGTGGCAATGCGTACTAATGAACATAGCTAGTCTATTTATACAACTTAATGCTTCTTTGTCATTTTTAGGGGATTTATTATAAAGATATTTTTTACAAAGTATTAGCTATCCAGTCGTAGATTTTTCAGTGTACATAACAATATAAACCCATTTAGAAACTAAAATCAGGCCCGAAAACTGGATACAGTCACCAAAAGGTAACTTGAACTAGATTCCAGAGGACTTTATAGGTCAAGAGGAGCAACTTAAAATAAACACAGATTCTGAATGTCAACCAGCATAAACAAGCTAAAACTAGAGTTATTGTATGAGCTTGCTCTGTCTGGTATCAGTCAGACTCCTAGAAGCAGGATTTTGTACCAGCTGTACTCTGTTAATCGTGCATGCAGAGAGACCAGCAAAAAGGACACTGGAGTAGACTAAACAGGACAAATCCAAAGTGTTAACAAGGACCTCTGCAATAGCAGGAGAGAGGCAATGACTCACTCTGGCAAAATTTGACATAGGGATGGTCCCAGCAGAGACAAGATATTGAAATGTCAGAACAGCTTCTAATCATAGGAGAATGCTGTAAGAGAGACTCAGTGGAAGACTGTAAGAAAAGTAGGTTGCTAAAACTGATGGCTCAATATCACAAAGTGTAACTAAAATGTTACAATATTTTTACAGCATAATAATACATGGCCACTTATATAGCACTTTTCATCTGTAGATCTCATAACTTGTATAACTGAATGCGGCAGTTTACAAAACCGACAGTAGAAAAATTTAAACTTCCATTGTCTATCTGCTGCTGTAAATTTCAATTAGCCAAGTTCAATGTTGAAGTTATCCACTGAAACAGTCTTCTCTCATATCACAATAGAAAACTGACATACTCCATTAGGTGGCAGTGTAAGATCAGTCTGTTACATCTTCCCGGCTGAAAAGTTTCAGAAGCTGGCCGTGGGAAGATGCAAGTATCTGTATTGAGTGGGTGGATACAGAGCTAATGTGGAATGTACTTAGCATGTCAACAATTGCTTTCATGTACGAGACTGATCCACAGTGACGACCCATGCAGCATGCAAAACAACAAACATTATTCCAAGAGAATTTCTAACCAAACTAGATACAGTTAGGTCTGATTGCAGTTGTTGCTTTGCAGTTGCATTCATTTTCATGGTCTGGAAAAGGTTACAAGGAAAAAACTGTAGTACACACTACCTTGTTCAGCTGTTTTGACTAGGTATATCTATTGATATAGCAAGTAATCATTCAAAACAAGTTGTCTGTAGGTCTGAATTTCATTAACGTTTCTCCCATTGTTATCATGAAATAGATATTACAAATTCTTTTCTTTTTCTGTTTTAAAATTCTAAGTATTAAATCATTAACCTACCAATCTGTTCTTGTACAAATTTTAAATAGTAAAATCAAACATACTTCACCACCATCCCTTTTTAATTCGTATTTTTATGTTATTTTTCCCTGTTTTCCAGCTCTAGGTCACTACTTGGTACCTCTTCTTCTGCTGGGTTTCTGGCTGCATTTCAATAATATCATAGCCAGCAACACACCTTGGAAAAAAATCAGATCTACTTTAAATTTCAAGCCACCAAATAAAAGTAGAAGACACTGTTAACTCAATTTCTGTTGAATTCTTGCTTTACCTTTACAAGCTGATGGCTACACTACAAAGCTAGAATTCAACAAGCAGACTCAATATTTTGAACGAACCACAAAGCCTGGTAAAGAAAACACACTAGCGTTGCACTTGAGTTCCAAAGCTGGGTAACAAAGCCTCTTCTAATTTGTACCTGCTTTTATGTTTGAAGTTATAAAAAAAGACCTGACAATGGCAGAGAAGAAATCATCTTAGGAATGTATATTTGTTTGTAAATATTGAATCAGCATAATAAAGTCACAACTGTAAATTTTTATCACCAAGTCCTGGTCTCCTTGCAAAATGAACTTAATTTTTTTTAGGCACTTAGTTGCATTTTTATAACTACTAAGGCACCATGTGTACAAAAACAACAGTTACGACTTTAAAAATATGAAGGACCTAACAGTCAAAGACTGCCAATAAATACCAATTATTAAACTTGCAGGTTGAAAGATGACAGCTTGCATGCTGGGTACACCCATAAAATATTTATTAAATCCTGACTCATGCAAAAGCAGCAACTCTCACTTTCTTTTTTGCATTCAGACAGACTGGTCATGAAGACATTAAACTCCTACTTACATGTACATTTCATGTATGTACACTACTGCTGGGAAAAAAAAAAGTGACTTATTGAAATCACTGGAAGCAGACTAATCCACCTTCAGAAGGCATTCCCTCCACTATTACCAAGTAATTCATTATTCAAAGGCCCTTTTCACATAAGCCGTAACAATTCCCAAATTATTTCTATTAATCAAATTCCACTTTTGCCTATCTGCTGATTATATACACAAAATCAAATACATTTTCCCCATTCGTACAAACAGTTAAACATTGTTGTTGTTTTTTAAACTAAAAGCCATTCCTAGGGCTTAAGATGTTTGATCATTAAAACCTGAGTAACATTTTTGGAGCCATCTTGGAAATACCAATCTGTATGATTCACAATGCATGATTCAATTCAAAATGCATTTGCATTGGACATGGTCCCATAAATAATATTTAGAAAACCACATGAGGCAACTTTCTGTTTAAAAAGAAGAAAGCATTATGCCTGTTTTTTTGAAAACACAGCACACAGGGCAGGTGATTTAGTCATTTCACATCATTGAACCAGCTTTTCTGTCTTACATGCTATTCTGGCATGATCCTTTTTTCCCTGCGTCTTTACTCTAGGCCTGGTGCTTTCTGGTCCCGCTTCACCTCCTGTTACCCTGCCACCTCACATTTTCTCTCTCTTCTTTCACCCCTTTCCTTCCACAGCTAGTCCTCTTTAAATGCTTCTATTGTCTACCATTATTAGCAAGGCTAGTATGCTGACATTTCCCCCCACCTCTATCAGGCAGCAAACCAAGCTCCCACAGAGGATGCAAATTCCACAAAGTCAGACCAGTGCTGCACGCTCATGGCACATTCCTAAAGCTTGAAATTAAGCCTGAGAAATGCATCCTAACTTGTGTGCATGTTTAAATAATTTAAGCGAGTCAAAGATGTTGTGTCACCTAGTTCATCTTTGTGGTAATGCAGGATTGTTCTTTATTGTACTAGGCTTACTTCTAGTCCAGTTTTGAATATGCCAACCAATGGGGCAGCTTACACCACTTTCACTGGGATTCCAAAGCCTAGTAAAGTTTATCATTAGAGAGTGTTATGCTTATAACTAGTTGGTCTAAGTTTTACTTTTCTTAATTTAATTGCATTAATCCTAATTGTGCCACCTCTCCTCCCTCAATGGTTATGCACTTCCCGTATTTGCAGACTTGTGTCCCCACTTAATCAATGGTTAGCTAAGCTATACCCATATAGCTTTTAAGATGTCCTTACAAACCAGTCCTTTCAGTCTCACAACCATTTCTGTTGTCCTTTGAACTTCCTCCAATTTGTAAAAATAAATTCTTAAAAAAAAAAAAACCTTTCTAGTAAGAGGTGCTCAATATTAACCACAGAATATTCCAATTACAGTCATGGTTATTACCTCACTGCTGTGTCATGGAATATCTCAGCAAATGCAGCCCAAAATTATATTGGTCCTTTCTGTTCAGATGTCTCACTACTAATTTGTTTTGAATTCTCTCTCCTCAGTCAAACCTAAAGATAAGTCTTTCCCAGCATTATTACTTCCCAGATTCCTCCTCCCCATTACATATCTGTGTTTGGGATTATAATTTCCCAGACGTACCTTGCATTTTTCTAAGAGAATTCACCTTGTTGTTTTCTGCCCAGATTTTTTAGATCTTTCCACAACCTTTTGTATTATTTTTGTACCACTCCCTGCACACTAGTAACTGTACATTTTATAACATGCTACCTACTACTACTACACAATTAAAGAAGATATTAAGACTGGATCCAATACTAAACTCATCTGTACCTTCTAG
Source organism: Emys orbicularis (assembly GCF_028017835.1). Lineage (NCBI taxonomy): Eukaryota > Metazoa > Chordata > Testudines > Emydidae > Emys > Emys orbicularis. The sequence continues at coordinate 121,484,988 of NC_088684.1, forward strand.
ACTCCTCTTTCAATTTAACATTTGTTAAATTAAATCCTTTTTTTACACTCCTTTCACGTAGTTGTCAATCCATGTGACAGTAATCATAGCCAAGCTGATCTGAATTCATTTTGACAGTAAGGTTCTGAGACTGTATCCAAGGGTTTATCAAAATAAAGCCAATCTTAAAAATAACCAAGTCATGAGTAATAAGCAGCACTGGTTTATGAAGACTAGATCTTGCCAGACAAACATTTGTTTGGATACAGTTACAAAATTGACAGATGAATGGAAAGCAGACCAAGTAACAGATTTGGATTTTCTAGACATGATTACTCTCAATATTTTACTAGGGATAGGATTCAGACTTTGAGAGAACAGTAATTGCCAGGATTTAGGGTGGTAAGAATTCAAGTATTTTACAGAAATAATTGTGGAAATGAAGATATTCAAACTTGAATGATGATAATTATTTAACAGAAGATTTTATCCATTGTGGAAAGAATAAAGGGACAATATCCTAATTAAATCCCAAATGCATACATAGTTATGATAACCATTTCAAAAGGTACACTGTCAAATCTGAGAGAGGCCAAAAATTAGAACTTTCAACTTTCTTGATTCACAAGTATGCGTCATGCTGCCCCATTCTTGTGCGGAGGAGAAGATACTGAAATAGTTTCTCCTTCGCTACTCTGAAGAAATGGACAGAGAGATCACAAACAAGCCATGCACTCCAGACAGAATGGATCCCATAGTAAAATAGTCTAATTTTAAACAACCTTTGTTTTTGAAGGGGCTGATATCTTACTTCCTAGGAATTTTATTTCTAAATGCTATTTTAGGTTCGATTATGTTTTGGGCACTGATAGTGTCCCTTTAAAGCCCTATGATAGATTTATAATAAGGGAGTAAGTTTATTACAGAGCAATTTTATAAAGTCTACAATATTTGTGAACGAAAGCCAAGAAGTTTGTGGTTAGAAACCCATATTAATGTTTCAATAAAAGTAAACTAGTTGATGGATACATAAAACATATTTCACATTGCAATACTAGCAAGAGATATCTATCTAAACGTGCTTAAAAGCCCCACAGAACTCAAGCACAACACTGAGAGTTCTATAACTGTAACGTATAAACCCTTAGACCAGGGGTAGGCAACCTATGGCACGTGTGCCGAAGGCAGCATGCGAGCTGATTTTCAGTGGCACTCACACTGCCCGGGTCCTGGCGGCACTGCATTTTAATTTAATTTTAAATGAAGTTTCTTAAACATTTTAAAAACCTTATTTACTTTACATACAACAATAGTTTAGTTATATATTATAGACTTATAGAAAGAGATCTTCTAAAAACGTTAAAATGTATTACTGGCACGCAAAACCTTAAATCAGAGTGAATAAATGAAGACTCGGCACACCACTTCTGAAAGGTTGCTGACCCCTGCCTTAGACCCTAAGTTATTTGCCAGTCCCAAAACTGTAAACATCACAAGGTTCAATGAACTAGGCTCTCAGGTTATCTGATGTTCTTACTGATCACGCAGTAATATAGACAAAAATTAGGATTACCAAACACTACTGAATACTAGGTATTGTGCCATCAGCTAATTGAATTTTCTTGTCTTTCCCCACCCTATAAGCTGTTAAACTTTTCTGGAATTCATATAATGATGTATAGAAAAAACCACTAAGAAAGTGGATTAAAGGCATTTGGTACTCACTTGTCTATCTCAATACCAAGCGGATTAGCTGGACGTAGAGACAAGGGGGGAATCCCTTTGTTCCTGTCAGTGCGCGTGTCATAATAGTTCATTTCATCAACCCAGACAGCAGACTGATCCAAGATACCTAGAGAAAATAAAGCACATATCCTTAAAACAACAAAGGCTGTCCAGCACCATCAACTTCGGCCATACTGAATTAATTTGAAAAAGACTGAAAAATATAAAATGCGTGCCTAGGTAATATTTTGGAAGATACAGAACAAAACAACCTGGATACAATTATGCTAAACTATTTGCTTAGACTAGCTGGAAAGGTATCAGTGGCAGGGCATCACACCTTACATCTCACAGACTGCACTGTTCTGTTTAAGATACAAAGTACCAACACGGACCTCATCACCTCCAACCCTGTCACCCGCCAAAGATACCAGTTGCTAATGTGGTAGTCTCTCTTTTCATAAATTTTGGGGAAGATTCCTCATTTTCACCACTCAGCCAGAATAAAAGTTAACTCTGGCCACAAGCCCCTTAGCTAGCAAGTCCCCCAGTATGTGGCAGTCCTCAATGAGTGTAGAGCAGAGAGAACTGGCTTCCTCCCAACAGCTCAAGCATAGGGAGCATGTCAAGGCCCTCAGACTTTTGCTGTTTGGCAAAACACAGATTTCTTCCTCCCCAAGACTTCCCCCTCCCACAAGTTTCTAATAAAGTCTGAAATATTAATATTTGGATTGTAAAACATTAGAACAGCTCTGGGGAAAGTATGTGTTATTTAATTGCCATTGGAACCATAGAAAACAAGAACCTAAACTGTTGCTTTTGTGTAGCCCTTATATAAACAGTGCCTGTCTTAATTTCTCAATGATCTAGATTGGATTCTAATTTTTTTTTATTCAAACGACATTTTTGACAGGATTGCAGATGAAATTTGGGGTTAGACTACTTGACAACATTCTTAATTATTAAACAACACACTAGAAATACCCCAAAAAGGTCTTTTTGTGTGTGTGTGTGTCTTACCAGGTATTAGTTGCTAATGTTGCTTAATTATAACAGCATCCAACATTCAACTCCTTTTTTAAAAGGATAACAGTCATAAGGAACTATAGGTGTACTGTCCACACGTTCCTTTTGTGTCTTTTACTGATTCATTAAGCTTAATAGCCCATTAAAGAACTTGATTACTGGGACTGTCGTTTTTGCAAGTATTAATATCCATTCTAAAGGGTAGGAGTGTGTGAAGGAAATCAAAGAGTTTTCGCTTTCAGAAAAACAGATGCCTTCAGTGACCAACGTATAAGTATACCTAAAAGGCAGATTTCAACCCAAAATGTGTATTGTTAGTATATATTTTGCAAGTACTAAACAAGTAAAGAGTAACTAAGGAACAACTATCAGTGGGTTCATTTTTATAAATAAATGTTATTTACAAAACCAAAGACATCTAGTCAATTCTAATTATTTAGCAAAAGTAATTGTAAGTTTGAATGAGGCAAAATACCTATTTTCTCAGGTTTCAGGAGTTTGAAGGAAACAGTCGAAGTTCCTCTGCCACCTGATTTTGTAGTGACAATAATGTCCCCCTTATCATTTTTAGCTTGTCCCACTCGACACACTATTTTACTGGCAGACATCCATTCAGCAGTCAGCAGACAGTTGTGTCCACAGATTGTTAAACCTGGAAATCAAAGACTTACTGTGAATAAAACTGATGAAATACAGTCTGTCTTATAATAGTTAGTTTTCTGTTTATCTAGACATGTTATAAACAAATAAAAGAATTCTGCCAATCCTGTCTTTTATAATTTAGATGAATAATATTGATGTTTATTTTTAAGCATTTTTTCCTATTTTTATGCATTTAAACTTTCAGGGTTGTGGAAAATTATGGGTGGGGGAGGTCAGACAATTATTTAATGACAAATAGACAGATTCAAACTATTAAGCGTTATAAGCTGTTAAAACACAAATTGTCAACATCACATGTCAAAATATACAAAGTAAATATCCTTAAATCAACAAATCAGACCTGTTGTTACTATTCATTCCCTAATCCATTTGTAACAAGTCTAATTCAAAAATCTAAATAACTGGATTTTGACTCTAATAAGTTCTCAAGCAGCATTTTTTGTACTTTGCCTATCTTTATATTTTGATTACCATCACTGTAAGTATTTGTTGTGGGTTTGTGTATGTACAGTGAAATCAATGTTTACTGACATTTACGGATAAAAATCTAATCCTTCCAAGCCTAGTTAGAGATCATTGAGGTGCTCTCATCTGTACCTCTTCTATAGTACTTTGTAGACCCAATACAGTAAGGAAATCATGGGTATATTTTTCAAAAGCATGAACCTAAGCCCTATTGATTTTCAGTGGGAGGTAGGCACTTTTGAAAATAGGACTTAAGCTCCTAATCATTTAGGTGCTTTTGAAATTGTTTCTCCCTATGTACTAAGTACATTGCTGATCAGCCTCTATATCTTCAAAACACTGCACAAATATTAATTATTCAGGTTTTCAGTATAGGTGTCTAGATTAGCTTTTGCCCCAATACAGATGGTACATCACTGTAATCAGACAATGCCAGTTTTTTTTTTTTTAAATTGGGTTGGTTTGTATTTTCAATTTCTAGAAACCTCTTACCAATTTAACAGATACTTACATGAAAAAGGTCCGCATGTGTCACACAGCCCCAAATATTTCACACTTTCTTTTCTCATAATTTAATTCTTTGAATGTACACAGCAGACAAATTTGGCAGGATTGAGGTTTTTGTCAGATAGCACATCTCTTCTTGGCCAAATTCATTTTTTTTAAGGGGACTAAAATGCTTGTTACAACAGAGTGGAATATTCAGAAAGAATTATTTTTAAAATGTACAGGGATGGTAGATAAATTATATATTTTTTAAAGGTGACCATCCACTGCCTTCTTCATTCTATTCAGCAGAATGGTATCCAATACTGATTGCAGTACCTCTCCAGTTCATGCACTGAATGAGAGCACCCTTTTTTGGCAATGACACAACGCCATTTGTAGACTATTACTAGAAGCTATGGGATACTAAGCTGATCAACATAATAAGGGAGTTTATATGATGGAAGCAGATGTGCAGTGAGGTCGCATATAGGCCTGGGTGACTATTGTGATATTGTGACTGGAGCTGGGCAAGGATCTGTGTTATTTAACAATCCTCTTTGAATTAGCATCCGACTGGGTGATGAAGAGGGCAAAAAAAGGCACTATGGATGGTGTAAAATAGGTTAGCGGAGATAAGTTACATGACTTCGACTTTGCTGATGAAATTGCTTTACTAAGTATGATGTGGAACTGAATGATTCCCCTCATATCAGATGTAGAACAGGAAGCAGCAAAAATTGGATTGAAAGTAAAAAGTTATGAAGGTCAGAAACTGGACAACAGATGTAAAGATGTATGGGGATGAAAAAGAAATCACACAGGTAGAAGAGTTCAGCTATCTTGGGAATGTGATGACATTTGAAGGGGACTGTGAAAGATATTCATACAAGATTAGGAAAAGCAAACAGAGGTCTTTCACATCAAACTAAACCATGACTATACCATGTGACTGTACTGAGCTCACTACTGTACAGAGCAGAGACAATGGCTAACACAAAGCAATTGATGGGTAATCTCCACAGATGGCTGAGGAAGATATTACACATTTTTGGAAAGACAAAACAACAAATGCAAGAGTAAGGAAGCTGACAGAGCAGAACATGTTAGAAAATATCAACAACAAAAAAAAGGCTCAGGTGATTTGGACATGTATAACATATGGAAGATTGGAGCAAGTGTTAAGCAAGCATTGTACCTGTGGGAGGAAGGAGAAAGTGAGGAAGACCAAGGAAGAACTGGCAAAAGACAGTGACATAGTAAACTGAATGTGCTGGCATCACCTGAACTACTACAAAACTAGTGAGTGACTGTAATCAATGGAGGAACTGGACTCCCAGATGTGTCAGTGGTACCAGAGGAACTAAGATCTAAAGTAAAGGTGACCAGCAGAGAAATAAATCTTGTCTCTGTGCAGTTGTGTGTTATTGTTTGTGGGGGGGGGGGGGCGAGGGTTTCGGGGGATGGGGGGGGAGAGAAAGAAAGAAAGGTTTTATGTTTGTGTTTTGCCTTCAGAATGTATGAAATATCAAACCCTGTCTTTTCTGGCTTTTGCCCAGAATTTTTGGAAGGACAAAAATAAGAGGCTGGAGTGAAACTTTTCTCAGCCCCGACTGAAAAGGTGAGACAGTTGAATCTTTAACAAAGAACTTTTTCCCAAGTGTGTGATAGGAGTTTGAATTAAGTAGGTGCTAAGAAAATAATAAAGAAATAAAGAAATCAGACTTTGAAACCTGGGCAATTGAGAGGGAAAGTGATTTTTAGTCACTGTTTAAAGACTCTTGTCTTATGATATAATTGCCACTAGTTTGTCAAGTATACATAAAGTCATCCCACAAAACCAGGGTAGACAGCACCAGACTTTTCTAGTGTAAAGACTAGCAAGGGGAAAAAAGCATTTTTTTTTTAATTATAACAACATTCAGAATGTTTTTATACATCAAAAGAAGCAAAAAAGAGCAGCCTGTTTCCTCCTTTGTAGGTCAGTTTTAAGGTTCACTCAATAAGATTCATTTAATTACTATTTAATTTAACTTGATGGAATAATTTAACTTGGATTTTCACTAAAATATGTAGGAAATGTTTATACTTGTGCAAAATCATTTGAAGTTTTCTACATTATTTAAGAGTTTCTTTCCTGCCTTCAATTTTATTTCTTAAATAAATATTACTACTCAGGGAACATGGGACTTAAGAAGTCCACTAACTTAAAATTTTGCTATGATCGGCTTCACCTCACAGAATAATAAATGATATGGCACTGTAATGTATGTGCTCTTCATTAATGTTTTGCATACCACACTAAATATAGTAATGGCACAGGGCTAAAACTTTAAAACTGACAAAAGATCTCCCTCAATACATATTTGAATCCAGAAACAAACTTTGTTCCCAAATGACAGAACTTCCTTATAAATGAAAAGTATTTTCTTAAATTTTCTGCAAGTGTTTTTAAAGTTTCAAAGTCGCAAGTGACTTACAACCTGGTTGTCTTTAACAGAATGACGTAAAAAGGCATATTCTCTTTCTTCATACATGTGGTACTCAGTTTATTCCCAAGCACATAATATTTTCTACTTTTTATTGAATTGTAATGCTTTTTGGCAGCAGGTGGTAAGGAGAGTTTAACTGAGGTTTATAAAAATATTAGGCCTGAATCCAACAAAGACTTACAAGTGTGAGTACTCCCATCGTGTGTAACTCTTTGCAAGACTGGGACCTTAGGGAATGTCTATGCTGCGATAAAAAACCCATGGCACTGAGTCTCAGAGCTCAGATCAACTGACATGGGATCACATGACTCGGCTGTGGGGCTAAAAATAGCAGTGTAGACGTTTGGGCTCAGGATGGAGCCCGAGCTCTGAGACCCTCCCCACTCATAGGGTCTCAGAGCCTGGGCTCCAGTGGAAGCCAGAACTTCTACACTGCAATTTTAGAGCCCCACAGCTTGAGCCCCACAAGCCCAAGTCAGCTGACCTGGGCCAGCCACAGACGTGTAGTTGTACCTTTAGACACTCCCCAGAATAAACTAAATGTTAAATAAGCTAAGATAAAAATTGCAATGACTTTCAACTCTCCTACATCAACACAGAAGATGATTAGCAGCAAAGATCTGAAAGAAGACTTATTTACACTGTAAAGTAATGCACAATTGCCCAGGTGTATTATTGGAGGGGGTGTGGTGTGGCATAGCGTGACTTCAAGTGGCAACACAGAGTCCAGGTGAATTAGCTGGAATGCTAAAAAGTACAACAAAAATTGTGCATATATAGTGCCTTTTACCTACATATATCAAAGGTTTTTTTGTTTTGTTTGGTTGTGTTTTTAAACAAATATTCACTAAGCTTCAACACCCTGGTCAGAGCAGGAAAATGTTGTTATACTGTTTTTTTTAGATGGCAAACTGAAACACAGTAAAGTTAAACAATTTGAACACAGCCACAAAAGTCACTGGCAGAGTAGGGAACAGAACTTGGGAGTTCTGTTTTACAATCATGGGGTAAAATCCTGGTTCCATTGAAACCAAAGACAAAACTCTCATTGGCTTCACTACAGCCAGATTTCACCCATGGACTCTAACTACAAGACAAACCACCTCTGGCATAAGTAATAAGGTACACATATATTTAATGTGTACATTACCAATTCAAAACCATCCTTCCAAACTCATGGGGATAATTGTATATTATCATACTACCCATCGTTTATTTCCTCTGAATGTAAAAATATCAGAATCTGTCACCAAGCAGTTTCTTGCAGTCTAAAAATGTGGAATGCATCAAACCATTTCTCTGAATTTACCTATGAGGTCTGTTGGCCCAGTTCCCAAGTTTTCTCCTCTAATTGTGACTTTTGTCCATGAAATCCCTTCATTGGGAGAGATACCAGTTACAAGAGGGGGCTGGCGTGATCGAGACATGATATTTTCCTTCTGTGATTGGAAATCCAGTTACTCAGCAATCTGTTCAATAAGGAACAATAAATACAGTATGTAAGTATTTACAAAATAATTATACCAAAAACTGAAAACATTAAAATTGTAAAACTAAACATCTTTTAAAAATGTTTTTTATAAAAAACAGATAGTTTTCACCACACATTTTAAATATTTTTATATTTTTATATTTATATTTAAATTTAAATTATAATTTTATATTAATTACTAGATGTCCTTGCATTTACACGTATGTATATTCAATAACTCCAGATCTGAATTAAGTAAGGAAAGTAAACCCCCCCAAAAAGATACATTAGAAACAAAACCATTAACATGCATAATGGTAAGTCAGAGTACACATGTATAAGATCATAGTAGTAAGAATTTGGAAGAATCTACTCAGTCAAGTCCATCCTTGGCTTAGATCAGAGGTACGATACTACCTACGTATGTTCACAACCATAACACCCCCCTTTCTTGGGGGGGGGGGGAGGATTCCTCAGGAATAGTTTAGATAAATGATGAGCGTTTATCCAAAATGGAAACCATTCTTACTCTGAAAGTAAGAGACAGCTCCTGATACCAACATAAAGGAGAAATCAATATTATCAACAACAATATAAAAAAATCCTACCTGGCCCAGGACAATATACGCTTTGAATACGTATTCAAACAGCATGTGAAATTATTTGAGGACCATTTCCAGAATAGTATCATTTTGCATTTCAAATCAGGAGCCTGCCTGAATCATTTCAGTTATCTCAGCAGTCGTAAACACTACTAAAACTCCTGTGTCATACAACTCATACTTAATCCGTGATTAATTCTGATACTAAACTTCTTGCTGTTTATTAGTAACTTTCATTTGCAAAGCTTTGCAAGCCAAAAAGCAGATGCACACGGCTTGAAGCAACATTAGCTCCCACTGGGTTCTTTCTGCAGCTGCTGCACAGGGATTCAGTCCAAAGAAGCAAATAGGTCCTGTAGTAACTTCAACAGTAAAAAAAAGGGCAAGCATAGCCGGGTTCAGGGACAGCCATCCACATATGATGACTCCTGTCTCAAGGGATATATGGATCACTTCATCTATTCTGTGACCCCCTAATCAAGCCAGGTAGGACAATTTTTTTTTTTAAACTCTGAGGGGGAACCTCACAGCATTTAGTCCCCTCTGCCCGGCCTTCCACCAGTTGCTCTTGGGGAGAAGATGATCTGTCATCACGTATTTATAACAGGAACTTCTCTAGTCTAGGCAAGCCGATAACCAAATATGACACCTAAAAAAAATGGCTGAAACCTTTCAGCGCAACTTAAATAGATGCTAGTGAGAACGTGACAGGATGTGATCCATGACAAATGACTTCTGAGTAGTCCAAAAATATATTGGTTTAAGGTATAAGATAATATATTATGAAAGTAACAAAAGCACAGGTACTATACAATATAAAAGTCAGGCCTGGTGGCTGTCCAAAATGGATTAAAGCTACCTGTGCAACCTTAATTCAACCTCTTTGTGCATATTATGAGTGGGGCCCTACCAAATTCATGGTCCATTTTGGTCAATTTCCTGGTCATAGGATTTTAAAAATAATAAATTTCATGATTTCAGCTATTTAAATCTGAAATTTCACAGGGTGTAATTGTAGGGGTCCTGACCCAAAAAGGAGGTGTGTGTGGGGGGGGGACCGTGGGGGGGTTACAAGGTTATTGCAGGGGGGGGTTGCGGTACTGCTACCCTTACTTCTGTAATGCTGCTGGCAGTGGCGTTGCCTTCAGAGTTGGGCAGATGGAGAGCAGTGGCTGCTGGCCAGGATCCCAGCTCTGAAGGCAGAGCTGCCACCACCAGCAGTGCAGAAGTAAGGATGGCATGGTATGGAATTGCGCTGTTGCCTGCAGAGCCACTCTCTGGCCGCCCAGCTCTGAAGGCACCAGTGGAGAATTAAGGATGGCATGGTATGGTATTGCCACCCTTACTTCTGCGCTGCTGCTGGCAGGGCACTGCCTTCAGAGCTGGGCACCTGACCAACAGCCGCCGCTCTCCAGCCACCCAGCTCTAAAGGCAGCAGTTTATCCACTCACAGACTATTTTTTCAATGGGATTCCTACCTCACTCTATGCACAGGATGGGCAGGGCTCACTTAATGAGCACCTATTCAATATTTTGTTTTCCCTTCATTGTTCAATGCGTGACCCCAAGCTGTGCTTACTACATGCTACTCATACCCTATTCTGAAGACAGGATTATTAATTTCCTCCAGGCCTTTTCTATGGTGCTCATCTCTACAGTATCTGAGTGATTCATAAACATTAACTAACTTTCACAACACCCAAATGAGAAGGGGTTATTATCATTTCCATTTTACAGCTGAAGAACTGAGGTACAAAGAGATTAAGGTCAAAAGTATCCACTAATTTTGGTAACCAATTTGAGATGACTAGGACATGATTTTTCAGAGTACTTTGAACAAATGAAGTGCTATATAATACTAAGTACAGCTCCCATTCACTTCAGTTGCAACTGTGAATGCTCCACACTTCTGCAGATCAGACACCAAGATCTCAACTCAGGCACCCAGAAAATGAGGAACACAAAATTAGTGACCACCATGAAAAGTTTGGTTAAGTGACTTGTCGAGCATCATATAATAACACTATGGTAGACACAGGAATAGAATCCAATTCTCCAGGGCAGCAATCAACTGCCTTAATCATGAGACCACCCTCTCTCTTTGCATCCTGTGCCTCATTCACGACACATTACCCATTTTCTGCCACAAATGACGCAGGGTCCTACAGACAAGTCTCCTTCACTACACAACCCTGTTTAATCCCCCGAGCAGACCCATCCTGTGCACTGAATGAGGCAGGGGGTCTGTGGAAAAAATACTATGTAATCATGGCACAGAAACTGTATCATAATGCATATGAACAAGGGGGACGAATTAAATTAAATTAAATGTATCATCTTAATTCTGGCATTTCCTAGCTTTTGGGTGCTTGGTATTGCAACCTTAATAATGTTCTTTTAACACAATTTTTTAGTGTGTAATTTCCTACATTTTTAAAATACAGGGAGTCCTCTGACTTACAACACAATTCTGAGGAACGAATTGTGTCATAAGTCGAAACATTGCAAGTCGAAATTGTTTTCCCATAGGAATCAATGGTATGAAGCAGAGATTGGTTCCTGAACCAAGGCTTGATACACTATTTTCACCACAATAACCCAGATTTTTTGTACTAAATGAATTATAGATAACTAATGTTGCAACATCAATGTATTTACTGTACACTGTAAACAGCATTCAAATAAACATATAAACTCACATATGCTGCTCAGAATGCTGGCAACACAGGCTCAGAAAGCCAGGGAGAATGGCACACATGTTGAGCCTCAGACAATCACTGTTCAAGCTTTCTGATTGGCTCCCCACCCTGGGCTCAGCCAATCAAAACCAAGCAGCAACCCTACCCAGCAACAAGCTGCTGCCTCAAAGCCAATCAGAAGTGACCCCTTCCAGCTCCATACCAGTATAATGCAACCAGGAAGTGATTTCAAGTAAACTTTATGCAAATTGAGCATCGTAAGGGCGAACCAAGCGTCGTAGGGGCGAAACGGGCAGTCAATTGAAAAGCATCATAAGTGGAGTCCAACATAAGTCGGGTGTCGTAAGTCTGAGGACTCCCTGTAGTCAAGTGAAAAAACAAATTCTATCATGTGTCATCATAATGACACCCACATGGATCAGCAGCAGGGTTGGAACCCTTTATATCCACTGCACAGACCTCAGTCACTTGACCTAGTGGACTGATAGCAGTAGTAGGTAGTCATCCTCTGTGGACCAGCACTAGAGGTGGGATGAGATACTTTGCCAGAGGATTTCATAGTTATTTGTTGATAGCAGAGGAATGGCGAGACTCTGGAATCTTGGGTTCCATTCCAGGCTCTGAAGTGGAGTGTGAAGGGGGCACAGACTTCTCTGTCCATTCCCCCTTAGTTTGACCCCTTTGCACCATCCCTTCCAAACTGTCCCTGTCCTAATCCCCTTCCCCACTCCTAGCCATTCCTAGCCTCCACTTTTCAGGCTTCTCATCCAAAATCCTACTCCCAGTTTCCTTGCCCAGCAAGTCCTCGTCTCACCCATCCCAACAGCTTATCTCAGTCTTTCCCACAGTCCCAGTCTCCTAGCCCAGCAATTCAAGTGCCCACACCATATCCTTTTCCCCAGGCTCTCAGGCCATCCAGTCCCAGTTTCCCCCTCCCTGCTCATCCGATGTCTCTCTTCCCCACTCTGGCCTCCATTTGCCTCCTCTGCCTTATCTCAGTGTGTGCCACCCCTACCCCTGCTTTTCCCTCAGTTTCTGTAAAAAAAAAAAAAAGTGACAGTTCTCCCCTCACCCTTGGCTCTCTGTCCTATCTATCTCCCCACTCCCTTATCCCCAGTCTCCTTGCCTAGCCAGTCCCAGTCCCACTACAATTCCAATTCCATCTCCATCCCCCAGTTCCAGTCTTCCACCCCTAAGTGCATTTTTCACATCTATTCCCTCTCCGCCCACTTTCTGGTTCAGCTCTTGTCCCCTCTGCATTCCATTCAGATAGCTTCCTCTTCTTCAATGCCTGGGCATCAGTAGAAGAGGGCATTGAGAGCACAGAAGAGACAAGCTCCTTGCTCTCAGTTCCTGTGCCAGGCCAGCTGGGAACTGCAGTTTCAGTGAAAGTCCTGCTCAGACCCAGGTTGCAGTATGCTCAGTGAGGACAGAATCTTCAGAGAATTAAATTGCTAGGCTGTAGCAAGTCTCGGAGCATGTGCGAACTGTGATTTTATTTTATTTTATTTTTACAACTTGCCCAAATTTGGGTGGATTTTCACAGGGACAGCAAAAAGCACATCCCGAGAAATTCTCCTGCCAAATTTCAAATCCCTGCACCAAACAAGAGTAGCTAGAACTTCTCAATAAAAAAGTTGTAAGAATTTTTATTAACATGGGCAAAACAATGTATTTGTCACTAGCCTCATTCTCAGAAGTGGCTGAAATGTTTTGAATGACATTTTTCAAAAACCTCAGCCTGAGGCAGACACCAGACATTCATAATTTCAGCCAAAATAGTTACAATTTTGCAAACTTCTAACCAAGTACCAAATGAAAATATGATCCCATAATGTGAAATGTAAAGCAACCTTAATAATAGGAGCTCTGCCTCTAATAAATAAGATGTTCAAAGGTTAAGTACATGCTTATCCCTCCCTCACAAGTTTTGTGCCTATTGCCAAGTTTAAAAATACTGGTAACATAGGAAATTTTGACTGTATTTCCCACATGGATCAAAGATAGCAGTTATCATAGGCCCAGATTCATCCCTTCCTGTGGGAACAGATCCAGGGAGAAGACAATATTGTCAGTCGAGGAGATGGTGTTCCTTCCTCCAAAAAGCTGGCTTTGGAGACTACTCTGAAACTTGAAGGATAACAGTGCCATCTGTGAACAAGTCGTGTCTCTGGTCCCTGACAGACTCCCCACCCCTTCTCAGGCCCAGAGTTTGATGACTTCACTAGAGACCTACAGAGATTTCCCCAGAATCAAAGAATCCTTGAAATGTAAAGATCTTGAGAGGTCACCTAGTCCAGCTCCCTATGCTGAGACAGGATAGAAGAGATCTTGCAGCCTAGGAGTGTATTATTCTCTTCGAGTGATTTCCACAGGGCCAGAAGGAAAATATTGTGCATTCTCCAGTATCCTGCCCACCTAGTCTCTATCCCCTCCATCAGTGTGGAGAGATCTCCACAGAAAGTAGAGGGTGTGACAGTGCCATGGAGGTTGCTAAGCACCCCACTTCTGCAGGAATTGGAAGACAGATGCATGTATCTGAGTGAGATCATCTGGACCATTATATTCATTGGACACATTTTAGAGAGATTTAAATCAATGACCAAAACACAGGTCAAAATTGGGGACTCTTCAGAGCCTCACTAGTAATGTGGGGAAAATCTCTAGAAGACAAAATGAAACAGAAATAAACTATTTTGTTATTGCTTGATTTTTCTTCACCAGAAAATTTTTCAGTTTCTTTTTACTGGGGATAGTGCATCTTTCAAAATATCTGGGTATACAGGTAATGTGTTGGAATTAAGACTAAACTCAAAAGTAATATTAAAACATATTTTGCTGGATTTCAGAAACTAGCACTTGATCTCTTTCCATGATGAGCTGAATATACGTAATAAAAATGTTGAGCCTTCTGAAGTCTAATATTTTTTCTAAAATATTTCTATATTTATTGCAGAACTGCTTTAAAAATACTTCACTGGAATAGAGAGCCTGAAATAAATCTCAAAATGTTACAGCTAGACTATAGCATTCAGACTGTTTAGAGTAGTTGAGTTTTTATTTATAACAATTGGCTTCATTATTTCACAGAATAGGTAAAGGAATACTATATATATCCTCCTAGCTACAAAGAGTGAGCAAGTGCTTGGGACCATTCCACTAAAGAAGTTTTGTTCTGTATTTAGATTTATAATATTAAACAGAGAGCACGAGAGAGAGAGAGAGAGAACACGCGCGAGAAAGAGAATGTACCTAGGTCTTAGAGCACTTATATAAAGAAACAGAAAGATGCAGAATTGTATGGGTTTGTTAACACTGGTGTAGAAGGGACAATGTAAAATAAAATGTTAAACAGTATTCTTCAAGGATCCCAACTACTGCACAGATATCTACTAGAAATACCACATACAACATTATAATCAATTTGCCAAATCTCTACAAATAATAGTTATCATTGCAGTTAACCTTCCAGTAAATTTGACTCGTGAAAACAATATAGAAATTATTCTCTCCATTCTGCTACCTGGGGCTTACACCGTGCATTTCTAATTCATGGTTCTACTAGAAAGTAGAATTCTGGTTTTACTTCCCATCCCCTCACTTGCAGTGACTATTTGCCAAAATATAAATAGTCAGGTAAATATTGGGTAAGTCTGCCCTGAACACGGGCTTTTATATTCTAATTGATTCCTTCTGCAAATGAAGACGTCATATTTCTAGGATGGATGAAGTGATAATCAAGTAGGGAAAGGTAAGACTGGCACTTTTTAAAAAGGGGACTCAATGAAGGAGGACACAATGGATTGTCAGAAATTAACAAAGAATAAAAATATTTGCATTAATTATAAAAAAAGCAATATTTTCAGGCTTTCTAGCATTATTGCAAATGTAAAGACCATGGATTGGAACTTATAACACTGACCATTAACATAACACATAGTATACTGAATGGTTTTTTTTGGTCAGCATTTCGTCACAGGAAGACCCTTGTTCCGTGTACAGCCCCACTGACTAAAGTAGTACAGCTAGTCTCAGTGGGGCACTGTGTTGTAAGGGTCATCAGACATAGATCCAATTGCAGGATCGAGCCCCTAATATAGTCAAATAAGCACTAACAAATCACGAACAAAAAACCAACTCAATACCCACTAACCTTCAGTGTCAGAAATTTCCCACCCAAATTCAGTAAACAATGAAACTCTAACACAGCTATATTTGAGATCCTAAGTTCTTCTGTGTAAAGTATAAAAGAACTTTTCAGAAGGTCCTGAACAGAAAGTACCAAAGTATTCTACTTATCCATAAAACTAGAACAACATGAGCGAGAACAATGCAAGTTTCCCCACACTGCCCTGACAATGTGTCTTGATTGTTACACATAGGGACCACTTCTACTGGCTAGAAGGAAAAAGAAGATACAATAGTTCAATCCATTTGGTCACTGGCATCCTTGCTAAGACTATCAAGGGTGGTTTGTATGTATGATGCGAATACCTGTCCAACAGGAACTATATTGAGACCATCCATTCATGTCACATCGTTCAAAAAAGCCATTAGCTAAAAATGATTCTAACTCAGTAGTCACCTGAATTTGAAATACTGACCTATAGATAAAAGACCCAAAAGATTACAGGTGTCCCCAAAATGCTAGTTTCTAATTTTCTACTTCCATTAACTTATTTTTAAAGAAGTGTAAACTGGAAACTAAACATGACTTTTATAATTCTAGGAAGAAGCACATTAGGAAAATACTAAATCATAGCCAGAGTCCATACCTAGGGTTATAATTATAAATGTAGCCCCAAATAGGAAACCCGGCACAAAAATTAACTGTTTACCAGGTTTATAAACACTGGTTGAAATAGCACAATTCTCTCTCTTTTTATTATATGTGCCCAACACCGTGCTGCCAGCAAGTGGAAAAGAGACATTTCCCAATTCTGTCATCTTCTGAGCTTTTGTGAATCTGGTAGTCTCTCAGCAACGAACTCAGAGCCATTAAAGACCATTGTTCTTTCCAGTGAGCACCCGAAGTGAAGCTTGAAAAATATATCCACTACAAAACACCTGACTATAAAGAATGTTCAGATAGGCTTTTTCCAGCAATAATTATCACTTTGAAGTTTAATTAGTTAATTTCCCATTGTCTCCATTATTAAAAAAAAAACCGTTTTACAAAACTGCTGTTGTACTTCTGTGAGGAGTGTTATTCATTGACAGATTGGATGTGGAAAGACAGGTTTCTCAGCAATATTTTTTGCTGAGAAGTTAGTCTAATTGAAGAAATTTCCTTAAGACCTTTCTTCTTTGTTTGATTTGGACCATATTCCTTTATTATAGTAGTTGTCTCTTTTTTAGTATCTTGAGAAAACAAAGTCACAAAAAAAGTGTAATCTAGCATACACATCAGTTGCTTGATTGCTTTCCATGACTGTTTCCAGATAAGTCTTTTTGATATCATGTTGGCTATCATAATTCTTGCTGTGAAGTGCAAGGAGCTGAGAAGTATCCACTACAAACAAAACTGTTGGAGACATCTTGCAAGATGAGCACAATTCTTTTCTCTTTAAATGAATTTCTCAAGTAAGTTTTCTGATCACACAAATATGGATCTGGCAAACCACACAGAAACAGCAGAGGCTATCAGATCTGCTAAGAAAGCTATTTAACCTTTGGGACTACTCTGAGAATTCTGATTCACTTTCTAGGACAAGTTGGATGGCCAAATGGCAAGGGATGTGAGAGGATAAAGGAATTGTCATAACTGATCAGACCAGTTTTGTGAAGTAGGATATTGCTGACGTTACCAGAATCTGAAATAATTTAGTCATAGTTGTTCAGGACTTCGATGTGTCATGTTGTCCATTGGATTCACATGTGGACAAGGCTATCATGAGAATGACTGCAGACATTAGGAGGCAACTTTCTGCACCGAACATTGGAAGAGGTGTACGGGGAGAGCCACACTCAGCTTCGGTAATTATCGAGGGTTGGGGGTGTTTTACTAACCTGTTGCGGACGTGTGTAAGTGCTTGAGACTAAGTAAAGTTTAGCTTTAAGTGAAAGCACTCTTGTGTTGTCCTGTTAGTGCCAGCCATCTATCGGTCGGACGGCCGTGTCTCCCCGATTCATTTCTGACACCAACTAGCACAGAGTAAAAGTTACCAAGAGCTTTGGGTTGAAAAAACCCCAGGTAACAGAGGAGGATTAACAATTAGTTTTTTTGGAGTTTTGTCAATAGAGAAAACACCAGTTAAGATGTCATAAAGATGAGTTCCACGCTTCTGAAAAAGTAAAGTCACTTGGTTCCAATTACTGAAAACCCAGTTAAATTAAAGTCCCCAGCACTTTGCAAGATGAAATTTCTCACAAGCAGTCAACCTGAAAGATTCTCTCTCAGATGAAAGAGTTAATACTGGGGTCACAGTGCATTGCTGCAGTCATCCAGCAGAGGGAATCTGAATTCAAAAGAGGAAATTAAAAATAAGACTTATTTGCCATCATTGTGGTGGAACGAGCACATCTACCGCATAAGCTATGTCAAGACCAGTACATGTTCATGGATGTGTTTTAGTCACAAAATACCTAATGAAAAAATTCCAACATTCATAAAAATATTATTGTTCAACCAGTTCTGGTGCAAGGCACAGCAGGAATGCCCAGCATGGCATGCTTCATTTTTCAGAGTATTCATCAGAGAATTAGTTCCATTAACTGCCTTCTAATATACAAGGAACTGCAAATTTGGAAGTGATGTGTTAGGGACCCCTGGCCCACTGATATCAATTAGCAGTTACATGCTCTCAACAGAGGCAGACTTTTGAAACACACTTTAAAAAATACAAGCCAAAAAAACCTTAACAGATTCCATAAATTGAAGAGTCTATCATCCTGGTTAACTATGAAACATACTTTTCAAACAAACAAACCTAATGTAGTTGTTTAATACAGAAAACGCCAAGTGTTTCTTGGAGAACACTGCGATACAACAGAGTCAATGAAGAAGCATGGCAAATGACCCAGAGGGGGACAATGAAATGATTTACTAATAAGTTCCTTAGATTTTTAATTCAAAGCCACTGCAAACCAATGAAAACCACTACTGCACCCTTTTCTGTGCTTTATCTTCCTAGCAATATAAATTCAGACAGACAAGCTACACAAACCAAGATTTAAAAGTAGCCAAAAAGAAACTCAATGAAAATAACTGACATTTATTAACCCCTCTGGAGATCTTCAGTGCCCTACAATTTCCACAGCCTTCAACACTGCATCAATAATACAAAGTCTAATCCCGCAAGCCTGCCAGAAAAGACTGGGAAGTGAATAAGCTAAACAATGCTGAAATTCCAAGTGATATTAAGAGTCTATGCACGTTTATTTATATAATAAAAGAAGACTTGTCAACTTAAACAAGAAATGCTCATGGATGTTATATTTTGTGGGAAAAAAATTCTTCGAAACACCACTAAGCTACTTATAATGAAAAGATGAACAAGTATAAAATAAAGGGTAATATCACCGTTACATGGAAATAGTAAAGCCTCGTTTGTCTTAGCTTGTCATATCTGGCACGTTGAGTCAAGCCAATATTAACATTGACAAACATGTTAATTTACAGGACAGTGTCACATGCCAAAATCAATTTAGAATTTGAAAGTATAAATTTGTGGGAGATGGGGGACAAATTATGGAAAACAAAAATGTGATTTTATATTAAATGACCTGATCTGATGCCTTATTCTGTTGTTAAAGGAACATGTTTTGGTCACATGATCTAGTCAGCCATCAGGTCTATATGTTAGTTATATTATCTTTTAGAGTAGCCGAGTAATGCCCATTCAATAGTTTTGTTTTCACAGCGACTGTACTTGTATATCTTAAAACTCTTGCTTTACTTAACCCAAAAAAGGTATATCTTCATGGCAATATATCTTGACACAGTGAAAGCAAAATAATCACAGCATTCAGCAATGTCACTAAGATTTCTGAGTCACAAGGGATTAGAAGTCTGGACCTGAAGCAGATGCTGTGAAAGCACTTGGTAGAGGAGTTCAGTGCATATTTCAGACTGCACTGCAGCTGCAAGGGATTGACGCTGCTAACTGTGGAATCAAGCTCAGGAGAAACTCCGGGCATAGTTCCGGCATCCGAAATAAATTAAAGTAAACAGTGTTGCTCTCTCTCATCCACCCTGTTAGCAGCCTCTCTGCCGAGCTGGAGACCACACACCCAGACCACACAGCACCAGCTGAACTCACTCGCACGCAACATCTAGGAGCTGTCACTCTACTGAGGTATGAAGAGGAAAGATGAAGAGGGTGGGGGGGACGGGAGTGTGTGTGTGTGTTTAAAAAAGCTGCTGCCTTCTCCTCCTATCCTTGCAGCTGGCTTGTGTGTTGTGAGGTTTGGGGAGGAAGGAAAGGAGAAAGAAGAAATCCATAATCCTTGCTGAGAAAACATACCAGTAATGGCCTTTTGTAGTAATGAGTTGCACTCCTCTTGTAGCAGTTTAGTAGCTGATGAAGGGTTAACATCAATTAACATGAATTAACCTCCTATCTATCACATGTCAAAAAATCTTAGGCTTGTATCAAATACTAAACTGTAAATACTAAATGACTGCAGTATGTGCAACAGATCTACCTGGAGAACATGTGTCAAATATTCAAATAAAGTACTTGACGTGTTTTATATTTGAAAAAGATTATCACAAAACAAACTCCATTAACTAAGGGCCAGATTACATTACCCTTATTCAGGGCTTGTCCACACACAGAAGAGATGCATAGATTTAAATTAAATCAGTTTCGAATCACACCTTTAACTAAATCGGTCCAATTTAGTACTTAAACCAAGCCTCACTTTGAATAGTAGCTTACACCACAAGCAGTCTCATTGAAGTCATTGGGATTACCTGTAATACAAGGTGCCACTCAGTGTAAGAGTATCACAATCTGGCGCTATGAGTTAAGGCTGCACAAGGGCATAGCCCACCAACATAAACTACTGAAACCAAGGAAATTACCCTTTCAGTGGTCACACTTAGAAAGTGTCTTTTGTTGTGACAGATTCAACCACTTTAGGAATACCCACTATTATTTTTTAAGATGTGGGGGATACCACTAAAACCAATATCTGTCAAAACAGAAAAAATTGAAATGAGACCATTTGAAAACCTTTAATACCTTTCCACCCTGTGCACACTTCACCGTAATCAACCCCACCTCACCCCTCACTCTGCCGCCTATCCACCACCCACACCACATATTCCTCCTCCCTCAAACTCACTAAGAAACACACAACCTTAACTTTGCCCATACACACAATCCAACATCCCATATCCACTCAATCACACTTTGGCCCTATCTCAATCACCTATCTGTCTAAATCACAACCTACATACTTCACTCATTCATTCAGCAAAATCACCCACAAAAAACTAAAGCTCATACTCTTACTTTCTTTCCACACTACAATAATTCCTATACGACAAAACAAACTTAGTTTCATAAACCAGGGTTATTATGGTTTGCCCTAGCACACAAAATAACCAGAAACACTCACCAAGATTTTATGAAATGTAACACAAAACATACTGCAAAATTTACTTCATAAGCATGCTTAATTCCTTAAATTCATATTGTCCAAAACTTAAAACTTTCAATTCTACAAATATTATACAAAAAACATAAATCCCAGTCTACTTTTCACTGTTTTGTATCTGCCCTTAGATACAGAAACACTTTCGCTACTCCTAACCTATTATAACATTTCAACCAAACCAATCCAAATTTTCTTTAAGGCATTCTTCATTGATGCTGAACAGGCTTGAGAGGAGTAAAGATCTTTTAAAATTGGTCAAATTCTGAACTCAAGTGCCCCATAATCTACTATTTGACTTCCACAAATTTCTACCATGTTGATGCCACAAACTGTGAAACAATCTCTTTCACAAACACAGAAAGGATTACCTTTCAAATCTCAAATCAAGATTGTCACACTATTCCTGACAGTTTATGTTTTACTTTAAAACAGCCTGTTTTCAATGGACATTAGTCCATTAAATCACTTGTTTCTTACCCCTTCCTTTAATTTGTCTGACTTAACATGTCAAAATACATGTACTGATATTTGGTAATCCCTAAAAATACTAATCACCCATTTGAAGTATTGATCAACAGCTTTGGCATTTACTAGTTAGATGAATTTACAGTTGTAGTAAATTCAATAACATGAAGACCAAAAATGACCTAGCCAGCCATACTGTCAGATAGCTCACAAGCTTTCTATAAATTTCCAGACTAGCAAATCAAACCCTCTCCTAATTTAGGACTCCACCTACTTCTCTCTCCAACATCCATTGAAAGTTTATTCCATCCACTAGCCTTCCAGTCTCCAATCACCAGTGATTCTGCCCACATATCCCCTTCAACTCAAGGCTTCTACAATTCTGTAACTTTCTTACTGTTTCCTAATAAACCTAACAGTCTTTACAAGAATGTTAGTGTTCTCAACAATCTCCTTTCAACTTCTTAAATTAGTTAAAAGTTCTTATTCACAGACTGAAATTGGAGCCTGATGTTTTGAGCATCAAAAAACTTTCAAACATGTTTATGTAAATATATTAAGAAGTTAAAAAAAAAACGAACTAAATAAATCCCACTGGGTGGGTTTTTATTTGTTTTACTAGAGAAAAAAATAAAACATCAGAGGTTTTTCATAACCTCATGTATCTACATACTCTATTCTTCAGCCAAGCATTATTAGTCATAAAATAACCACATCTATACAATTAATATGCCTGGAGTAAACCTTGTGTTTGTTGGTGAGGATATAAGTGGCGGGGAGGCTGATAAAGTAAAGTGATGTTTGCAGTGTGGCATCATTGGTTCCTTGGTTTTTACCGTTTGCATTGGTGGGAAATGCTCTTGTGCCACTATAACCAAAAGTATTTTGCACTCCCACAATACCCCATGCTTGCTACCGACCCTGATTCAGCAAAGTACTTAGGCATGTGCCTGACTTTTAAACACACGAGGAGTAGTCCCTATGCAACATGTGCTTAAATGCCTTCCTGAATGTAGGCCTGTATGCACAGATATGCATATAATATGTTTCCCTCAGTTTAACACAGGCAATATGTCTGTATTAATATTGGAGGTGGCCTGTGTGCTCCCAATCTGTAGCCTGGATCTTCTATGTAAAAGCCTGTCTCTCGTGTGGTTATGGAGAACTGAAGCTGTCTGTAAAGAATTAAAGTTCGTCACTTTCCGTGATGATGAAAAGGGACTATGTTATGATAACAAAAGCATACCACCCTTCTTTATAGTTCCTTAAGATTATTTGTCAAGAACATAATGTTCATTTTTGCAGCATGAAGCAATGTATGAATGTTGAGAACCATTTCAGCCACACACACCACCAGACTTTTGAAAATTTTCAATAATAGCAATTTTAAAGTAGTTAGATTTTTGAAAATTCAGTGTGTCTGTATTCACCATTAGGTACTCACAGTGGGAAGTTTTTGTTTCATTTAGAGATTTAACTTTTAAGTGAAAAGTCTAACCTTAACTTTGGAGCTGCTATCAGCCCCATTAGATATAGAGCAGTGGTGACCAACCAGTCGATCGCGATCGCCGGCGGTGCTGTGTGGCTGTTGCTAAGGCAGGCCCCCTGCCTGTCCCGGCCCCACACTGCTCCGGGAAGCGGCCAGCACAGCCCCGGGGGCAGGGGAGCAGGGGTCTCCTTCCACGTGCTGCTCCTGCCTGCAAGCACCGCCCCCGCAGTTCCCATTGGCTGGGAACAGGGAGCTGTGGCCAATGGGAGCTGTGGGGGTGGTACTTACAGAGAGAGGCAGCGCATGGAGCCGCATGACCCCCTCCCCCTCCGGCGGCCACAGGGGCATGTTGGTCCCTTCCGGGAACAGCGTGGGGCTGGGGCTGGGGCTGGGGCAGGCAGGGAGCCTGCCTTAGCCTTGCTGTGCCGCCAACCACGAGATGCCCAAAGTAAGTGCTGCCCAGCAGGAGGCCGCACCCCAACCCCCAGCCCCCTCCCGGGGCCAGTACTCCATACCTCTTCCTGCACCCCGAACCCCCTTCTGCACCCCAAACCCCAGCCTCCTCCCAGGGCCAGCACCCCATACCCCTTCCTGCACCCCAAACCCCCTTCTGCACCCTGAACCCCAGCCCTGAGCCACCTCCCGGAGCCAAGACCCCATACCCCCTCCTGTACTCTGAACCCCCTTCTGCGCCCCAACCTCCAGGCCCCTCCCAGAGCCAGCACCCTGCACCCCAACACTCACCCCAGCCCTGACCCCCTCTCAGAGCCAGCACCTCATACCCACTCCTGCACCCCAAACAGCCCCTTCCAAGAGCCAGCACCCTGTACCCCCTCCTGCACCCCAACACTCTGCCCCAGCCCAGAGCCCCCCCTGCACCCAAACTCCCTCCCATAGCTTGCACCCCTCACCCCCTCCTGCACATCAATCCCCTGCCCCAGGCTCAGCCCAGAGCCTCCTCCCACACTGCGAACCACTCGGCCCCAGCCCAGAGTCCACACCCCCTCCCAAACCCTTACCCCCTACCCTTGCCTGGTGAAAGTGAGTGAGAGTGGGGGAAAGTGAGCAATGGGGAGGGAGTGATGGAGTGAGGGGGGGCGGGGCTTTAGGGAAGGGGCAGGGTAGATCCTGGGTTGCCCTTAAATTCAAAAAGTTATCTTTGGCGTAAAAAGGTTGGAGACCACCGATATAGAATATATTGTTACAGATATTATGACACAGAGTCAGTAAAGCTCAACCAAAAAGGGTTAAAAATATACCTGAACACACTTCTAGGGGCCTATACATTCATTTAGGTCCCAATACTGCAGTCAGATCCAGGCCTCCAATACAATGCAATCGGATTCTTGTATACAGTATAGCGCAGAACCCCACTGACTCTGCAGTTCTGCGCACGCACAAGGTCTGGCTATATGAATCTGATTAGGAGGTCAGGACCCTATTTTGTTATCAGTTTCCTTGGATGTTGATAGAATATAGACCTCTTTAGGGCTTTACTTCACTAGGAAGCTCAATCATATTTAAAACCGGGGGTGTGGGGGATTTACTTTTTTGTTTGTTTTTTATAAACACAATTGAGTATGGTCCCAAGTGCCAGAAGGGTTACCATGACTACCTGACAATGCTGACCACAACTTGTTTTTATCTACATTGAACAGTCAGCATCATATCATTACCTCTACTGTTAAAAAAAACAGAGTTTAAATTATTCAGTTTCCTACTGAAGAAGATGCCTTAGACTCATCCATTAATAGTTTAAAAATTAGTATTTTAAAAATATATTTACTCCAGTTTTGACCTAAAAAAATATATAATACATCAAATATAGTGGTGAGGAATATAGTGTTGTTTGTTTTATTTTGTTTGTTTTAAGCGTGTTACTGATATGCCGTCTAGGATGTTAAGCTTCTATAGGTAAATTGAGCCTTTCCATTATAAACCTCTAATTTCAGGAATTTGTAATCTAGCATTAAAAAGTGTATCCAAGGCTGACTTTTGGCATGAGATCCCAGAAGACAGGTGGTTTTGCCTCTATCAAATTTTGGGGTTGGGGGAACTTGCCACTGTTTTTGAGATATAGAAATGTAAACAAACCGATTAATTTTCAGATTGCTTTTATACTTCAATTTGAAATCTGTTTTATTTTTGCAACTGAGAGTTTGTCGGCTGTAAACACAGACTAGTGCCTTTGGCTACATTAAGGTTAGGAGGATGGGATGTGAACTCTAAGTCTTTAACTTTGAAAAGTTACCACTATGCATATGCACTACCTAATATCCAAGGAAAAAAACATTTTTTTATTTTTAATCACACTTACTTTATATGATATTAAAATCACTGCCTAGATCATCCCCCACAATCAACATGTAGAGGGAACCCTCCCAGGGCAGTTCTCCTCCCTCCCACAGCACCATTTTGCTTTCACTGTGGAAGGCAATCCATGAGCCCACAATGCACACTGCAAGTGGGGAGTGAAGTAGGTAGGCCAGAATGGAGGGGGAAAGTGTGGATGGACCAGAGGCAAGGCTAGTGGTGGATGAACATAATTTCTCTCCATATCCACCAGTATATTTAGAGATGTGTCAGCTAGGGCCTAAAACTCTGGACCTCCAAACAGATGGCCCTGGGGATCCAGTAGATTTGGGGAAGGTGGGCACAAGAGCTTTTTCTTGAAGAAGAAAAAAAAGTCACCTCCTCCCAACAGTGGAGGGATCCTCAAGAAAATGTCTTCCTCAGGATCTCCTCTCACAGGGTTTATCATGGGAATGGTTTGATCTGGTTCATTGTCGCTACATGACACTGTTGGATACATCATCGTATGATGACAAACCTCATCTAAGAACCAGTCCATTGGATCAAACCACCAATTTTTAGAAAAAGCATATGGATAAAGGCTGCACGATAACAACAACTAGCTTTTACACCGCATTTTTCATCAATATATCTCAACGTGCTTTTCAGGGCAGTCAGTATCATTATTCCTATATAACAACTAGGAAAGCAGAAGCACAGAGATGAAGTCACTCCATCTGTGAGCAACATACATTTAGAGAAAACTGACAAAATATGTATACATGCTAGCCTTTCAGGGTTTGTAGCTCTGGGCAGTATCAATCTTTTTGCTTTACAGGCCTATTTTTGCTGGAAACAGAAATGCAGGGTAAATTATAATCCAGGCTGCTTTACATAAATTGACATAATTTAGCAGTTGAAATAATGCAACTTTAAAAACATCTCTCACATTCAACCTTCTATCTTTGTCAGATATTCTGAACTTTACATTTAGAATTTTAGCGATAAACCAGGATTTTTGATATTTTCAGATTTCTGCATAAGTAGAAATATATTTAAAATAAGATTGAAATTAAATCTGATTTATGTTTTTTGAAAATATGCTTCCTTAAACTCCCTGACTTCATAATTATTTAAATAATTTTTTAAAAATTAGTTGAATATGTTACACACTGCTTATTTTTTGCAATTTTCATCATTCTAGGATTCATGATGTAGACTCTCTCGTCTAACCACCTATTTTATTTACTACTTTGGATCAAATTCACTATGCTGAGTGGTCCAACACAGAAAGGAATATATAAATACAACCAGATAAAGAAATTTCTAAATCTGGACTATGGCAAGACTGTCAGTATATTTTAAATCTGAAAACCTTTAGTGTTTGCTTTTGCCTTAGCTACTGTCAATGCTGCTCTGTAAACATGTTTTAGGACCATGAGAAATCTTAAAGCCCAAAACATTCTGTATATCTACACAGCAAATGAAGACGTGGCTGTAAAGCAAGTAAGCATACCCACCCTAGCTTTAATCTAGCTAGCATGAGTACCAATAGTAGTAAAGACATGACAGCACAGACTTCAACAAGGGCTAGCTTACCCAGGGTCCCACCAAGGTTGTACAGTGGCGAGTAGCCTGCACTGAAAGCCATGTCGCCACATCTTTATTACTATTGATACCTGCACTAGTTAGATTAAAAGTACACCTTCATTTGCTGTGTAGGAGTAACCTAAATGACAGGAACTTTACGAACATTACTACATTTATTAGAGGAACAATATTTGTATTATATTCTTTTCAAATCACAATGTTCTGAATATTTCATGATTTAATACAAAACATTAAAAGCTTTACAAGATTTTAATGAAGCTTAGTAACAAGGAGTGAATTGGTGGTTGGAAAGGAAAGAGGAGATATAGATGCCTGTATGATTTGAAGAGCTTATCTTCTACTAGCTAAGCAGGCATGTAACACAAAACAGGGGAGCAATTTGGCTAGATAAGTAGCTTTCTGCCTGAAATTTGTCATGTGTGGTCTCCTGTCAACATCATTTTTTGGTGTGGAAATCTGGAGTTAATTAGATATAGCATTTTAGAACTGCAGTACTTTGACAAGAAGCCACTTAAATTTTGAAAAATTGTAAACTGGGGAAGGGGGATTATATCAAAAGATAATCTGGCCTAAAAGACTCATCTATTTAATTCACTGAAAATTATTTCCTAAACATGTTTTCTGGATGAATGGATGGTTAATTTTAGTTATTTACTACAGTCTTCTAAGCATCTCAAAACTCTATGAGCTCCCCAGCAGATTTTATAAAGCTTGCAGAAGAAAAGGTATTTACCAACACCATGAAACAGCCAAGTTTGAAGGACTTTTAAAAAGTATGCACGTTTAAATGATGCTATTAGAGCAAGCAAAATATGCTAATTAACTCACCTGCCAGCAAGGATATAATCTAATTAATACACTTGGTAAAGAATATACAGGGCTACTACCGTGTTTATCTTGACAGCTTCATCCAAAAAAATTCTCACACACCCCTCTGCAGCAGAGCTCATTGAAATTCTGCTTCACTGGAAATGCCCTCATTTCAAAATGTGGTTTTGGTCCACTTCAGACTGAAACCAATTCCCCCCGAAAAATACTGTTTCCCAAACAAAATATGCTCTGATCCCCACAGCTGCTCAGTAAAAGGGACATGATTGTTTCACCACTGCTATTCAAGGGTGGACAGCAGTGAAACTGACATGAATCATATCAGCAGCTGCTGGACACCCTGGCCTGGATGCAGACTGCCCAAGGGCCAGGAATCTCAGGGCTTCAAAACTCCTGGACCAGCTGGCTCACTGGGCTGCCCCGCTCCCCCAGCATAAGAAGTCAGATCCCTTGAGGGTCAGGCAGCCAGCTGGCCAGGGAGTCTGGAAGCCCTGAGAGCTGGAGTTTTCAGAGCTTCCAGGCTCCCTGCTGCAGAGCCAGGGCTCTGAAGATTTCCAGGCTCCCCATGCCACTGCACGAAGTGTGGAAGTACAATCGAGTACTCCTCAACTGTAGCTTACAATGAAGAGCAAATACCACTACTTGCCCATTTACAGTATTTATGGTGCCTTTAGAATGTAAAGTCTTAGTATCAATGATTTCACTCTTCAGTGGAGAATACATCTGTAGTGACACAGACATAATAAAAACTGAACAAGAGCTTTCATTTAATTAAAAAACATGGGTTTTTTTAATATCGACCTCCAATATTTGATATCAAGCAGGTGAACAGGAATGTGTTGGAAGCATCACAGAAATGACAGCACATTGTAGCCTCAGCTGCATCCTTCAGGTAGCTTCTGCAACACATTGGTCAGTGGCCAAGATGACAAAATATCAATGATTATGTGGCCAGCTATAAGGGTATGTCTATACTGCATTGTAAACCCAGGTCTGTGGGACCTGGGCTTGTGAACTCAGTGGGTATGTCTATACTGCAATTAGACATCTGTGGCTGGCCTCTGCCAGCTGACTCAGGCTTACAGGGCTCAGGCTAAGAGCTGTTTAATTGCAGTGTAGACATTTGGGCTTGGGCTGCAACCCAGGCTCTAGGACCTTGCAAGCTGTGAGGGTCCCAGACCTCAGCCCAAGCATCTACAACACAATTAAACAGCCCCTTAGCAGGAGCCCCACCAGCATGAGTAGCTAGTAAGGGCCAGCCACAGATGCCTAACTGCAGTGTAGACATACCCAGTGTTTCCAAGCCAGCTCTCATCGCAAATGTGGGTCCCACAGCCGGACCCGGGCCTCACAGCCGTGCTAACTAAAATGCACTACTACGCAGACCTTCTGAGTCGGGCCTGCGGCTTGGGCCGCGTCCACACTGCAAATGACAGTGCTTGGAGCCGAATACGCCCTGACCCGGGCCCCGCGTACTGCAGCCGTAACCTGCGCTCCCCCGGCCTTGCGCAGGATCCGCCGCAGCACGGACGTGGCCGGCCGCAGCCCCGTGGGGCCCAGCGCAGCTGTGCCGGGCAGAGAGAAGCGGAGCCTCCGGCAGCCCCAGCGCCCCCGCCACAGTGTTGGGGGGGGAGGGGGCCTGGCCTCCCCCGCACAGAGCCAGCGCCCAGCGGGGGCAGGATAACGGGCGGGTCCCAACGGCCCGATCCGGATCGTTATTATGAACGGCAGCAGAGGCAAGGCGGGTCCCCAGTGAGACCCGCCCCCCCGGGGGCAGGAGCCGCAGAGGCGGGGGGGGGGCTGCTCCGCAGCTCCGCAGCTCGGAGGCAGGTCAGAGCCGGCTCGCGCTGACTTGGAGCGAGGGGGGGCGTCACTCACCGGCCGCCGCGGGGTTTGTAACCAGCGCTGGGCAGCTTCCCTCCCGGCAGCGCCTCCGCCTCTCGCACGGCCAGCCCGCCGCAGTGGAGCCAGGATGAATCGATCGCCTGAGAGACGGAGCCGGAGCAATCGAGCGGCAGCCCCGCCCCGCCCCTCCCGCTCGTGCCGCGGCTTCCTTCTCCCGGCCCCGCCCCTGAGTTTGTTCTTCTCCTCCTCCTCCCACCAGTCCTGTCCCTTCGCCCTCAAGTGCAGGGCGAGGCCATTGGGATTACTGGGTTTGAGACAGTGTATGGGGGGCAGGGAGCTGGGGACAGCCGGGCGGGCCCCTGGGGCCAGGCGCTGTCCAGCCCCACAGAAGGCTCTTCAAGAAATAAAACCACCGAGGATGAGTGGGGGAAATGCTGCTTAGAGACGGGATAAAGTAAGAGAAAGAAACAAAATAGGACCCGGGCCCCGCTCCTGCAAAGCTCTGCCAGGGGCTGCAGCGCACAGGCAACCTGCAACTGAATATATTTTTCTGTTTTAAACTGGGCGTCTGGCTTGATTTGTATAAATCAAGGTCTGATAAGGGTCCTGTTGGGGAGGCAGGAGGTTGGATTTTTTTTTTACCCATGTCCCAGTCTTCATCCAAAGTTGCACCTGTCTAATTTATCCATTTTTAAAAACAGTTTTAGATGAGCCCGGACAAGCCCCTGCAGGGCTGCCCAGAGAATTCAGGGGGCCTGGGGTAAAGCAATTTTGGGGGCCCCTTCCATAAAAAAAGTTGCAATACTATAGAATACTATATTTTCGTGGGGGCCCCGGGCAAATTGCCCCATTTGCCCCCGCCCCTCCCCCCCGGGCAGCCCTGAGCCCCTGTTGGGAAGAGGTTCTCGACCTAAGAAAGTTATATTGGTTTAACTTAAATCAGTTTTTAAACCACTGTCATTAATCTGATGTAAACCCTGCTATGGACACTCATAGTTTGGTTTAAGAGGGGCTTATTGTGATTAGTTTACATTATTTTAATTAATTTATTCTAAACAAAATAAGGCCTTATCTACACTGGTAAGATTCTGCGGTGTAATTCCCGAGGTTAAAACACTGCCAAGCCACTTAGTGCATGGAAACCACCCCGATAAGAGGCTTTCTGCACTGGGGCTACAGCGCTGCGGTGTCAGTGTAGACACCCTGGTTGATTACAACGGGCTTCCGGGAGGTGTCCCACAATGCCTGTTCTCGCCTCTCTGGTCATCGGTTTGAATTCTACTGCCCTGACCTCAGGTGACCAACCGTGAGCCCCACTCCGTAAATTCCTTGGGAATTTTGGAAGTCCCCTTCCTGTTTGCTCGGTGACGCGTGCAGTGGTCTCAGCACATCTTTCCAGGTGACCACGCCTGCTCCACCCACCAGGCGATCCCCAGCTTGGAGCAATGCCAAGCTGCTGGACCTCATCAGCATTTGGGGAGAGGAGGCTGTCCAGTCCCAGCTGTGGTCCAGCCCTAGGAATTATGATACCTACGGACAGATTTCACGATGCATGACAGAAAGTGGCCATAACCAGGACACACTGCAGTGCAGGGACAAACTGAAGGAACTGCGGAACACCTACCACAAGGCGCAGGAGGCAAACCGCCGCTCTGGTGCTGCGCCCACAAGCTGCCGGTTCTACAAAGAGCTGGATGCGATACTCGGTGATCCCACCTCCACTGCAAAGACCACTGTGGATACTTCGGTGGCTCATGTGCCAGTCGAGAGTGGACCGAGCCAGGAGGAGGAAATCTTGGATGAGGATGTGGAGGGGGAGGTGACCCAGAGGCAGAGGATGACTCGGAGGTCAGAGTTGCATGCAGCCAGGCGCTCTTCTCTACCCCAGAGGAGGCTAGCCAGTCACAGCTGTCGGAGCGTGGTGAAGCGCAAACAGGAGAGGAGGCCCCTGGTAAGTGGCTTTGATTTTGGGAATCGCTGAAGCAAGTTGTTGGGGGCAGGAGGGTTGCAGAAAGTAGGCTTGTGTCTGTATGATGCACGTACCACCACATGCCTAGCCTGAGCGGAGGAACAGGGTGTTGATTGACTCCCTCACTTCACGGGAATCTGCCTCAGAGATCTCCACAAAACTCTCATGGAGATACTGGGGCAATCTGCTGCCACAGGTTCCTCGGGAACAGAGCTGCTTTGTTTCTTGCCCCATTAAGGGTAACTTTCCCATGCCACTCTGCCATCACTGGGGGGGTGGGAGGGGGAGACCATTGCTGCACATAGGCAAGCTGCATAAGGGCCCGGGCGGAAGCTGCAGTCATGGAGAAGACGCTCCCTTAATTCCCTGCTCACCCTCAGCAGCGAGATATCTTCCATAATGAATACAGCCTGTGGAAAATGTGGGGACAGTAATGATTATAAGGCCCCGCCTACAGTGCTGTCTCTCCCCAGGAGCCACATGCCTAGTGTACTGTAGGGTCCTGGAACACTGATTGCCCCTGCCCCTGCGGTTACTGACCATTTTGGGGGTCTTGAGGCTCCTGTGTGCTTGCCTGGGGTCAGCCAGTTAGTGACAGGTATGTCAATAGTGGCTGTGTTTTAAATCATTGAATCAGTGGTCTGTGTGTTGCAAACAATACTGCTTCTGTAAAATATTGCATTTTGGCTTCACAGATATGACCTTGGGAGCCCAGCCTCCCTCTTTGTTGTCGCGGCTGAACGGCTACGCAGAATTAGAAAGTGGCCACGAGAACTAAAGAGGACTTTCTGCGTGATGTCATGATGCACTCTGCGGCCGAAAAGCAAGAATTGAAGGAGTGGCGGGACAGCGAGAAGAGGGACTGAAAGGAGAATGTGGCACATCAGAATGAAGCCACGAAGCTTCAGGATCTTTTCAGGAAGGAGATGACTAAGCACACCCAGGGTCTAAGTTTTAAAGCTTTATTAATAAAATACAGCAGAGAGTGCTGGGAATGCTCCCACGTCACTCAGGGGAAGAAAGAAAGCATTAGAGCCCCAAGCCCTAATCCACTTTCATACTCACACACGCACTACCCAAAATGGGCCAGGCCTGGGTGTAACGTAAGAAGAGGACGGGGAGGGGTGGACGGGAGTTCTTGCCCTGGGCCCAGGTCGTCTGGGGAATCCGGTGTAATCTCCGAATTGCTCCTGTTCTCGGGCGGGTTTTTAAGTCCTGGGTTCCTTTGGGGGTGTCGTCGCCCAGGGCCCTCTGTGCCTGGTGCTCTTTGTACCAGTCCTAATGGGCTTGCTGTGGCCTTCTCAGCTGCCCAAAACACACCGGGTCCGGAGACTTTGTTTTCCCTTCTGTTGGCCTTCACCGTCGCTGCCTCATTCGCTCTGTTTTTGCTGCTATCTTTGCAGCTTTGCTCCCTTTAGTTCTCCTCTTCTCACGACGGGGCAGCTGTAGATTTCTCGTCTGTAGCTTTCTCGTCGAGCCCATGACCTTGGGCCGGGGCCAGCATCTTATCTTAGACTCATAGACTCATAGACTTTAAGGTCAGAAGGGACCATTATGATCATCTAGTCTGACCTCCCGCATGATGCAGGCCACAAAAGCTGACCCACCCACTCCTGGAATAATTCTCCCCCTTGACTCAGCTGTTGAAGTCCCCAAATCATGATTTAAAGACTTCAAGTCGCAGAGAATCCTCCAGCAAGTGACCCCTGCCCCATGTTGCGGAGGAAGGCGAAAAACCTCTAGGGCCTCTGCCAATCTACCCTGGAGGAAAATTCCTTCCCGACCCCAAATATGGCGATCAGCAGAACCCCGAGCATGCGGGCAAGATTCTCCAGCCATACCCACATTGACCATTGATACTAATTACCAGCGATGGCATGTTATTGACCTATTGACTAAAATCACGTTATCCCATCAAACCATCCCCTCCATAAACTTATCAAGCTTAATCTTAAAGCCAGAGAGGTCTTTCACCCCCACTGTTTCCCTCGGAAGGCTGTTCCAGAACTTCACCCCTCTGACGGTTAGAAACCGTCGTCTAATTTCAAGCCTAAACTTCCCGACGGCCAGTTTATATCCATTTGTTCTCGTGTCCACATTAGTACTGAGCTGAAATAATTCCTCTCCCTCTCTGGTATTTATCCCTCTGATATATTTAAAGAGAGCAATCATATCCCCCCTCAGCCTTCTTTTGGTTAGGGTAAACAAACCGAGCTCCTCGAGTCTCCTTTCATACGACAGGTTTTCCATTCCTCGGATCATCCTAGTGGCCCTTCTCTGTACCCGTTCCAGTTTGAGTTCATCCTTTTTAAACATGGGAGACCAGAACTGCACACAGTACTCCAAATGAGGTCTCACCAGTGCCTTGTATAACGGAAGCAGCACCTCCTTATCCCTACTAGAAATACCTCGCCTAATGCATCCCAAGACCGCATTAGCTTTTTTCACGGCCACGTCACATTGCGGACTCATAGTCATCCTGCGATCAACCAGGACTCCGAGGTCCTTCTCCTCCGTTACTTCCAACCGATGCGTCCCCAGCTTATAACTAAAATTCTTGTTAGTCATCCCTAAATGCATCACCTTACACTTCTCACTATTAAATTTCATCCTATTACTATTACTCCAGTTTACAAGGTCATCCAAGTCTCCCTGCAGGATATCCCGATCCTTCTCCGAATTGGCAATACCTCCCAACTTTGTGTCATCCGCAAACTTTATCAGCCCACTTCTACATTCGGTTCCGAGGTTAGTAATAAATAGATTAAATAAAATCGGACTCAAAACCGAACCTTGAGGAACTCCACTGGTAACCTCCCTCCAACCTGACAGTTCACCTTTCAGTACGACCCGCTGCAGTCTCCCCTTTAACCAGTTCTTTATCCACCTCTGGATTTTCATATCGATCCCCATCTTTTCCAATTTAACCAATAATTCCTCATGCGGTACCGTATCAAACGCTTTACTGAAATCGAGGTATATTAGATCCACCGCATTTCCTTTATCTAAAAAATCTGTTACTTTCTCAAAGAAGGAGATCAGGTTGGTTTGGCACGATCTGCCTTTCGTAAAACCATGTTGTAATTTGTCCCAATTGCCATTGACCTCAAGGTCCTTAACTACTTTCTCCTTCAAAATTTTTTCCAAGACCTTGCATATTACAGATGTTAAACTAACAGGCCTGTAGTTACCCGGGTCACTTTTTTTCCCCTTCTTGAAAATAGGAACCACATTAGCTATTCTCCAGTCCAACGGTACCACCCCCGAGTTTACAGATTCATTAAAAATTATCGCTAACGGGCTTGCAATTTCTCACGCCAGTTCCTTTAATATTCTCGGATGAAGATCATCCGGTCCGCCCGATTTAGTCCCGTTAAGCTGTTCGAGTTTGGCTTCTACCTCGGATACGGTAATGTCAACCCCCCTCCTTTATTCCCCTCTATCACGCTGCCTCTATTCCTAAACCCTTCATTAGCCTCATTAAAGACCGATGCAAAATATTCATTTAGATATTGTGCCATGCCTAGATTATCCTTAATCTCCACTCCATCTACAGTCTTCAGCGGTCCCACTTCTTCTTTCTTTGTTTTCTTCCTATTTATATGGCTATAAAACCTCTTACTATTGGTTTTAATTCCCCTCGCAAGGTCCAACTCTACACAGCTTTTGGCCTTTCTCACTCCATCTCTACATGCTCTGACCTCAATAAGGTAGGTTTCTTTGCTGATCCCTCCCCTCTTCCACTCTTTGTACGCTTTCTGTTTTTTCTTAATCACCCCTCTGAGACGCTCGCTCATCCAGCTTGGTCTAAATCTCCTGCCTACGAACCGTTTTCCCTTTCTCGGGATACAGGCCTCCGACAGCTCCTGCAACTTCAACTTGAAATAATCCCAGGCGCCTTCCGCCTTTAGATCCATAAATATGTTAGTCCAATCCACTTCCCTAACTAGTTGCCTTAATTTATTAAAGTTAGCCCTTTTGAAATCGTAAACCCTAGTCTCTGATTTAATTCTGTTAATCCTTCCATTTAGTTTAAACCGAATTAGCTCATGATCACTCGAGCCAAGGTTGTCCCCTACAACCATTTCCTCAACGAGGTCCTCACTACTCACCAAAACCAAATCTAAAATGGCATCCCCCCTCGTCGGTTCAGCAACTACTTGATGAAGGAATTCATCAGCTAGCACGTCTAGGAAAATCTGAGCCCTATTATTGTTACTAGCATTTGTTCCCCAATCTATATCCGGGAAGTTAGTCTCCCCTGATTACACAGTTCCTATTAGTATTTACTTCCCTAAAAACATTAAATAGTTCTCTGTCCATATCCAGGGTAGATCCCGGCGGTCTATAGCACACCCCAAGCACTATCCCAGGGGAGGCTCTAGTCGTTTTTTTACCCAATGTGAGTATTGCCCAGACAGACTCCGTCTTATCCGTTCCATCACTTATTATTTCTTTACAGTTTACCTCATTATTGACATACAGTGCTACTCCCCCACCTTTACCTTTGTTCCGGTCGTTCCTAAACAGCACATACCCTTCCATACCTGTACTCCAGTCATGACTACCGTTCCACCACGTTTCGGTTATTCCTACGATATCCGGTTTCATTTCTCGGACCAGGAGCTCCAATTCCTCCATTTTGTTCCCTAGCTTCTCACATTGGTGTATAAACATCTTAATTTATGCCGTTTAGCCTCTCTCACATTCGTTATCCAATTTGGTACGGACACCGTACCGCCAGTATGACCTATTAGTCTAGTATCTTCACACGGAGCTAGATAAAGTGCCGAGTTAACCTGTTCTCTGCTTTTTCTTTCTTCCCCCCCCCCCCCTCTCTTGGCCTCTCATACTCCTGCAAAGGAATCTTCCATTCCCCACTCACACACCTTTGACCCTCCCCAAAATGCTTTGCGATGCTTGCAACAGCGTTAGCCACATATAGTGCTGATCTGCCTTCCCCAGGGACTCCCTGAGGGAGGGGGCCATTGGGGTGTGACACTACTAGCAATGCAAACTGAGCAGCTCCGTGCCCACCCTCTCCTGCAGCCGCTGTCACAAAAAACTTTCCCATGTGCCCCCCCGACACGGCCAACACACTCTTAGCAAGCTCCTGGATCCAGTCTGTACCCGCGGCATTCCACTCCTGCCCCGTCACAGTCCAGCCCTGCGGACTCCCAGTACCCACTGCACTCAACACCCGTCCCTCTGCAGTTTAGCCCTGCTGAAGTACAGTACCCGCTGCACTGTACTCCAAAGGACAAGCGTTGCATATGAGACCTGGACATACACAAATCTTTAACTGTCCTGGGACCCCACCACCTCCTGGGACCTTCCCTTCCCCCCATTCTCCATAGTGCTGCTGTGGTTTTTTGTTTGTCTCTCTCCTCTGGTTGTTGTTTTTTAATAAAAGAATTGTTTTGGTTTGAAAGCAATCTTTATTTCATTAATTGAAAGCAAACAGAGCCCTGCAAGGCAAAAGGCAATTTTCTTAAACCTTCACAGTGCATCGTCTGCACCAATCACAATCACCTCCTAGCATTACAATCACTGCCCTCCCGAGCAGAGCAACAAATATTAGTGTCTTTCAGCTTCAAATTGCTGGCTCAAGGCATCCCTGATCCTTATGGCCCTGCACTGCGCCCCTCTAATAGCCCTGGACTCTGGCTGTTCAAATTCAGCCTCCAGGCGCTGAGCCTCAGCGGTCCAGCCCTGAGTGAAGCTTTCACCTTTCCCTTCACAAATATTATGGAACATACAGCATGCAGCTATAAGCACAGGAATATTGTCATCGGCCAGGTCCAGCCTCTCATATAGGCAGCGCCAGCAGGCCTTTAAACATCCAAAAGCACACTCAACAGTCATTCTGCTCTTGGTCAGCCTATTGTTGAACTGCTCCTTGCTGCTATCAAGATTCCCCATATATGGCTTCATAAGCCACGGAATTAAGGGGTAGGCAGGGTCTCCCAGGATCATAATGGGCATTTCAACTTCCGCTACGGTAGGGTGACCAGATTTCCCAATTTTATAGCGACAGTCCCGATATTTGGGGCTTTTGCTTATATAGGTGCCTATTACCTCCCACCCCTTGTCCCGAATTTTTGCACTTGGTATCTGGTCAGCCTACGCTACGGTGATCTTCTGGTCTGGGAAGAAAGTCTCTTCTTTCAGCTTCCTGAACATGCCAGTGTTCCAAAAGATGCGTGCATCATTCACCTTTCCGGACCAGCCTGCAATAATGTCCATGAAACACCCACGGTGATCCACAAGCGCCTGGAGAACCATAGAGAAATACCCCTTCCGATTAATGTGCTAGGGGGTCTGGTGCTAGAATTGGAATATGCGTGCCATCTATCACTCCCCTGCAGTTAGGGAAGCCCATTTGTGCAAAGCCATCCACAATGTCATGCACATTGCCCAGAGTCATGGTCTTTCGGAGCAGGATGCAATTAATGGCCCTGCACACTTCTGTCAACACGAGTCCAGCGGCCAACTTGCTCACTCTGAACTGGTTAGCGACCAATTGGTAGCAGTCTGGAGTAGCCGACTTCCACAGTGCAATCGCCACGCGCTTCTCCAACGACAGGACAGCTCATCACACCACACAGTCCCATGAATGTGGCTTTCCTCATCCGAAAGTTCTGCAGCCACTGCTCATCATCCCAGACGTGCATGACGATGTGATCCCACCACTCAGTGCTTGTTTTCCGAGCCCAAAAGCAACGTTTCACTGTGGTCAGCACCTCCGTGAATGCCACAAGCAATCTCATGTTGTAGCCACTACGCGTAGCGAGATCAATGTCAAACTCTTCTTGCCTTTGTAGTTTAAGGAATAACTCCACTGCCACTCGTGACGTATTAGTGAGAGCAAGCAGCATATTGGTCAACAGTGCGGGATCCATTCCTGCAGACCGAAGAGGCAGAGTGTGCAGTACACAAACTGTTGAAAGATGGTGCCAAATGCACACAGGGATTGCTGGGATGCAAAGCAATGCATCACAGAACATTGAGACAGGACCCAGGATGGCCCGCAACTCCTCTGCCTTCCCACAACTCTTAGCGGCGGAAGAGGAAGAGATGCTCTGTGGGATAGCTGCCCAGAGTGCACCGCTCCGAATACCTCTGCAAGTACTGCAAGTGTGAACATGCTATTGCGCAAGCAGCTGACAGTGTGAACACACAACAGCGGTTTCCCTTCAGCACTCTCTGAGCGGCGATGTAACTGCAGGCGATGTAACTCTGCCAGTGTACACATACCCTAAGTGTCCACACTCGTTTAACTAAATTGGTTTAAAAATCGCATCCGTAGTTAAACCACTGCAACTTTCTCATGCAGACAAGCCCTTAAATTGATTTTTAACCAGGTTTATATCTATTTATCTTAAATCTTACTGAATAAACTAAATTGATATAAACCAGATTTCAATCAATTTAAGTGTTCACACAGGGATTTGCAGCAGTTTAAATAACTGGATTTATGATGCATCTTTAATTAAACCAGTATGTATAGACAAGACCTTGGAAGTGTCATTTCTGGGCTTCCACTGGTGAAGGTCTCAGTGAATAAATATTTTCACATCTTAACAGACAGGACCAGGCTATTGAATCCTTAACAAAAGCTTCTTTTATCCCAAATATTAGACAGTTAAGTTAAATGGCAGTTAAAAGAGAACAAAAGCAGTTTTAAGCAGTCTGTTTAAAAATCCTTCCCCTTTTTAATAAATTAGCTTTCCATCTCTTAGCTTTTATGCGGTCATTATTGCATTAGCTGTCCACTTAGACAGGATCTGAATTTCTACTGTTAAAAGTACAAAGAAAAAAACACATCTTCAGGCATTTTTTCCTATATCATAAAGGAGTGAAAAAGGACATAGGTTCAGTGGTTTTGTATGGTTTATATTCTCCTTTGCAGGTTATCTTTACATTCATGCAAGAACTGAAACTGGTACAGAACACAGCAGCCCACAGGCATAATGCTTAACTTTATGCACCTGAAGGGTCCCATATAACCTCTCAGGTGTCTAAAGTTAATCATAGGCCTACAAATTTGCAGGATCAGGGCCTGTGGTGGGATCCACAAAGGGACTTAGGCATTGCAATGTTGAGTGTCACAGTGCCTAACTTTTAGATACCTAGAAAATCACAGAAACAATAAAGCCAAGTTAGGCTCCTAGGATACCTATACAATGAATAGGGATTTGCCTTAGAATGGGATTTGCAAAAGCCAGCATGCTAGGCACAGAGCACCCTAAGCTACCCAATGGAAGATGTTGATGATAGAGGTGTTTGTTAAGCCCTGCCAATTTCACAGAAATAGGCTTCTAAGTCTGGGCTGCATGGAAGTGCCTAGCTCTGTGATCCATGAACAGGGACCTGCTACCTGGAGTTGTACAGCTTAGATGCCTACGCTTCTTTTTGAGGGAGTAAATTAGGTGTCTGTCTCATGCCACATAAAACAAAGAAGCAGATGATGGAACCCATTTTACCATCTGGGACTTGCCTACTTTAGAGATCTAAAAATAAAGAACATTTTTGGGGGATGAGTTAGGAGGGTTATGT
Organism: Emys orbicularis; assembly: GCF_028017835.1. NCBI lineage: Eukaryota > Metazoa > Chordata > Testudines > Emydidae > Emys > Emys orbicularis. The sequence goes on from NC_088684.1 coordinate 121,525,260, forward strand.
TATTTTCTTTATTTTGCTGGGATTTTAATTTGGCATGTGGTTACAAAAGCCTAAGTAGAATTAAACCTAAACAGAGAAGAAATTAAACTAGAAAGAAAAACAGGAAGAACTGGAAAAGGGGAAAACCACTTAAAGTTATACTACTGTCAAATAAGGCCCAAAAATTTGTTTTGTAAAAAATCACCTTTTTACAAAACCTCCTTGGCCTCAGATGCTATAAGGCATAATAATTCCTACGAGTATTTCCATGGATATTAGGTAAACTTGAGGGCACTTAACCCTTTTAGAGGATTGGGCCACAATAATTCACCTACTAATGAAGTTAAAATTAATTGGCTGGTAAATTCCTTATTTTGTCCTTTTGCTCATTTAAAGTCCTGTACTGCACCTGCTTTAGTCTAATTTTTTAGTATTATTCTCCAATGATGTTCAGTAACTGATTCAATTATAGTATGCTCTTTGGTACCTGAGCAAGGCAGATCCCTCTGATGATGTAATGTAACTTTTGGATTTTTTCTTTTTTTAAGCTTTGTCCAGGGCTGCCTGGGGGGGGGGGGGGGCAAGTGGGGCAATTTGCCCCAGGCCCCGGGCCCCACAGGGGCCCCCATGAGAATATAGTATTTTATAGTATTGCAACTTTTTTTTATGGAAGGGGCCCCTGAAATTGCTTTGCCCCAGGTCCCCTGAATCCTCTGGGCGGCCCTGATTTTGTCACCCATGAGAGTGTCACCTTATTTTCAGACTGTTCATCAGTACATTTTGTTTGTTTAAAAGGATGTTATCAACAATACCACTATTTTCAAGCAAACCAAGGATTGATTAATCCAGGAGGGCCCCCACCCAATAGACAGCACTTGGGCCCTGATCCTGCAAACTGCTCCATGCAGGTGGATGGCTGTGCCCACAGAGAGCCCCAAGGACTTCAGTAGGGCTCAATGCAAGGGTTCGTCCATGCAGAACATTTTGCAATGTTGAATTTAAAATTGAATCAGGCTGCAAACTTTGGAAATGGATCCAAATTCTCCCACAGTTCAGAGTTGTTTGGATCTGGAGCTGCATCTCTACTGGAAATACAAGTATTCTAAAAGTAACTGATTTAAAAAGTATCGGAGGGGTAGCCGCGTTAGTCTGTATCCACAGAAACTTGTTTTTGATTTAAAAAGGGAAAGGAACTGAATTTCAGAAGTGTTGAGCACTTACCACCAGGTGAATTCTATGAAAACTACAGGAACGTGGAGCCTCTGAACATCAGATCCAATGTCATCTTCATTTTAAGGTTTATAATAAATTTTGCCAATAAAATAACATTAGCAGCAATTTATGGCCAAATCCAGGTCCTGGTGTGACAGCAACATGGAATCCAGTCCAAACTGCACAGCCAGGTTGAGCTCTGCAACAACAGAACCCAATGCTAGGTACTAAAAGGGTATATGCTATGTTTCCTAACAGGCATGTGGCTTTCCCTCAGACATGCAAATTCTCTTGCTCCCCAGGATGGAATTTATTTACTCTGACCCACTCAGGTGACCTGAAAGTATGTCAGTGAAGCTCTGTTCATGCACAGTGCATTTCTGACTCCGCCACATGTTGTTTTCCCAGCTAATAGTTATACCCAGAGGAACTTAAAGTGGCCATGTTGTAAGCACCCATCCAACAGCTCCTAAGCAAAACAGCAATGGAATGTAGATAGGGCCTGTTGGGCAGAAGAACCCACATCACACACACATGCTTCCAGGACAAATGGAGTAAAACAGTAATATTGACTATAAAATTTAAATTATTCAAAATACTCACGATAGTATAAAGAGATTAATCCTCTTTCTTAAGAATGGGATGGGAAAGTGGCAACTTTAATACACTATATCCTGCTGAACAGTGAAGTTTTACTCCCTAATAAGGGTTACATAGAGCAACAGTTTGCACTTACTGTTTTCTAGTCTGTTTATGTAGATTAAACAACACAACACCTCTGAGAGTTAGGTAAACATTCCTAAGATTTTAAGGCCAGAAGAGACTGTTATGATAATGTAGTCTGACCTCCTGCATAACACAAGTCATAGAATTTCAGCAAGTAATTCCTGCATCAAACTCCTATCTTGTAAATGGAGCTAGAACCTGTTTCTTAGAAAAACATCCAATTCTAATTTGAAGGCTTCAAATAATGGAGAATCCGCCACAATGCTTAGAAAGTTGTTCCAAGGATTAACTACTCTGTTAAAAAATTGCACCTTATTTCTAAAATGAATTTATCTAGCTTCAGCTTTGAACAATTTGATCTTATTATGCTACTAGCCTATTATCAGAAATCTTTTCCCCATGTAGGTACTTGTAGACTGTGATCGAGTCCTCTCTTAACCTTCTCTTTCGGCTTGTCTACATTACCCACTGGATCGACAGGCAGCGATCGATCCAGCGGGGGTCGATTTATCGCGTCTAGTCTAGGGATGATAAATGGACCGCCAAGTGCTCTCCCATCGACTCCGGTACTCCACCAGGGCAAGAGGCGCAGGCGGAGTCGACGGGAGAGTGTCAGCCGTCGACTTACTGCAGTGAAGACGCTGTGGTAAGTAGATCTAAGTACATCGACTTCAGCTACGTTATTCACGTAGCTGAAATTGCATAACTTAGATTGATTCCCCCCCTCCAGTGTAGACCAGGCCTAAGGTAAACTAAATAGATTGAACTTCTTCAGTCTGTCACTGTAAAACAAGTTTTCCAGACCTCAGATCATTCTTGTAGCTCTTTTCCAAACCCTTTCCAATAGGTCAACATCCCTTTTTGAAGTGCAGACATGAGAACAGTATTCTAGCAATAGTCTTGCGAATGCTGTTTACAGAAGTGATACCACCTGCCTACTTCTATTCAATATTACTAGACAATGTTCAGATAGAGAAAACTGAGGCATAGAGAAAGGCCCCTGAAGCCCCAATTTGGCAAGTTACTTAGACCATTAAAACCACATGCTTAAAGTTAGGCACATGCCTAACAAGTACCTTGTGAATCAGGGCCTAGGTAATTTGTCAAAGGTCAAAATGGTAGAACCAGGAATGGAACCAAGGAGCCCTAACTCCTAGTTGCCCGCTCTAAGATATCCATACTTACTGTTCAAACATTTTGTGGTCTCACTGGTTCTACCTCTCTGCTTTTTCTCAGGATCAAATATGGAGGGCTAAAACCAGTGTTCTTTATTTTTGTAAATGGGGCTTTCAGACGCTGGCATATATTTGCTGGAAAATTCATGGAATATTTCTCCAGAGTCAATTTTTTTTAGACTTTCCCCCCTGTATGTTATATTATGTTTCCTAGAGATTATCTGCCTTGTGAGTCTCTGTAATAGAAAATTGACTAGATGTAAGGCATGAAGCTGATATCCAGGATGAGATTTTAAAAAAATATCTGGCTTTTATCTCTTTTTTTAAACAAATATGTACTGATAAATTCTTTGACCTTGGCAGTGCTTTTCCCAGTAAATATCAATTTGGGCCAGCAACTCTAATTGTAAAGTAAAATATATTTATGCTAGTTTAAAGAGAAGAGAAAAAGAAGCATTACTGATCAGTGCTTGCCCCCCAAATGATTCCTGGCATGTTTTAAAAGAAACAGAATATAAATTAATGCACAAGATATTTTGAATTCTCTTCCTGAACAAGTAGTCAGTTTCTCCACATCAAACAGAAAGCGTAGCCTTTTGCATTTTTAAATGATCTTTAATAGTATACAAAATTCTCACACCGCTTTCTTTTCTTGGTTTGCAGTATATTAATTCTTTCCTTTAAAGACCTATCCAAGGAATCTGCGCACTACTGACCCAGAGGCATTGTTTCTCTAAACAGCATCAACAAAACAAATTGTTCATTTACTTTGTGCAGCTAAAAATACTGAATTCTGTATACTACAGCTCAGTCAAGAATGTCATTAGTCTATGTAAAGTAGGTTTCATCAGCTCTAATGCTACATCTTGGAAGCAATTTTCATCTGCAGCCTTTATTTTTAAAGAACAAAGCAGACATATAAAGCTGCAAATACTTAGAAATGTCCCATATTCTTTCTTCAAAACGGAAAGCCCTACCAAATTTTTTTTCACATTTTATGACACTGGACCTCAGGGTAAAATGTGCTCCTTCTCCCTTCCTGGTATGCAAGGCCAAACTATAGCAGAACTGCCTTGGTTCCACTGTTACAGGAATAAGCCAAAGAAGGAGAACATTACAACCTTCTGTGCATTATAAAGCTGTGCTAGGTGGTAGCTCTCTGAAAGTATTTGCATAGGGAGGATTATGCACAGAACGGGAGTAGAGTGGAGGCCAATTAGTCTATATACTGCAGATCTACTGGCCACAACATTAGTTTTAGAGTGGTGCAATAGTGGCTGCGTTTCACACAAGTGATGTTAACGTCACTATGTGCGTCACATTTTACATTCTTCCTTTAGAAAATAATGTAAGTAGAATTGGGTAACATCTTAATAGCAAAAAATAACTTACTCTGCATAGCATACCATTTACGAATATACCGTCAAATTACTATGTATCTCAGATTTGTCTTTCCTAATCAGGATTCTTTCATAAAATAATTTTCAGTGGTTATTCTAGTGTAACATCAGCATCTCAGGAACCTCATGCTTTAAAACTGAGCCAGTTTGATTAGGCCTTAATCTTGCACATGCTTCACTCTACATCCTTTGAATAGTTTCCATGGACTTCATTAACTACTCATAGTTCATAAAATTAAGTATGTGTGTAAGTCTTTGCAGAATGAGGACCTTAGGTTGCAAACTCTTTGGGGCAAGGTCTGTTTTAGGTTATACATGTGCAATGGAGCCCAGAACTTTAATTGTTGGTCTGTTTGTGCTATCACAATACAAATAATAAATATTTAGGACCAAATTCATCAAAAAAATTAAGTGTTTTCCACCAAATAAATAAATAAATAAGTTCAAAAGAAAAAAAAGGTTTTGTATTTTGAAAACTTTCCACAAAATATTTTATGTTTTTGACTAAATGAAATAAAAATGTTCTGTTTAGTACTGAAAATTTTGGGGAATTTGGTTTTTCATTTCTTCCTCCCCCTTAAAAAGGAGGGAAAAGGAGTGGGGGAGGGAATGAAAATATTCACTTTGGTTGAAAAGTAATTTTTCTTCAAAAATATTTAGTTGAAAATTTTTCAAACAACTCTCATATAACCATCATTCTCACAGTATTTATAGGAGGTTATACCAAACTGGCACACATTGTAATCAGGGATCATTTGTATAATTACAGAGTAAGTTTATGAAAAAAAATAGAACACATTTAACATTAAAATGTGAAACTGAAATAATTTCTGATCAGAAATTATTACATGTAGGGCCTGATCTGAAGCCCTTAAAGTAAAAGGGAATGTTTGACTTTAGTGAGCTTTGAATCATGCCCTTAATATTATTATTTATTTTTAAAGAGGACCCAAAAGGTTGTAGAGCAATGTATTATAAAATATGCTTTATTTATTAAGACTCTCAATAAACATTCTCCAGACTGAATCAAATATGATTTAAAAACCAGAACAGTTGTAATGATCAATTTAATAAACTTTGCTTTAAAGCAAATTTAACTTCAAGAGGTGTGAGGATACTTAACACCTCTTGTCAACTGTCTGAAATGGACCATCTTGATTATCACTACAAACGTTTTTTTTTCTCCTGCTGATAATTGCTCATCTTAATTAATTAGCCTCTTAGAGTTGATATGGCTACTTCCACCTTTTCATGTTCTGTATGTATATATATCTCCTTAGTATATGTTCCATTCTATGCATCTGAAGAAGTGGGCTGTAACCCACGAAAGCTTATGCTCAAATAAATGTGTTAGTCTCTAAGGTGCCACAAGTACTCCTGTTCTTTTTGTGGATACAGACTAACACGGCTGCTACTCTGAAACCTGTTTTCAAAATGTATTTCTCCATCAACTTTTCGCAAAACTGGATGGACAAACTCATCCCAGTTGTAACTCCATTGAAGTCAGTGGGGGATTAATTTAACCCAATCCCTTTAAAGAGCCACAGAAATTTCCATAGCCAATATTCTTTTAAAAAAATTCTAAGATTTTTTTTTTTTAAATGGGTGTTTAAATGTAGACTGCTAAGTCCCTATTTAGTGCTGGGTCCTGCAAAGTACTGAGCACTCACTTCAACAGGATTATTCCAATGCTTAAAGTTAAGCATGTGCTTAAGTGATTTGCTGGATCATAGCCTTAAATAAAGGCTCCTGTCCTGCAAATGCTTAAGCATGTGCACAACTTTACTCACAAGAGTAATCCTATTGCAGACAATGTGACTACTCAATGAGTAAATTTATGCATGTGCTTAAGTGTTTGCAAGATCACAGCCAAAGTGGCCTGATTTTCAAAGGTGCTGAGTGTCCATCAGATCCCACTTAGGAGCCTAAAGTTACTTACACATTTAAAAAAAAAGAATCCTGGCCATTATTTGGAAACAATTATGCCATATTTTCTGCGTTGTTTGCATTCCCAGTTATTATTACAGGACTTTTGCCTAATAACTGGACTTTGTTTTTCAGAGGTTCATCCACTTCCAAGGCCTGATCCATGTCCCATTGAAATACATGGGAGTCTTTCGATTAATATTTGAAAGAGTTGGATCAGGCTTCTGCTGCTTATTCTCAATCTAAAATCATAAAACTCTGTTGGTACCAATCACAGCTGGTTGCTGTGGCCATTAATATGAGGAGGCTCATGCTTCAGGTGATGAATAAATAGCAGGAGCCAGAGGTGAAAGTAAGCCGGTCCGGTCCGGCGTACCGGCAAGAGCCAGTATGCCGTGCCAGACTGCACCGGCTTCCGCGGCGGGGATTTAAAGGGCCCGGTGCTCCGGCCGCTGCGGGGAGCCCCGTGCCCTTTAAATCCCCCCCGTAGCTCCGGCAGCCAGGCTGGGGCCGGGATTTAAAAGGGCTCAGGGCTCCATGGCGGCCAGAGCCCCGGGCCCTTTAATTCGCCCCTGAGCCCTGGGGGCTCCCAGCCACCTCTATAGCTGGGAGCCCCGGGGTGATTTAAAGGCCCTGGGGCTCCCAGCCACAGCCCGTGCCCCAGGGCCTTTAAATTCTGAGAGGCCCCGCCTCTTCTGGTTGAGGCCACGCCTCTTCCGGGTGAGGCCACACACCCCCTCAGGACTCCGGCCGTACCGGTAAGTCCTGTAAGTTACTTTCACCACTAGCAGGAGCAGATTAATTCATGAGAACAATCTCCTGGTCAGTTGCAAGTGACCCCGATAATAATGAAGAAAACAGATGATATGCAGCATTAGAAGAATCATTTCTAATTGGAATCATTTCCAGGAGGCATCAGCTGCCCTTTAAAAATAATAGATTCTGATAGTTTTTAAATTTTGATATCTTGCATTTTTTTTAAAATGTATACGATATATGGAAATCACAGTGAAAAAATGTATCTTTTCTCATGTCTGTTATGTGGTTTGCAACTTCCGACTGAATTGTAAAAGAATATTAACTGTAGCATACAGAATATTCACAAATTTGACACAGTAATATAAAGTAGGATACACTTGGGAAGGTGGCTTCTTCCAACCCCACCTCAGAGCAATCATTAACTGCCACAATCTGCCCCTTCTCTGGCAGGCATGCTTTAAGGTATATCAAGTTTGTTTTAAAATAGAATTGGCAATTTAGTTCCAAATCTGAACTTCCCCCAGTGTGGGGATGCTCAGATCCCAGATTTCAATTCAGGCTCATTATAAAGATACGTACATGCAGTGGAGTTGGATCTGGTAAGAATTTGAACTTTCTATCCTGGGAGTGGAGAGGAGGTTGGATCTGGAGTTTTGGTTCAAATCCATCTCTAGTCAAAAATCTATATTAAATTTTGTTTCGTTACCAGCACTATATAAAAATAATGGTCAGTGTCTGATTCAAATCAACACATTTCAGTTATGGGTAAAATTCCAGAGTGACATGCCGTTAATAATTCTGTGGGGGTGGGGAAGTTTCCATTTAAAATTTTTTTTATGCATAACCTTTTTTCATCAAATCTGAAATATCTAAATTCAGATGGAGGGATCTATTCTTTGGTCACATACACATGCATAACTCCAGTTGATGGCAACTACATTTAGAATTGAGCATAAATGTAAGAACAGATTCCAGCCTCTGCCTCGTACCAGACATTTTTGACTCAGTCCATCTCCAAGTAAATTGTGAGAGATAAATCAACATCTTAATGGAATATTCGTTGCTCATCTTTTCTTTGTGTTCATGGGCCAATGAAGAAAGCGTGATTCTCAAAAGGTTGTTTAATTTCAAATATTCCAGTCATACTATTTTAAAAAAATCCATCAGTGAACTGCTAACTGGTGGGGGGTTACATTAAATGTCAACTTAACCACGTTAACATTTTATTTTTGCATAAAATTCAAGGAACAATAAAGATACAACAAAACAAGAGGCAGAAAGAATGTGGTTAAGTAACAAAGCCACACACAAAATAAAAAATTGGATAGGTTTTTTTGTTTTGGGAAAGGTAGAGGTGGGGTTACTTGAAATCTAACACACACAAAAGCAAACCTAACGTAGCAATGGCATTGAGGTTGGCTTTTGTGGAATTACATTCTTGCAGAAATCCATGGAGGCAGAGTCCAGGACTAGGACCATTGCCAGTGGCATATACAGACATCGTTTTTTCAATCAAAATCCCAACTATGTAGCTGTTGAACTCTACAAGACTTGCAAAGAATACACTGAATATTATCTTTTCATTTCCATGGCATCTGTACATTTAAACTACTATGTCTGTAGCGATAGTAAATGATAATGATCTATGCACATTTAAATTAGTTTGATCTTGCAAGACAAACAAAATACCAATTACTTATTTTCCATTATATTTTATAAAAGGATTACTACAAAAATTAATCAAAGGTATGCTGTCTTTTATTTTTATTTTTTATTTTTTATTTTTTTTGGTGCTTTTTCTCATGTTGCAGGTTTTGAAATTGAAACGTTGCACTGCTGAGAAAGTGCCATGAAAATATAACCCACTGCATTCCATGAAAATAAATAAACAAGGCCACCCAAATTTTCAATTAGTGTTAGTGCAGAATGCAGGAAATGGCTAGAGAACCCTCAAAGGCTGCCTTAGGCTGGGTCGTGGATACGGAACAGTGACAGGAAGGTTTGAAGCAGGAATACAGGCTCAGTGTGAAGATGGCTCTTCTCCAAGGAAAACTGCATGCTAATAGGTTAATACTGATTTCCTGAAACATACAGCCTGGGTATTACAAGCTGGAATTTACATTCTGACAAAGGCAATTGCTGATCCTCAAGACTTTGCTTTTTTGGTGATGAAATAACACTAGAAAGTTCAAGCTGCATTTTGTATTTTATGTTTTAAGCTTATTAAACATTAAAAGTACAAACTGTGCACATATTTTTGAGCCACCTGAAATAGCAATAGCCTGGCTAGTTTTTGAAAAATAAGGAACAATGTTACATTTCAACATGTCCTCAAACAGGCAAAATTGCACTTCAGTCAATGGGAGTTTGGCCTATACAGGGCCTGGAAAAATTGGGTCCATAGTTACCTTTATACAAAGAAAAAAATAGAAGCAGTAGCAAACTCTTTACCCAAAATGAAATCAGGGTGTGACATTGCACTCCATAATGTTTTATGGAAATATGCTTATGAGTGTAAATATGATGTAACTGGAATATGCTTAATGCAAAAGGTCTCTTGTAAATTATCATTACAAAGCTTATGATCTACTGAGTGTGGTCATCCTATTTGTTTGCATGTATTATTTCTATGTCTGGAGTTAGGAGACTGAGATATAAACTTGTATTACTGATGTAAACATATTAAGTGGAAGCCATTAAGGGTGCTTCAGAATCAATGAACTGTGAATGGGTTTGTTTACCTGTGTACATGTAGGCCAGCTCCTAGGTAATGAAGAAGGAGGTCTTACAGTGACATGTGATCATGTCACCTGAACTGGAATCCATCTTAAACCTGGTGCTTTTCCATTTAGAAGGAGGGGTGGGGACCTAGAGAGACAAAAGATTCCCGCCTTGTGCCAAAGCTATAAAAGGGGGTGGAACAGAACAAAAGGGATCCCAGTCATGAGAAAACCCCTGCTTTTCACTTAAGATGCCTGCTGGAACTAACAAGGACTGTACCAGGGGAAAGGATTGGGCCCAGACTAGGAAGGAGTCTAGTCTGTGAAAGAAGCTTATTGGGACATCTCTGAGGGTGAGATTTACCTGTATTCAGTTTCTTAATGTATTAGGCTTAGACTTGTGTGTTTTGTTTTATTTTGCTTGGTAACTTACTTTGTTCTGTCTGTTAGTACTTGAAACCACTTAAATCCTACTTTTTATACTTAATAAAATCACTTTTGTTTATAATAATAAGGTATGGAGATATACCTATCTCATAGAGTTGGAAGGGACCTGAAGGGTCATCAAGTCCAGCCCCCTGCCTTCACTAGCAGGACCAAGTACTTATTTTTGCCCCAGATCCCTAAGTGGCCCCTTTAAGGATTGAACTCACATCCCTGGGTTTAGCAGGCCAATGGTCAAACCACTGAGCTATCCCTCCCCGAGATTAATATCTGGGGGAGCAAACAACTGTGCATATCTCTCTATCAGTGTTATAGAGGGCAGACAATTTATGAGTTTACCCTGTATAAGCTTTATACAGAGTAAAACGGATTTATTTGAGGTTTGGATTCCATTGGGAACTGGGTGTCTGGGTGCTGGTGACCTTCTGAACAGTTTTTGGTTAAATCTATAGCTTTGCGGGCGTAGACCAGACCTGGGTCTGTGTTGCAGCAGGCTAGCGTATCTGGCTCAACAAGGTAGGGTTCTGGAGTCCCAAGCTGGGGGGGAAAATGGGCTCAGAGGTAAAGTCAGCATGTCAGGTGACAGACCCCTAGGGGGTCTCTGTGTCCGAACCCATCACACAGGGGGTCAGCAATATTGACGTAGGTGCTCTGCATTTAAGCCAAAGTTTGTCAAACCTAACAAAACAAAAAAAATCTACCCTGAATCCCAACTGCTTCCAAAAAACAATAACATGGACTTGAGTGTTCTGAGAGTAAGAATCCGAAACATTTTAGCTGGATAGTAAAGGGCCTTCCACCTCTCCTAGGGAAAGATGTTATTAAATAAGCTTTTTAAATTTTTAAATTCTGAAAAGCTTTGAATATTTTGGGTAGTGTGTCATGCACTGGATTTTTTTTAAAAATAATTATATTACAGTCTAAATTGCCAGAGCAATTAGTTGAGCAAGGAAGGAAGTGGTGGGAATTTTGTGCGATTTAATTTGTTTTCACATTTAATTATACAGTTTTTGGTTACACATGATAATTATTTAATCAAACATAATTTGCCTTGTGGTAACTCACATCACATCAAGAAAATAAAAGGGGTTGCCAATCATTGCAGGGCAAACAAAGCCATTGGATGACACAGGGATAGTTTACTTGTCTGTATTCTTGTTCCTTCAGATTGGTCATGTGAGCTGCATGCGGTACGTTCTGAACAGTATGTTTATTCAAGTGGCCTAAGGGTAACAAAATGGAACAGGCATCGATTCAGGCAAGCACTTGAACACATACTTAAATTTAGGCACTTGCATGACTCCCACTGACATTAATAATGGGATTCAAGCACATACTTAACTTTGCATGTGATTTAGGGCTATCTTGAATTAAGATGTTTTCCTAAATTGATTGCACAATTTTTATGAAAAGGTAAATGTTTCTGATTGCTGATAGGGTTTAAAGACATTCATTACCTTTGTGTTTGAACAGAAGAACCATGATACAAAAAAAAAAAAAGATAGAAAAGTCTCTCTCCACCAAAATTCTTAATGTACAGTATAGCCACTAAAAACATAAAAAAAACTTTAAAGAATCATCACAATGATACAATATAAAAACCACATAAAATATTAGCAAGCCAAAGTGACATTTGTTTTAGATGGAATTACTGTAGTGTCCCCAATTGCAGAATTAAAATTAAGAAACTGAAGCTGGAAGAAAATATTTTAGAAATCACCCCCCCAAAACCCCTAATTTTCCTGGTTTGAAATCTGATCTACTGTACAGGACTGTCCAACATTTTAAAAACAATACTTTGAATACCACTAGCTTAATTCTAACCATATTTCTATAACAAAACTATGCAAGCTTCCAAACTCAGCCAGGGGCAGTGGAACCAGGGGGACAAGGAGGCCTAGTGCCCCCTGCAATGGAAATATTGGGGGGCTCCACCCCCATATAAATTTGTGTGTGCCTAGGGGAGTTAGGTGAGGTGAGAGTGGGACCTAGAGGGCTGGCGTGCACACCGTGGGGCCTGGGATGAGGAGCGGGTAGGGGAGCAGGTAGGAACCCCTGAAACTCTCCTTCCCAGCCTGAAGCCAGCTGCCCCCTTCCCCACCACAGAGTCTCAGTATATCCCGTTGCTCCTCCTCTTCCTATCCCTCATTTGCAGGGTGCTTCCACCCCCCTGAACTCAGCAAAAGACCAATCTGAAGAAAACAGAGTCTTCTGAAAGACTCTTAGGGCTTGATCCTCCGAAGTGCTAAACGCTGTGGCTCTGATCCAGCAAAGCACTTAAATACCTGTTTCAATGGGAGTACTAATGTGCTTAAAGTCAAGCATGTGCTTCAATGCTTTGCTGGACTGAAGCCAGAGTGTTCAGTACCTTCCAGGATTAAGTCCTTTGCTGGCACTCTAAGCATACAGACTTCGAAAGTATTAAATACCTCAAGGTCGGCATGGCTAAAACAGACCTTTTAATCTTCCCTCCAAGGCCTACCTGCTATCTCCTTTCTTGATCAGTGTGTACAACTCCACCACCCTATTTGTCACTCAGGCCTGTAAACTGGCTGTTACCATTGGGTGTGCCCACATTTGAGGTGTGGGAGGTCTGATTCCCAGCTTGTGTATATATACCCACGCTAGGTCTGCTCGAGCTAGCGCCTAAAATAGCAGTGTGTCCACAGCTGCAGGGGTGGTGGTTTGATCTAGTTGTCTGAGGCTACGTCTTCACTACGGGGGGGGGGGGGTCGATTTAAGATAGGCAAATTCGCAGCCGACTTACCCCGCTGTAGGGACGGTGGCAAAATCGACCTCTGCGGCTTCCTGTCAACGGCGCTTACTCCCACCTTCGCTGGTGGAGTAAGACCGTCGATTCGGGGATTGATTGTCGCGTCCTGACGGGACGCGATAAATCGATCCCCGAGAGGTCGATTTCTACCCGCCGATTCAGGCGGGTAGTGTAGACCTAGCCTGAGTACATACCCAGAGGATTGGGGGCAGCTAGTGTGAATAATGCCTCCCAACTCAAATGTAGATGTTCGATTACAGCCCTCTTTCTGCGTAACATCTCTAAGATACAGCCTTTCCTATCCATCCACTCAGCTAAAACTCTCATCCAGGCTCTCACCATCTCACATCTCAATTACAGCACCACTCTTTGCTCTGACCTTGATAAATGCAACCTTACCCCATTAATATCCATTCAGAAAGCTTCTGCAAGTCATCTTCCTAGCCCATCATTTTGACCATGTCATCCCTCTCTTTGCATCCCTCCACTGGCTCACTTTTAAGGCCCTCCAGAGTCTATCCCAACCCTACCTCTCATTTGCTATTGAAATGTTGACTCGTACCTCCAATCAGCCCATGATGCCAGCTACCATCACCCACATGTTAAACAAGCACCTTCGTGCTTTCTGCCATGCTGTCCCTCATGCTCGAGAGGAGCGCCCCATAAACATCCACAAAAGTACCTAATTATTATCCCTCAAAACCCTCCTCAAAACTTACTTAACAATGGTGGGTTAAGACCACTGCCTATCATGCCAATCAGTACTATCTTGTTGTACTCCACTGTTGGTCTATCTGTAGCCACCTTTCTTTTATGCTTACATTGTAAGCTCTTTGGGGCAGGGAATGACTTTTTGTTCTGAGTTTGTACAGTGCTTAGCACAATAAGGTCCTGATTAATGACTACAACACCTAGGTGCTATGCTACATATAATTAGTACTAACATTTCACATACCAGCTATCTGTAGACATAACTGTATATGACAATATTGCACCAGATACCTGCACATACACTTGTATGCAGCAATACTGTAATATTCCACATAATGATTTTGCCGGTATATATTGTTATGTAGAAAAACAATACACAAAATACTTATTTACATATGCATGCCACTCCTAAAATCTATATACTTACTTGTGTACATTTATCATTGAGTTACCTATAAATATCCATCTAAAACAGAAATAAGCATTTACAAAAAAAAAAAGTGTGTTCTACAATTGCCATTTACTGGAACAGAAATTGAAGTGGCTGGCTATGTTTCAGGAAACTGCACATGATTTTAGAATGACAATTGTACGTATACAGCTCAGAGCAGTATCTGAACAACAGAACTTTTAACTAAAAGTTATTAGGTAAAATCGTGACCTCATTGATGTCAATGGGAATTTTGCCATTGATTTCAATGAAGTCAGGATTTCATCATACTTTATTATATAATAGGTTTTATATAGACTCTTCTTCTAATTCATAATTTGGCTTAAGTGACAATTTCCTATAGCCAGTGTCCAAATTATCCAATAATATCTGCTTAGGGCAATCAAGATAAATGGTGGAAATCATGTTATGTTAATATAAATGGATTTGTTTCCTGAGCTTTAGTCAAATGGGACAAAAGGATCAAATTAACCAGGCACTACATGGTAATAATTGGAAGGCATTATGGGCACAATCCTGCAGTCTCTGCTCAGGTGAAACTCACTTACCTAATAATTGTGCCCACCTTCCCTCCCCATAGTCACTAGATGCCCAAAATAAAATGTAAATGATACATTTCCACTTTGCAAGATGGAAGAGCTACAGATAAAGGGACTCAGGAATACCCTACATCAGGGGTCCACAACCTTTCAGAAGTGATGTGCGAGTCTTCATTTATTCACTCTAATTTAAGGTTTTGCGTGCCAGTAATACATTTTAATGTTTTTAGAAGGTCTCTTTCTATAAGTCTATAATATATAACTAAACTATTGTTGTATGTAAAGTAAATAAGGTTTTTAAAATGTTTAAGACGCTTCATTTAAAATTAAATTAAAATACAAAGCCCCCTAGACCGGTGGCCAGGACCTGGGCAGTGTGAGTGCCATTGAAAATCAGCTCGCGTGCCGCCTTCGGCATGTGTGCCATAGGTTGCCTACCCCTGCCCTACATGCTGTAGAACTTATGGCCCCATGTCTCTCTCTGGTCATGGACACAGATACATGGAAAAAATCATGATAGGGGTAGGATCTGATCACAGACAGAGGGTGCATTGCCCCCAAACATTTATATTTGAGTGTTTGGTGGCAGGTTGGAAAGGATCATCAACTTGCAGCCTAAACACTCCAATAGCAGTCATGGAGCAGATGCACGCTAGCAACTACAAATCGAGGCAAGATTCTGATCTTCAGCTTCACATGCGTATGACTGAACACACATCCTATTTAGTCAGGCTTTGTGCTCTTAGAAGTCTACCCATTGACTTCAATGGACGCAGGATCAGGATTGGCGGGAATTTTTTCAGCAAAACATTTTTCAGTTGAAAAATGCCAATTTGTCAAAACTGAAACTGGTTGTGAAACAAGGTCGGTTTCAACAAATTTCCTGACTCAAAAAATTCTGGTTTTCTGGTTCTAAACAAGATTTCATTTAGAAATTTAAGTTAATTTGACAGAAAGAAAGGTTAAAAAAACAGATATTGAAACAAAATGTTTGAGCTGACAGATTTTTTTTCTGTTCATGAACGTTTACAAGCTTTTGACTTTTTGTCCTGGTTCAGGATGGGAAAAAAATGTTGATCTCTCAGAAATATTTGTAGGCTAGGAAAACCATTTCCCACCATCCTCTATGTTTCACCTTTTATATTATGTATATTTGTAGACCAAAAAGGGATATGGCACATTTCTACATGAGCTCTGTTTTCACCTGCAAAAAGGCATAGCTGGGGAGATAGAAACTTGTTGCTGAGTTACACACTTTCTCTTATGTTCCCTTCACTCTCTATTGTCTGAGGTTATGCTGACTGTAATGGCTGTTTGAAGTGAAAATTCTGACTCTCCGTATGTGATGTGAGGGGAAAAAAGAAAATCTTCAGTGATATATTCTGTAACAGGACATTACGAGGTAATTTAAAGTATAGTTCAGAATTTAAAAAGGCTATTAGGAAACCACTGCATAGTTCATGCAAGCTTTGAACACAATCCTTGATTAATCAGTACTGCATTTTCATTGAAAAAACAAAAACCAAAGATCAATCATCATATTTCCACTAGAGCAAGCATATTTGTTAAATCATTCCATGGCATGCTAACCCCTTTAGGCTTCCAATATAAAGCTCATGGCTTTGAAACGTCAGTATCTGGACAGCTTTTCATAAATGCACTGAGAATTAGCCATTCAAGACGTGGCCCTATCTTCAGACATACGAACGCAGGTCACAATAAGAGGAATAATCTTGATGTCTGAAGGGCTAGCAGCAGCCTAGCTGTTAAATTTTTGCTTGGTTGGAATTCTGCTGTCGTCTAAAGATAGATTTAACATAGCTCTGTAAGTCTAAACCTATGTTTAAGTTCCCTCAAGCGTGTAAGCCTGGAGGGTAATTTGATCAAAAGCCTTACCTGTGCACAGCGTGGTCATATTCTACCTGCTGTAATGGAGGTATCTGAAGTACATTTCTTAAATATGATTATTTCCATATACTATGTATCCTGTGACCAACTCAGCCACAGGCAGCATCATTTCAATGGGTTATGGTTTGGTTTTTTTTAAATATGCCAGTAGTAGCCATCATCTCCTCTCTGAGCACCCTTACAGATGGGGAACTGAGGCATAGAGAGAGTCTAAGTGACCACCCCAGGTTACATAGGAAGTTCATGGTAGAGCAGGGGATTGAACCTATATCTCCTAGGACCTAGGCTAATGTGCCAACAACAGGGCCATTTTTCCTCCCCAGTCTTCTTCCAAATACAGCCTTCAGTAAAGGGGCATGTTCTAACCACAAGCTTTGTGAGGCCATCCAGTAAAGTCAATGGGAGTACTGTGCTTAGTACAAGAGTATATGGCTCACCATGAATTGGTAGTTTCTTATATCAACTACATTTCACACATCTTTCAGCCAAGTTCAAAACTCAGCCCTTTGAGCTATCATATGAATTTGTGATAATCTTTGATCACCGTCTATGATAGACATATGAATAGTGTTCAGAGAGGGTCATATTTTCTGCTTGATCTTTGATTAAGACTCCCATTGACATCAAATGGTCTCGTGTGTGCAGAAGGAAAAAAGACTAGGGGCTAACATTTTGAAACCAGGGTGCCTAAAACCAGGTTCTTGAGCAGAAGAAAATGTGAGTCCAGAACCAAAACTGGTGTGTGGGAAACTAGGTCTAATTGGTGGATCAAATAATGAGGGCATGGACTGTTCCACGCATCACTCTCTTTTTGGATCCTTAGAGAAAGACACTTTGTGGGGAAAAGACAGAAGAACAGATGGGGGCTACTGGAGCAAGCTTCACTATCATGGCTGCCACTCTCACTGTTTCTGGGAACTCAGGGCCTTCGTCACCCTGGTCCTGAGAGATGTCCTGACTGGATTGGGCCAAAAAAG
The DNA here is from genome assembly GCF_028017835.1 of Emys orbicularis. NCBI lineage: Eukaryota > Metazoa > Chordata > Testudines > Emydidae > Emys > Emys orbicularis. The sequence continues at coordinate 121,542,960 of NC_088684.1, forward strand.
AGGGATACAGATGATATCACTACTTCTATCAGCTCCAACTGAATCCCAAACATCACCTGGGATAAAACAGGGTCAGACTGCAACGACAACAACTCCAGCCCACCTCAACAAACTTCTTCTCTTTTCCCCAAAAGGACAATTGTTTCCATCTTTAATACTATCTAAGAGACTGTGAGACAAAGGTTTTTTCTTCTAAAAGCTCTCTCCAGCTAAAGGGAAAGGGAACAAGGGATGTTGTTAAAAAGAAATCCTTACTTAATACTTTACATTTCAAATGCTTTAACTGTTTTTCCTTTTTTCAGTATCTTGAATAAAAGGTTAAAAGGATTTTTAATGATGTGTTTGCCATAGTATAAGCAGGCTGAGGTCTCTGTATACCAAACCCCAGATCTTGTTTAACTCCGTTTAATGTTGGGCAGTGACTGAGTTATGTTAACACCTTTGGTCCACATAGTCCTTCTAAATTAATGCAACAGCTCCCAGGTTTGAAAATTTTGGCCGTGGTTTTTAGTCAGAAAATTAAATATAATTCAATGCAAGTCAGCAATAGGTTTAAAAGAATCTATATTTTATTTAAACATATGGGGCCTGGTTGCTCTTTCCCTTATATCTGTGTAAATCCGGAATAGCCCCATTAAGCTCAATAGAGTTACACTGGTATAACATCAGCATGAAAGCAAATTCAGTGCCATGGTGCATCATGTGCAAGAGAACCCACAAGTCAAACAGCATAACACAGATATTAATGGTACACATTTTAATGAAAACACAGCCCCCAAGTAGATTAAAATGCATTGCTTCTTCTTAATGTATCAATGTGCACTTCAAGCACTTCTTCATTTAGTAGATACATCACCTTAGAATTACGGCATTTCAGTGTAATGGCTAAGAAACTTCTCCAAGTAAATCTGCTACAGAATAGTGGTGAGCAGAGAAGGGGTTAACCATACAGCCATCTACAAATATATCAAAGATTGTTTATTTACCAGGTTTTAGGATTTTTTTTTGGTAGAGATGTATGTTAAAATAATAAAATAATAATAATACTCAGTAATTTTCAGGTTTTCAAATGGCCACCAGAGGGAGCCCATAAACTCTCATGAACATAAGTGACAGAGGCACATTGAAATTGATAAGAAAAATCTAAATAAAAAAATGGAACATAAGGGCTGCAGAGAAACAATAAACTATTTTCTTTAGTGCACACCAAGATCTACATAGCTGCAGAGTTTCTAGAAAAATGACAAAGCTGACTGCACATTATGCTGCTAAAACAATTTTTTTAAAGTCCCATGCTTTTTGGTTATATATTTTGCTATACCTAGCATTCCTTTAAAAAATTATATATGTATTGCTTTTGTTTTGGAGAGTGATGTCAAAGCAAGTAGATCTGGATAGAAAACAAAAATGCAGTCACCTGTGGAGTTTTGCATACGCAAACAGATGCACTTTAGGAAACCATTTGAAATTCTGGCTCTGAATGCACAGCTAATTAAATAATAAAGTTCTGATGGGTCAGAAAGTAATCTACCATAAATGAAGATGAACTGATGAATGTTTGAAGTCATCATGATATGATTTATTAATCTTTCAACAGTCAGGAATTGTTGGTTTATGATATATATATATATATATATATATAACAACATTCAAGAAAGCTGCTTTTATGCGTCTTGAGAATTGTACTTCCCAGTGTGAGCTCATTACAATGAAGCAGGTTTAAGCCCCAGTCCTGCCATTTGTAACATGACAACAATGGGGACTCCATATAGGTGCAGGGGTCTATCTACAGGTTGTAAATTGTCACATTGGGCCATAGTAACTAGTAGAAAAATTTAGATTCTTTGGATAAAGGGATGAACATAATCCTACAGAATGCTGAGTGCCTTCTATAAGATCCTTAGCTGTCTTAAATATCACTGACTTCAGTGAGTACTGAAAGAACTCAGTTTCTCAGGATCTGAATTTAAATATTATATATGATTTCCATAAGAGTCTTTGTTATGTAGGTCTGAGTCAAAATAAGGTTCAGACCTACCAATAAAAGACAGTTGGAAAATATCATTTGTTTTCCTTTGAGGCCACTAAACAAAAAGGTATTAATTAGGAGTCTGATTGTGCCCCATTTGCTCATGCAGAGTCACACTGGTGTCTTACTCTCAGCTATATCTTCACAGGCCTTACTCAGCTGGGCAGAGGAGTAAGCCCCTTCATCTCCCTTCTCAGCCCTGACTAGACTCCAGCCACAGGGGGGAGTGCAGGGGCTGCTTGCTTAATACTCCCCATCAGCAAATGGGCAGGAAGGGAGTGGAGAGGGGCAGAGAGCAGGAGGAGCCCAGACTTTGCTCCACCCACTCGTTGGCCAGAGCAGCTGCCCAATGTCTGGGGGTTGGGGAGGGGTGGTTGAGCTACTCCACAGTATTGCCAACCCCAGACATTCCAGAAATCATGAGTCAGGCCCCAAAACATTGTGATCAGCTTAAAAACCATGAGGTTTTTTAAAATGGAGGTTCTTTTTATTTGCCTTCGGGGTTCATGTTTTCAGGCTTTTCTCAGCAAACAAGGTTTAGAAACATGCTGTTTCTAGAAAATGAAAGCTGAGATTGTCACCTAATCACATGATGACCGGAGGTGGGCTTTAAAAAAAACCAAAAACCAAATAGCATCAGACCTGTGATTATTCCTGGCAGGAAAAGGATGAAGTAACTCATTCTTCATCAAAGCATGACAGGGGTGAGAGGGTGGGGGCACATGCCAAGTATTGTCACTCAAATCACAGTTTGTTCTCTGGTCTGCTCCTTTGTGAGACTATAGGGTCAGTGAGACAACTCACAGGGCAGGATACTCGTCAATGTGAGTGCTGAAAGCAGAATCTGCTTCTGTGTGGTTAAACAGAAAAGAAGCTGTTAGCTCACTTCAAAATAGCAGAGAAAAGGATTTTTCCTTCATTCGTCATACCAATTTGTTTTGCCACTCTTCTCCCGCTCCACTCCCCAGCAACCTGGCTTAAATTTATGCTATTTTCTGCTACATAAAACTTTAGAATTTGTCTGTAAGACCTTAGACAGTTTCTCAGCTGGTGTAAATCAGGGTAGCTGCACCAAAAGTAGAGCTATGCAGATTTACACCAGCTGAGGATCTGGCCCACAAATCTTATCATAAGGCCAAGGATATAAAAAAAAAAAAAACAAGAATTTTTCTATAACAGTGAAATTACAGTCTTTCAACAGTGCATGTTGATTGTGCCATCTGGCACATGATTTAAGTACTTAAATTAAGCACGCAAATCAATGCAGTGTTGAAAGACTTTAAATAAATAATATTTTTCCATTTTCAAGCGTCTGAATTTTTTTATGGCCCAAACTCTAAAGGTGCATGGAGAAAAATATGTGCAGACTTCCATGTGTCATCCTCCTTTTACAGGACTGCATCCTCTGTATATTTTGCCTCACCAGCAACGGAATTTTCTCTACACACACGCCTCCAAATCACATGACATGATGTTATGTAGCTTCTGTTTATTCAAAAGATTATCATGAGTGCGGTTTAATTGGAAATTGATGAGAGGCATTTAAATACCGACCAACCAACATGTTCCTCCGTGTTAAAATTATTTCCCCCTGTGCTAGCAAAGAAGGTGTAGCAGGAAAGGCTTTTCCATTCCCAAAGGCCGTGGAATCACCTCTTGGAGGCCACTGCTGTGTCTATAGGGGGGAGCTCCACTGGCAATAGGGCAGCTACGTTTCAGGGCAGATAGATTTACACTGAAGGACGACAGGCAAAATGTTTGTCACTAGGTTTTCTTGCCCAGGGAGCCAGATTTAATTTGTGGCTGGGGCTCCATAGGAGACCCGTGAGTGGGGACTGGCTTCTAGCTATCCTCCTTTCAAGTCAATTGCTCCATCCCTGCCTCTGTGTGGTTTTTCCAAAGCCAGAGACCTGATGCTTCTGCTGGTGTGATCTAGGGATGAACTGAACTGATTGAATATTTATTGCTTGCCCTTCATTTAGAAAAAAAAAATCAAAATTCTAGAAAGCAATAGTATAGAGTTATAATCATAAATGTGCATTTAAAAAACACGCAGGTGGGGTGGGTGTGCAGGAATCAATAGCATTTTATGTTTGTAAAGAGTCTGCTCCTTTGAAAAGCAGAGATGACTCAATTTTAGAACTAGTATTTCAAGAAGGGATGAGTTATTTCAAGAGGAGAGGAGTTACACACCCTCTTGATCAGGTAATTCTGTTTATTTTGTGTAAGGGATCTAGGACACCTGTGTTAGTTTTAAAGCTACTATATATACACAGCATTGACTGATAAATTTTGGCAAGTTCCACCTGTTATTTCCACATGTGTGCACTAAGAAAATACTCAGTGTAAACATTGACTTTGAAGTAGTACCAAAAACATTTACGATAAAGTGTCAGTATAGTCCAGTATGTTAACTTGCTAAAACATACAGCATGTTGGCCTTGTTCTATGTTTCTTTAAAGAAACAAAGGAAAACACAAGTAGTGAAACCTGCCTTGAACACCACCTCCAATATCCAATCCCTTTTCTTAAAGGGACACCATCGACTTGAAAAAAATCACTCTTCTGTCTGAAGTTGTTTTATCTACTCTTGTTACAAGTAACACCTAAGATTATCAGAACTGAAAGAAATTAGAGGAAGTTATATTTCCCTATTTTTCTGTTTATTTTATTCATTTGTCAGTTTATATCCTTATCGCACACAAAAAAATGACACTAAGAGAACATTAAAGATCAGGAAGTGCCAGAAATTAAGGATGTTTGTGCAATCTGAATCTGACCCCCTTAGGTGTATGCATTAGAATACAGTCTTTAATTATATTATCACATACTAGTTTTTCATACAGGACCCCTGCATCATTAAGTTCACAGGATGGGGATGAATCAAAGTTGTGTAGAGAAAGAGACTTGTCTGTGGCACCCCTGTGTTTGTTGCAGAAGTTGGAAGGAGTGAAGTGAATGAGGCACAGGATTGCAGGAAGAGAAAGGAAGGTCTCATGGTGAAGGCAATTGAATGTTGCCTTGGAGTACTAGATTCTATCCCTGCCACAGAATTCTTATGTGATCTGGGCAAATCACTTAAACCAAATTTTTCACAAGTGGTCAGCGTAGTGCCTGAAATTAATTTTAACTTCTTTTTTTCTTTTAAATTGACTAGATTTCAAGTTGGTGTTCCTACAAGTACCCATTTAAAGATATTCCCCCCAAAGTTTCCAATAAAATTTTGTTTCAAGATGACTTATATTGGAGCAACCATATATTTTTTGCCAGCTGGGTGGCTACTTATCACAGGTTGCACTATTTCTATAGTTAACACCAGTCCATGCACACAGAACTAATTTGGTACTGGGACTAATTTGTTGTCCCAGATGCAGTTTCTCCTGGTTGAACTGGGCCACTAGTATTCGAATTGCTGAACTTTTCCTTGTTCTTACTGTATTTTAAAACATCCCTGCTTAGTGTGGTCTTGAAATATCAGTTAGTTCATATGCTGTTGCTTGAACAGTGTAGATGCCACCAAATGTGTTATGCACCTCCATTATGTTCAGTTATGAGCCAAATCTGGCATGCTACAGAGTAGGATGCTGGTGAGGAACAGATGTCTGTTGATGCCATCCAGTCATCGTGTTTTAGGACTTCTGGAGGGTCTTTTCATCCTGTATTCACTGGGACAAAGTCAAAGGTGATTTTCAGAGGGAAGCTGGTAGGCATTTGGAGCAGATGACCATATCTCCTAGAGAGCACTGGGCAACCATTTGAGAGAACATGACCCATTTAGTTAGAAAAAAGATCGCTTAATTCAATTTGAATTCATACCACTTTATGTGTTCGGTTTGTGAAATATATTCTTGAGGTGCCTCATTACTGACAATACTTATACAGTGCAGGCTTTAAGTTCTTTCTCAGTGTCACCCATGTTGTTGACAGAGCCGAGGGTGGTGAAATTACTGACAGACATTCTGAACTGGGTAGCTGATGATAGATGCTAGAGCCCACAGTGTTCAAAATCACCAAGTGGCAATTTTTTTTCTTTACCCCAATTAATGTTCAGGGCAGTTTTTGCCACTGAGCTGTCCAGGGCTTTAAGTGCTGCAACCAGCTCATCCATTGACTCAACAGCTAGCACAATGTCATCAGCAAAATCGACATCAGTGAGGTTCCTAGGTCATATGCCTAAAATGCATTTGCTTAGTATCTGGCCAAGCACATAGTCAATGATGGCATTGAAGAGTCCTGGGGTGGCAACACATCTTTATGAAACACTTGACCTAACTCGGAACAAGACCTAACTTGACCTAACTAATTCTTTTCCCACTTACAAGAACATAATGTGAGGAGGAGTCATCTGCAGAGCTTGTGTGGGAGGCCTGTGAATTTCAAGATCAGGCAGAGCAATTCTGTGTCAGAGTCAAACAGTCTTGATATCCAATGAAATGGGAACAGGGCACTTCAGTTCTCGCGCCTTCTTGATAAGCTCACACTGTGAAGATTTGCTCCATCATGAAATGGCTATTTTTTTTGTGGTCTTATCTTGCTCCTTAAGATTTCAATGGCTCCAGCCAAGAAGACAGAAGATAAAACTTTCCCTGGGATGGATAGAAAGTAATTCCATGATAGTTACAACAGTCTTATTTGTTGCCTTTGTGTGTCCAAATAATGCTTTTTTGCCATTTGGATGGGACCAACTCTGTTCTCCAGATGTTATTGAACAGCATCTGTGGCCACAAAAGAATAGCTGGCCCAGCACTTTAACAGTTCCACAGATCCTGCTGCTTTATTTCTCTTAAGCTTCTTTAAATAGCATCTTGAAATATCCCCATTGAATACTGTCTTGCAACTCACCTCTCTTACATTAAAAGAATCTCAGTAAAAGTTTCTGTTGACTCCGAGATCTACTCTGTGCTATTAGTTCTTTGACCATGCTGTACAGCTGGTAAGGAACTGGGATCCTACTGCTTTGCTTTCAAACAGCGACATCCAATCTGCTTTCCTCCACTTGCCAGGGCACCCAATTACTGTGAGATGCTTGGTTTCACCTTTGAAGAAATGTACTGTTATTATACACACATGCTCATGCTCAGTTTTGTGTATTGGCTTAGAGTCCTTGAGTTCTTTCCTGAAATGTGTTGTTACGAAAAATAAAAATAAAAAAATAGGGGCCATGATCTCCTGTTTAAAAATCATATAATTCTGGGAATTGTCAGAAGCTCTGGAGGGTGTTTTAAGCCATTTTCCACAGAACAGGTTTCCAACTGGAGCTCAAGAAGAGAGTCTTCTACTGCTGCTCTGGCATATCTGCACATAGAAATAGATACTTTAGTGTGAGAGTCATGTCTTTCATTGGGCAAAGCAACCTAAAATAATGAACTAGTGTTTGGGGTACAGGCAGCCAAAAAACTTATCCTTAGGCAGCTTTCAAAGCACAGAATAATAATATCCATATTACTGAATATTCCATGTTACTGAAGTATCATCAGTTTGGGTGACTAAACGGTATAGGGAGCTGCCGGACAAGAAGGTCATTTTCTGGACTGCTAAGCAAGCTATCATTAATTTATCATATGAATTATCAAATGTTCAAATCTAAAAGAGCTATGAATCTGATTAGAGCCTTTTTTCCTTACCCTTTGGAAGGCAACATCTGCTTCAGGAAGAGAGACATTCTAGGCTTTGATAACACCACTGCGGACACTCTTTCCTGTTTTACTGGTAGAAGTTCAGGTAGTTGGTTTGAGAGGTGGGATCCAGAGCCCACAGTGATGCTAAATGGCTATAGACTATAGTTTCTTGAGAACTTCGGCACTTCTCAAGGCCCAGTTCAAACTCCGGGTTTCTAGTTTGTAATGAAATAGAAACTCATGGGAACTGTGTCATTTTGAGTTTTGTAGGAACATTTCACTTCATAGGTCAGATGCTGCCTTGCTGCAAATCGGCACAATTCCATTGAAGTTAAAAGAGTTACACGAGAAGTGATTTAACCCCGTGTAACTTACACAATAAGATACTCAAGTCATCTTCTGACTAATTTCTCACTCAAAAGCTTTCAGTTTTACAAGACAAATACAGTGTTCGTCCTATGTTTGACAAGAAAATGTTCAGTTGAAGAATCATAGCCCTATAATTACAAATGTTTCAAGCCCAATAATCTTTTGTTTACATCAGTCAGTGATCAATTACTGCTCACTTTCATCATAATCCTAGATTTCTTTAGACCACTCAGTAGTAATTCTATCTTGCTTTCATCATTCCTGTGGTGAACATATACCAATAATTAAATCTCTCAGCAGAAGAAATCAACATAATTTGGAGATTTAAGATTGTAAAGCAGCAAGAAATGGGCCTGTATAGAATCGTGAGAGCAACAGCAGTGGCTAATTGTGAGAATCTCCTTCAGCATTGGGTGTTTTGTGTCAGTGATGAAATACTAGTTGGGTGACCTCAGCCATTTTAACTCTCTGGGTGCCTACTCTTTTTGTTAGAAAAAGGCCCCCTTTCATTTAGTTACTGAGCCGGACAATACAATTGATTATGGAAAGATGGGTCTAGAGTTGCTGAGAACTTCACTGATAATATGGAGAAAAATCTATATAGGTACCTATTATGCAGTATCAGTGAATTTATTCTCAGCTACTTCACAGGTGTATTCTAAGTATCATTATCCTGCAACAGAGATTATATGACTTCCCAGTCACACAGGAAGTCTGTGGCAGAAGTGGGATTTGAATGCTGCTCTCCTGAGTCCTAGCCCAGTACCTTAACTGAAGACCATCCTTCCTCCATATAAGTCACTATGATAAAAGTCTGGCAACTGACTGATCTGCATCTTGTCATTTATTGTAGACAACATTGCATCAGATGGATGGGGCTAGTCAGAGAGAGAGGACAAGTAGTGAGCATAATGGAAGGGCTGGGGGGAACCTAGCAAAGGCTGACATCAGGATGATGTTATTCTTACTAGGTCTTTAGTAGCTTCCATCATGATGATTTATGAGTCCAGCCAAGTGCTGAAAGAAAGAAATGAGGCTTAACATTAGCTTTCTAAAGACAACAATTATATCTCTATAAAGGAAGGGCATAAATGATGGATAGATGTCTACAGAAAGACGACATTAGCAGAGAGATACTGGAAGTGGTTCTAGGTTTGTATATATACAGTACCTAGAGAGCTGTATTAAGAGAAAGGATGAGGAGAAAAGCTGCAGAAACAGCTCCTTGGAGTCCCAAAGCTTAAAAAGCACTTTGTAAGAGGAAATGTGTATCCAGGGATAATGAAATGAGATTTGACGAGGGTAGTTCAAGCCATGATTGTGTAGGCTGTTGCATCCCTTGTCCCTTTACTGAGCTGTATGTTTCTTATACTGATAACTTTAGTAATGCAAAAAGCACTACAGTATATAAGCCAGTTAACAGTAGCCTGAATTAAGTCACCCCCCTCCCCCCCAAAAGACACAGTTATATTAAAAGTCTAACCTTAGTTTAATCTTCTGTGCCCACTATTGCACAGGTGGCTGGTCCAAAGCCCACTGACATGGAGTCCTTCCTCTTACTTCATTTGATTTAGCCCATTCAAACCATCCAAATGGCAGATTATTTCAAGGTGAGTTATAAAAGGAAGATTACTCTTGGCTTTAAATTCACAAAGGCAAGTCAATTTAGAGGCTGGCGGACACATCTGTGCAAACTCTGCGGTTTGGTTCACAAGAGGTTGGCAGCGAATCAACACCTTCACGTACGCTTGGATTCTGGAGTTCTCTGAACTCCAACCTCCATGAGAATGTTCCCCACCTATCCCCCAGCATTTCCAGAACTGACTAGAAACATTGCACTTCTCCTTCCTTAAAACAAACACCTCCATGTTGAGATAAGCAATTCCCTTCCTGAGTCTGAGAGGGTGGTAAGCCATTTCCCCCTCAGCTGGCTCTGTGGCAGGCCAGCTAGCAGAAAAAATGGTTTCTAAATATGTTTCTTAAAAATCCACATCATGTCAGATCCACTAAGTATGTTCCAAAAACATTTAATGTTGAGGGTTTCAGGTATATTATTGTCACAACCCTACTCATCTCTGTCACAATGCCTACAAAACATTTGAAAATAGCTGTACAGCTGGGCCTGATCTAAACTCCACTGAAGTCAATGGGAGTCTCTGCTGACTTTAATCATCTTTGGAACTGGCTTCTAGTGTGCTTCCCCCCTTTATTTCAATAACCATAGACATCTCACTGTTAACTTGTGCTCCCCCGTTTTGTTTCCTGTAACCACCTGGTGTCTCTAGTTATACATTTGTATTGTAAGCTCTTTGTATGCACAGCACCTAGCCCCAAGAAGCCCCAAGTAGGCACTATGACAATACACATCATTAATGAATGACTAGTAGAACCAGCAATTAAAAAAAAAATTAAATGTCAATACAGTTTTTAATTTTTAAAAAGAGAAAATTAGTGCCATTTTTACAGAAGATCTCTCCATTTTAGTATTTTTAATTAACCATGGAGCTGGTTGAAATGTTGTTAATTTTGAATTGAAAAGTGGGGGAATACCTATTTTTTTCCATTTTGTTCTGGCCAGCTCTGCTAGTTAGATTTCTGCTGCCCCTGATGTGTATTTTCAAAATAGCACCTATTAAACTCCTTTGGGGTTATTTTTAACATTAACACTGGTGTACTAACAGCTTATACTACACATTGGATTGTAAGGGCACATTTGATTACTTCACGCCACCAATACTTGTTTCACTGATGACTTTGTCCTCATCAAAATACACAGACCCGACAGCTGAGAGTGTTAATTAGGAAAGAGTAGTTCGCTTTGATTTTTCACTTTGCATGTGAGTGTGTAAAAAAACATTATTCCAAAAATGGGCTGGTACTTAAAAAAAAGGCTCTGAAGACATGAAGCCAAATAAGGACCCTCCCCAGGGACCAAACAAAATCAGAGCTATCAATAATGTAATGCGAGAACACTGAGTTAAAAAAAAAGTCTCTACGGCTTCTTAAAAGAAACACGATCTCTTTATTGCCCTGTAAACCTATGAAAGAGCAGACCACTGGCACTTCAACCTCCTTGATTTGGTCAGGGACTGTAAAAATGTTGACATTTCCCCTCAACCTTATAAGAAAATTACTGTGGTGTTAATTGATGTATTTTTTTAAAAAATGCATTGAACATATTTTAGATTTTTAATTGCATCAAACTAAAGAGTGGGAAGAAGCTGAGCTACATAAGGAGGTTTCATTCACAAGACCACCACTCTGGAGACTTAGATTTAAACCCAGCCTGCTGCTGGTCATAAGTGAATCTGGACCATATTGGGAGCGGCTCTTGTGCTGCAGTGCAAGGAGAAAGGGGCCGAAGCCTCCTTCCTTGCCTCTTCCACAGAAGGGCCACTCACCTGTGAAGTTCCTGCACTCACACTCATCTTGGGTAGGTGCAGCTTCCTGCTAACCTTAACAGGGGCCCATGGCTAAATGCCACATTTTGGGCCATTGAGTTTCAGCAATCTCGTCCTAGTTCCCAATGCTATTATTTTTTCTTATCACAAACCACATTGCAATTCAACATGAGTGGCAGTCCTGCTTTAGCAAGGCTAAATTTTGTTTTTAAAGAACAGATAAGATTAATTTAGAGTATTTTGTTTGCCTTTGCAGTAGATTGGAGGATGCCACACAGAGTGATATGTTACTGGCAGTTGCATATTTGTGTAGCACATTATACTATCCTAATGCACCTAGTGATGGATGGCAAACGAAAGGATTTTTTTTTCCATTTTAGGTCCCAAACCCTTGCTCTCACACACAGCTCTGCTAGAGTCAATGGGACTCCATGCAGGTGCAAGCATCTTCCTGCATAGATCTCACTGCAGGATCAGGGCCTGTAGCCCAGAGCCTCAAAAGGTATTTAGGTGCCTAACTCCTGTTGTTGAGGATTTGGACCTACATGCTTAATTTGTATTGAAATGTAGCTAGAGGATTTGTTAAGAACTCTGATTTTCAGGTAGTTGTTTCCATTTTACTCCCTAAGGCTCTGATCCTGCAAAAGCTTATGCATGGGCTTACCTTTACATACTGTGAGCCAATGGGGTTACTTACAGTGTGTAAAATTAAGCACATGGGTAAGTCTTTGCAGGATCAGCGCTCAGAATAGTAAAAACAATGCCCTTGGAAATCCTGCAGATGTCATTCTCCAGGCTAGGTAATTTACATTCTATGTTAAAAGCAAAATCTTTTTAACACTAACAAGTATCAAACAGAAAGGCTTGTAACATTTTTGGCTCCCTCCACTTTCTAGTATAATTTTCTTGGATTCAACTGCCTTTATGAATTTTACATAAAATAAAGCTTCAGGGCACTGATGCCTAATTCTTGCTCTGTAAGAGTAAATAAATAAATAAAAGCACTAATGAAAGGCTGTTAGTAGGATTAAATGCTACTAGAGTGCATTTATTTCAATTTACAATGGCCCACAGTCCGGAGACTGTTCTCTTCCCATTCTAGTGCCAATTAAGAAACAAAGATTTACAGATGAGTTATTTTGTTTCATACACACTTGAAAGTGAGGGGTATAATTTATGAAGAATTTAAGATGCAAATGTTAACTAGATGACTTGCTTTTAAGTGAGCAGAGCTCTGAGCATGATAGAAATGCTGACTGGAAGAAAGCACATTTTTCAGGCAGATAGAAGTGAACACACAGTTAACATCGCAAACTTCTGAAGACCCGTTTAATATAAACCTTTCTTAATATTCAACCAATCTTTTGCTGTTCTTGCCAAACAGGTACTTTCAGACTTATTTTCACAAAAAAAGTTTTAAAGTATAGACCAAAAAATGACCAAGGATTATATGGAATTGGATGGATAATCTCACAGAGAATCTCAAGGGAAATCAGGAAGCTGGTTCTAAGGTTAAGCATCTTTTAGAACAGAGGAAATGTTGTACTGAAAAATCACAAGGCACCTATTTGGAAAAACACAATGCTTAAGCCAAAATTTTGCATAGCTCAGTTTCCAGACTTGAATATAAATCAGGGGTTCTCAAACTGGGGGTCGGGACCCCTCAGGGGGTCGCAAGGTTATAACATGGGGGAGTCGCGAGCTGTCAGCTTCCACACCAAACCCCGCTTTGCCTCCAGCATTTATAATGGTGTTAAATATATAAACAAGTGTTTTTAATTGATAAGGGGGGGGGGGTCGCACTCAGAGGCTTGCTATGTGAAAGTGGGTGACCAGTACAAAAGTTTGAGAACCACTGATATAAATGGAGTGTAGGAAGTTGCGGCAGCAATGTATCATCTTTAATCTGTTCCCAAGCACTTCTAACTGGATTGGTTCACAATAGTTACTTAGGATTGATGGTACTAACAGGTCATTTTCAGAAGCAGAGTCCACACTTCCATCCATAACTGGATAATATATTGATCAGTGTATCATTAGAGTTGCTAACATGGAGAAGTTTAAAAGAGACCTCCTGAAATATGATCCCCTCTCAGTAGATAGGTTAAGAAACCCTCCGTGTTTGTACAGTGCTTAGCACAATGGGGTCCTGGTCCATGGCTGGGGCTCCTAGGTGCTACAGCAATATAAATAATTATACTTTTCCAGGAGGCAGAGGGTCTTTTTCCAGCTTCATAATGCAAGCACTACTACTGATACCCTGATCAATGGATATCTATTGTGTGCCACTGTTTATGTCAAAAAGAAAATTTGAAGATCATGTTAATTTCTCACTCAATGACTGATGGGAAAACATCATCTTGTGCTTTTTGCAGAGATTCCTTAATTTAATTTAAGAGCAGAAGTCAACATTACTGCACTGCAGCAACTGTAACTGCAATGGTCAAGACCTTGTAGGCATGGTGAAAAAAAAGGGCAGGAACTTTTTAAGTGGCAGACCACTAGGTAAGACCATTCTCAGGGATGTTAGTCTTTAAAAAGGGAGTAGGGTAGGACCTCTCAGATAGATGTGTTCAAGGAATATGGTCAAGGTGAGAGGCTCTGCTTTAAATAAATGTCATTAATTTGGAGATCAGAAATGTGTTCTTGCTCCTGAAATTGCTTTGGAAGTAGACGAACAGTATAAAAAGATACAATGTGAAAATATCAGCGGCTGCATCCTTTTGCACTGAAAGGGTTCCAGGAGCAGACAGCTAGCTCAAGACACTTGGAAATTACAGTCCTGACAAAAGAAAACATTGATTGGACTTGACAGCAATTATTGTTATTATTATTATCTTATTTAAGTACTGTTGGTGCTCTTGGTCAGCTCATGGATCAGTTGAGTTCCTTTGGAGGGACTCTTGTCTTTGCGTTTTGTTGACATGTGAGTGAGCCAGGAGAAAGTTCACAGAGTCCAAATTTCAAAGTTGCATGTAGAAATATTTACAGAAAAACAAATTTTAAATTTGCACTCACAGATATTTCAGCAGAAGCACTCATACACGCATCCACAGAAACAATACCTGACTAATCACAACTAACCCATGCAATTTGAATAGTGAATATTCAGAATTGTTAACAAACAATTCAGAGTTAAAAAGCTTTGCAAAAACATTCAAATAATTCTGAATGACAAATATGAGGAAATCACAATCTGCTTGTGGCTATTCACTGTGCATAGCAGTGATTGAAATGATCAAAATGAATTATTCCTATAGAATAGTATACTGTTGTAAACAAATGGGCCACCCTCCGCACAACCCCTCATGACCAGGGTGCCTCTGCATTGCCCTGCTCTCTATTTATTTTCCTTCTTCCTGGCCCTTTTATACAGGCTCCACACACTTGCTCATCCAATCACCACCCTTATTAGGGTCTGGGTTTATTCAGACAAAATAAACTCAAAAGTAAAACTCAAAATCCTGAATCTGTCCTGGGGCCTGGCTCTTACCTCAGAACATGGATGAACAAAATAGTTCCTTCCGAGTCTTTATTTTTTAAATCGGTTCTTAGGAGGTGACCCGCTGTGGGGTTCAGCTTGGTAATGCCCTGCTCCAAGCTGACATCCTTGTAGACTTCCCAGTCAACCCTTTAAGAGAATTGCTTCAGCTGTCTTACAAGGAACCAGCTGCTTGAGTTTCCCTCTGCACGCCAGCTGTCTCTGGTTGGCTCATTTTGCAACCCTGCTCCAGGCTTCACCTCTCCTGCAGGCAGCTCCCTCGCTCCCTTTGCTCTCCCACTGTTGATTTGCTGATATACTTAACTTCAGGAAGGATGATATTTTACACATAAGGAAAGCAGTAATTATGTTACACTTAATAAACTTCTGCTCTTTTTAACATAGCTTCTTTTCTTAGACCACAAGCCGGCAACAGGATACAACCCCAGGGATCCTTTGGAGGATGGGAGTTTTGTCTTCTTTCTTAGTCTAATTCATTGAATGACCACTAAGGAAATCTTCTGCTGGCTGAGAGGTTCTTGATGAGTCCTTATTCACATCCTGTATCATCTCCACAAATTTAATTTGTCTCTCTGCCTGCTGATAGGAACTAGACCCACTCTAGATTGGCGCAGGAGATTCACAAAGAACAATTTTACTTAATAACTAGGTGTTATTACTAGAAAAACAATTCCTATTTTTGTTATTTAGGTTAGATTTAGTCCTGGATTGGCAAGAGTTTTCTATTATGAGACTATAAATAAAACCCTTTGGCAGTAATATTTTTGAACTCTAATAGCTCAAATACCACTTTTATAATAAAAATATTAAATTTTATATAGTTGAGAGCCTGTGAGACAATTTTCAGTCTGGAGCCCATTTTTGCAATTAAATAAAAAAACACAAGAAAAGTATCTTATAGTGTAAATGCTCATAGACCTTTATCTATAGAGAAAAGAATAACACTACTATAATGCCATTTAATGTCTCTTGTCCCTTTTAGGAACAAACCCACATGTACATGTTTGAATTAACTCCCAGTGTTTAAATCCGTTGCTAACGGAGGACAGATTGGTAAACAGCAAAACCTTCTCATTCCATTGCTACTGAAGATATCCTGATGCCACCTTTGCAATTGGGACCACTTGGCCTTCTTATTAGTAACCACAGTAGAAACAAAGGAATTGTGAGAGCCAGATTATGGCACAGATCCTGTAATGAGCTCTCTACAGGCAAATCCCTGTCCCTGTGAAGAGCTTATTGCAGGACTATGTGGTGTAGCTGTTCTGTGGATAAATAGTGGCTCTTAAACATTCTGTACTGAATGTGTGACACTTTTCAGCAGCACTCAGGGCCTGATTTAACTCCCCTATTGAAGTGAATGGGAGTCTTTCTATTGTCTTCAAGGAGACAGAGTTAGATGGGATTTTATATTTATCACTTTAAAATAAAAACTAAAGTAGTCTGAACTGGCAATACAACTGAAAAGTGAGCCTGACTGTCATTCTCATGGAATACTATGAAAACTATAAATAATTATTGAAAATTATGAATGATTCATTCATTTTTAAAATGGTGATCTATATTCATGGTATTCATGTTGACTTTTGGTATCATGGGCAGTGTGCATGTGTGTGAACACAAACATGGGTGCAGTATTCAGCATCCTCGATAGATTATGTGATTTTAGATTGGTTTTACACAGGGGTAAATCCATTGGTTTCAATGGAGTTACTGATGATTTACACCAGAGTAAATGAGAATCAGGCTGAACAACTACGTATATTTTTCAGTGCATAATTTTACTCTGTTGTAGGAGCTAAAACTAGTTCATTTTTTTAACCAAAATATATTCCTGTTGGAAAATATAGTTTTGTCTAAAGTGACATTTTTCATGGGAGAAATGTAGCTTTCAACTACATTTTATTAAAATTTTCCAGTTGGGAGAATCTAAATGAAAAAGATTCATTTGAGAGGTCAAAACATTGCATTGTGATTGAATTAAAAAAAATGTCTATTTCTACATTTTATTTATTATTTTCATATTTTTTCATTTCATGAAAAATTTCAGTATTTCATTTTGTCCTTCTGATTTTGGAACAGAATATTATTTTTGAAGTGTCAAAATGTCTGGAAAAGGAAAATTCCATTTTACAGACACCTGCAGCAGGAGTCATGAATTAAGCACGCCCCAGAATTACAAAGTGTGGGGTAAATACACATATGACCATTTATTAGGCTAATCTATAATTTTATTAATAATAATAATTTGAAAGGCTGTTACTAGGGCTCTTTTCTTAGCAATGTTCTGCCTCAGCTAGTATTTTCCTCATTCTGGTAGATGGATCATATCATAATAGAGTCTTTGGACATTCTATTTGGAGTCCAAAGAAATAAATTTAAAAAGAAAAATAGATCAGATTTAAAATAATTTTAAACAAGTTGTTTTTATTTATTTATTTATTTATTTTGAAAGCAAACTAGCCAGAAGAAGGGGGCTTGTCCAAATTTTTAATAGTTTATCTTGGCAAAACCCTTTTTGCCTTACTCATATGGACCCTGATTCAATAGGGTACTTAAGCATATGCTTAATCTTAGTCAATGGGATTACTTGTATGCTTCAAGTTAGGCACGTGCTTAAGTACCTTGTTGAATTGAGGGCCACCTGGAGTTGCAATGGAGTCAACAGGACTGCTTGTATGGGGGTAAAGCAACCAGGATTCAGCCCCACGTATAGAGAAAGAAGCTTTTGGTTTTTGACAACATTCCCAGGCAGAAATTACTTTCTGAACAGTGAGTTACAATTTAAAGAGTCAAGTTATAAGTAAAAGATCTTTTAAATGTCACATATTATAATTGACTGATTCTCTTGATTAAATCTATTTCATGACAGGGAAATCCTATAGAAGAAAGATTGTTTTAAAATCCCAACTAAATGGTACAGTACTATATGCATTCCCTACTCCAGCCTCCAACACAAATCAAAATCTTTGCGTTATGGATAATGCCCAAGGCTGGAAAGCGAGCCAAATACCTGCCATACTGTCCTCTTTCATTACCCAATGGGAAAAGGAGAGAAAAAAAGTGCCCTACTGGGGCAGTCAGCCAACAGCCCACACAAACCCACTGTGCCTCTTTACAGCAATTCAACAAAAGGTCTAGGCTAGGGGAGGGAGAGGATATGAAAAACTCTGTACCACAAACTATTGCAAAATGCTTTACAAGCATTGAATGGCGAAAGGAAACTCAATCAATTGCTGGCAGTGATATTAGTTTTGCACTGTTCAACCACTTCTGTGCTATTAACTAATGCACTTGTGTCGCTAAAAGTGAAATTCCTTTCTGTTATTGTTGCACTTTTTGTAATAATGGAATTACCGATTTCTTTTAAAACCTGTTTCATGCTCTCCAAAGATGTTTATTTTTTCTATTTTTAATATAATGATTAATCAACTCTAACAAGCATCCTCCAAGCCAAACAGCTGAGTTATTGCTCAAAAAACAGCTGTTTCATAGTTAAATATATCCTTACTTCACCAGCTTGCTGAGGATTTGCTGGTGGCTTGTCTTTAAACATTTCACTGACAGTGAGAAAGTCTAGTGCTTAATCGTACTTTCTGTTACAAAGGCTACATGGTTTAAAAAAAAAGCACATAGCAAAAAAAAAAAAAAAAACACCCTGGAAGAAAGCTCTTCTCTCCCCCCCCCCCCCCCCCAATACCACACATAAGGTTACTACCAGATGTTCACTTTACATCCTGCCTGGCTTAAAAAAAAAAAAACACCAAACTTTTTTTATTCAAAAATGTCAATATTGTTTAACAGTAAATGTAGTATAATTATAGTATTCAATAAACATTTAACAAGACACAGGCATTTTCGGCAAGAAAATATTACTAGAGTGAACATTTTTAGCAGTTTAGCAGTTAAATTAGTAATTTCTTTTATAACATCTGGTGCGCAGTCTCTAATTTCTAAAGTTTTGGAAAGAAAAACCATTGGGCAGATTTTGAGTTATGAATAATTTGCCAGTTGTTTACCTTTATGCCAATCTTATTCTTCCCTGCATAGATGCAATTGAATACATTACAAATGTGTTTTCCATAAAAGTTCTAAGATTTTGGGAGGGGGCTGTGGAAAATGAATTAAAGCCATTCTGGCCATCTAAACTCATTCTCATTTCTATCATCATTCTCCCCTGACACCATCATTAGCCTCCCACATGGAAACGAGGGTCTGATCCTCTAGTCCTTAGAGTTACCGTTTTATATGCACAATGATTCTGACCGAAAGCCCCTGATCTCAGTGAGAGCCTTCCTATAGACTCAGAGGGCTTTGGATCAGATCTAATGCAAGGAAAGTACCTCTGAAAATGGAATTGTAATGGGTGCACATTAGAGCAGTGAAGGGCAACTTCAGCCATTGGATAACATAGGCCAAAGAAAAGCTATTCAGTGCTAAGGTGGAAAGTTCCTTCCAGCTGTCGCCCCTCTGCGGGGATAGCCAAAACACAACCTAATACTTTGGCTGGGCATTGTTTCCCTGGAATTGGCCCTCCAAATAGGAGAGGGTCCTATGTGTTTTTCTTAAATAATATCCCAAATATTTCCACCTCTATCATTTTCCTGGTAAAGCTGGGGTTCTCAGACTTTTTCCATAGTGTGCACCTTCTTAACAGGATGATGATTTTGCAGACTACCTCCACTCCCATTCGCAACGGAATCATCCTCCTCCACAGCCAACAGAAATTGCGTAACACCACTGTGGTAGGTACAGAAATTGCCTACATGAGAAGTAAGGTTAGGAATGGATCTGTAACTGTAATGAAATTTAGCAGCTGGAAATAAGGCACCAGCGCCCATGGTTCCCTGCTGGCTCTCTGCAGACCAACAGCAAGTCCTCCACAGACAACCAGTTCTCCACAGACCACATTTTGGAAACCTCTGTGGTAACTCATTCCACAACTTGTTGATTTCCTGAATGTAGTTTACTTCTTAACATTTGTCCTGAATATGTGATAATCTTAATGTTAATAATATTTAATTGTTAACTGTCAGATCATCCATCTGTGGGCAGTTTTTGGCCATTGCATGGCCCAGGATCAGTTTATTACCCTAATCTATCTATGTTGTTTATTATTAAATCCTAAAAATGGCACTTGTATGATTTAATTATATGCTTCTACAGTATACGTTCATTTGTTTCACTTAGGGTCAGATTCCTATTTGCTGAGTAAAGTGTTACCCGATGTGACTACGGTTGGCAGAATCTGGCCTTTGCTCATTTAAAATGCTTGAATAGTATCCTCCTTGCAGGGCTGTCCCTAGGGGGGTGCGGGGCCTGGGACAAATCAGCCCGTATGGGCCTCCCTTAACATTTTTAGACAAGTGAAATCTAGTGTGGAGAGGGGACACCAGTGCTGGGGGGCGAGGGATGATGGAGAGTCACAGGGTGGCACCTGTGCTAGGGGCGAGGGGACCCCCTGTGCTTGCAGGTCCTGGAAAAGGGTGGGGTCCAGGGTGGAAGGGCAATGGATGGGGTCAGCCTGGCTCTGGCGTGTTCCTGCAGCACTAGGATGCTGGCGGCTGTGCGGTGGCAGGCGACGCTGGGAGCCGGCGGGGAGGGGTGGAGCAGGGTTGGCTGGGGTCACTGCTGCCGCTGTCAGAGACTGAGCACGAGCCCTGCAATGCCGAGCAAGAAAAGGAAATACAATGCTAACCCTCCAAGCCAGCCTGGCCCCCCGAAACCCTAATCCCACTCCCTGGGCCCCCAGGACTCCTAACCCCACCCCCGCTGGACTGGCCTAGCGCCCCCCGCATGACACATGCGCACTGAAGTGCAGGGCCCGGAGCAGTTGCCCCAATTCGCCATACCCAAAGGACAGCTCTGCCTCCCTGATGGCCTGATCCAACACCTTTGAAAGTCAATTGGAGTCTTTCCACTGACTTAAATGAGATTTAGATCAAAATCTAAACTGCGTGTTATATCTGGACATAATGCTGGATGGAGTGGCTATGTGACCTGAGACAGCACTTCATGGGATAAAAGAATTGTCTAACAGGAGAATAAGATTTGGTGGATTAATAAATGATTTCAGAGTTCAGAGTTGTTATGGGCAATAGTCACATGATTTCTCTTTTAGAGAAGTGAGGTTTGTCCTCTTCATACTAGCCCTGGCAGTCTGCCTCTTTAGAAAAGTAGGGTAGGGAACTATTGTACTTTAGTATTTTACATTTGGAGGATGAATGCAGAGTTCATTTTGATTATTTCTATGTTTATCTGAAAATTGGTCTTGTGAGCTAGAGAATTTTTCCAATTAGCTACTGTGTTTGCCTCTTGTTTTTGTTCCTTGCATGCTAGCTGGTTTATACAGGCCCCAGGAACATTGGGCCTAGCCCTATGACATATTGTGCACTAATAAGAAGTGATGAACACCTCAGCTCCCATTAAAACCAAGTGAAGTTCAAGGTGCTGTGTGTCTTGCAAATCAGGCCCTTTGTGCTCACATGGCAGCTGGATATATCCCCTCAGCTGACTAATCCTTTAAAAAAAAATAGTAAAAAAGAATTACCGCTGCCTGAAGTTTAAGTGGATGATAAACCAGTTTGGTTCAGTTTGTTATAATACTTTGATTTACTGCGCTATGATGAATCCATCATATAAGACTAGATTCTACCACTCTTATTCATGCTGAGTACCACCTTGATGTCAATGGGACAACTTGTTGATAAAGGCACTACACAATGTGAGTAAGGATAAGTCTACACTACAGCAGTTACAGCAGCACAGCTGCAGCTGTAGCGTAGAGTAACGGAAAAAAAATGGAGACAGAAGCTTAAGCTACACTTTGCTCTGCTTACACTACAGAGTCCCCCCTCCTGTGAAGATAAGCTGGATAATTTCTTCTACAGTCTGATACTCTAGTGCCAATTGAATATGAGGATGAAATATCCTAATGGGAAACTCCAGATAGGATCAGAGGTTACATGCAGCACAAACCATCTTCTGTCTCATGAGGCTAAATTGTCACAGCCAGGTCATGGACAGCCAGACCGAGTAGTCAGAACCAGAGTCTGCAGTAATGAGACAGGAGTCAAAAATTGGTCAGGCCAGGTCAAGATACCAGGGAGTCAGAGGCAGGAAACAAACTGGAGATCAGACCCACGAATCAGATGTCAGGAGTCACTCTGGGTTGGGATGCCAGCAAATCAAGCCAGGGGTATGGGAGCGGGAGCAGGATGGAGCCCAGTTATTCAGACAGTTTTCTTCTTCCTGTTGCTGGTTTAATCAATCAGCCACTCTGGGACTCCACCAATCAGACCTCAAAGCCTCACACTGGGGTTGGGCTTCCTGGGTAACTGTCAGCGTGGCTGCTCCTGTGGACCTGGGATTGAGACCTCAGGGTCATAGCATCACCCCCTTCCCACCTTAGGGGTGTGCTCTGGAAGGCAGAAACCAAGACAGGAGCACGAATGTTTCAGCTGGCTCCCAAGTGCATTCCTCCAGGCTGTAATCTTCCCAGTCACTCAGGTACCACAATTTGCCCTGCTTGAATTCAGAGTCGAAGACTTTGTGAACAAAATATTCCTCCTAACTCTGTATTTGTCCGCTAAGGGGAAGTGTGTTCTTGGTGTATGGTTTTAGAAGTGTGATGTGGAATACGGTCTGGACTCCAAGGGATTGAGGGAGATGGAGCTCAAAAAGTGACCAGGTTGATTTGTCACCAAATCCGACATGGGCCAAGGAACTGGTAGTCTAGTTTCCAAGAGGGTCTGTCCTTGCAGAAGTGTGTGTTGAAAGCCATACCTTTTGTTCTATGGAGTACGAGGCCATGCAGTCTATGCTTGTCCATGTGCGTTTTGTAGTCCTTCTTTGTCTTTTCAAAGTGTCCCTTTACATTCTCTTAGATGCGATAGATGTGTTGTACGAGGTCCAAGGCAGATGGGTTGGGGGGAGTACATGGGTAGATGCGGATGAAATTGTGTGTGGTATCCATAATTGATAAAGAAGGGGCTGTAAGGCTTCATGCCAGAAGCAGGCTGTAAACTGAGGCCCCCAGATAGAAGACACGTGATCAGGGAAGCCATGAAGATGGACTATGTTGTTTATCCAGAGCCAGTCGGCTTCCTCCATCTTAGAAAAGCGATCTACCACTGTCAGGATGGTCAAACTACTGGATTCTGGAAGTTCCATGATTATCTATGTGCATGGTGAGATGCACAAGGACCTGTAGGCATCTCTAAACTGGCCAGTTAGTCTTTGATTTCTTCCTCCAAGCCCCATCAGAACTGGTATAGCTGTGATGCTTCATTCTGTACCTACTATGAGTTAGAAGTGCACTACATAGAAGCCACTGTGCCTTGCCCCTGCTGGAGTCCCCTCAGGGTGGCTTTAGCTGTTCAACTTGGTGTGGGTCATCGAAGATGGCTGACATCGATTGGAGAAAGGCATCCCAGTTTGTCAGCACCAGGCTATGGCCTTCCAGCAGTGGGAGACACCGTCTAACATGTCTCTCAGCAGCCTGATTACCAAGACCACCTTGGTCCATTCAGAGGCATAGGTCCAGGGATGCATCAGAAGCGAAAGCGGCATTGGGTCATGAAATCCCAGAACCGCTTGCAGTTCCCATTGAACCATTTGGGCAAAGGGTAATACAGGCCCCTGTTTGGGACAAGTCTTTGTACGCTGTGTTCAGAGTGGTATTCTTGGCTCTGAGCTGTCTTGCTTGCTCCTGCAGCTGCTGGTTGTCCAAGGTCAGCTGCACAACTTGGGCCTCCACCTGGAGGTGGAAAGCCCATTTGGGCAAGTCCGATGCTTCTGTCCGATGGCTGTGGTGGTGCTTCTGCTGAGTCCATCCTTCTCGCTCTGGGCTTGGCCCCTCAGGGTTATTGTGGTCCAAACAAGATGTCATGGCTGGGTCATAGGAAGCCAGACCTAGTAGTAGGAGCCAGAGTCTACAGTCATGCGATAAGATCCAAGCGTTGGCTGGGCCAGGCAGGGCCGGCTCCAGGCACCAGCGTAGCAAGCAGGTGCCTGGGGCGGCCAATGAAGAGGAGGGCGGCACATCCGGCTATTCGGCGGCAGTTCGGCGGTGGGGCCATCACTCCCTCTGGAGGCAAAGGACCTGCTGCCGAATTGCCGCCGATCGCAGCTTTTTTTGTGTGTGTGCTTGAGGCGGCAAAAATGCTAGAGCCGGCCCTGGGGCCAGGATACCAGGGATCAGAAGCAGGACAAATTGGAGATCAGAACCACAAGTTAGATCCCAGGAGTCATGCCAGGAAATCTAGCTGATGGAACAGGAGTAGAAGGAACAAGGCACACAGTCCAGACAGGGTGGAGTCTACTTGTTCCGACAGCTTCCTGTTCTGATGCTGCCTTAAGTAGGGCCAGTGGGCCAATCAGCTGCTCTGGGACTCCACCAATTGGATCTCAGGGGCAGAGCCTCACACTGGGGCCAGGCTTCATGGGTCTCAGGTAAGCAATTGTCAGCAGGCTGCCAGTTGGTGTGTGGCTCTTCCCATGAACCCTGAAGACAGATTTGTGGGTCATGACAATAGGGGATTAAACCCTGAATTTGAAAGCTGCTTTGGCTTTATGGAATCACATGTCATCTCATACAATGTCACTGCGAGAGATCAATTATTTGCCAATGATAACATTGTTTGGTCTGTCCAAAAATCTAGTTTCCTTACCAGATTTTTCCTGCTCTAACTACTATGAACAGGCTTTCTGCACCCAGAAGTTAGTGGACCTCATTCTTCTCTCACTTACACCTGTGTAACTCCATTGTCTTCAGTAGAGTTACTCCTGTTTTACCTTGGTTTAACTCAGATGAGGATAAGGATCAGTATATAGGTAGATCAATTAATCTTACCTCCAGTTCTGCCTGAGCTGTGTTCTGTGCAGGACCAGGTGAGGGTGGGGGGAGAGCAAAAAGTGGCTAAACACCACCCAGGGGCTGGCTTGACTCCCAGTGTAGGGGCACGTATATCTACAAGCTCTACAGTGGCGCAGCTGCAGTGTAGACACTACAGCATGGGAAGGGAGTTTTTCATCACTGTAGTAAATCCATTCCCTCAGGAAGAGGTAGCTAGGTCAATGGAAGAATTCTTCCAATGATCTAGTGGTGTCTACAATGAGTCCTAGGTTGGCTTTACTATGTCTTTCAGGGGAAAGAATTTTTCACACCCCTGAATAATGTAGCTAGGTTGACTTAAGTTTTAGGTGCAGACCAGGCCTAAGTTAGAGGAGCCTCACAAAGGCTGCTCTAAACTCTGCGACTGGTAATGATCCCTAAGGAGCAACTACGCCAGCTGAAGGGTTGCCAGAGTGCAGCAGCACTGCGACCATGCCTCCAGAAACACCCTGACACAGCCTCTATGCTGGATGAATCCCGAATTGCCTGGTTAGATCAGCTTTATGGCCCATTTGCATTGAGCAGCAAGAGGACCTGTACTGGTGGCCAGGACCTAGCCTTTAAGTATAAAATATATAGAGAGACCTACCTACCTCCAAAATAGGCCTCTTATCTATGTATGTCATTTACTCTAGGCTGCTACGTGCTGAATTTTAAGGAAAGAAACCTCACCAACCTAGCTCTGAATAATGAGTCCTCATAAATTCTGCAGATTTTACAGCAGGAAACACTTATCTTTTTACCAAGATTGGCTTTTGTAGCCAATGCATGAGGCAAGAGAGAGTTTAGGGAAATAATTCTTCAGTTTCACCTTTCTTTGAGCGGGGAGAAATTTTCAATGGAAAGGTCTTTTAATTTTGGCATTCCATGCTGTTTCTTAAAATGGAGCAGATCTGGGATGTGACATACAGTGGTCTAAGTGCTGCATCCAACTGCTATATAAACAGAGCAGTTAGTGCACATTCTAAAGCTGTAACATTAAGTAGAATAATGGACGATGGCTTTTGATATCTATGTAAACCATGAATTTTATTACAGAGAATTACCATGTTAATTTTTGAAAAATAAACAAAACCTAGTGCAAAACCGATTCAGTGTATAACCTAACTTGCCTGGTGCCTAATGAGGTGACAGTGATGGAATCAAAACAAATATCTTTACATTTCATAAACGTAGGAAAAAATACTTCTGTGTTTAATCACTGTCTGAGTCATTGACAAAGCTGGCACCCCCAACACTGCAGATTCTGAAGTTAATGTGACTACCTTTCCAAAGCAGTTTGGGATAGAGGCTAAACTCTAATGGACCACCATGGTTTGCATTGAAACAGTGCAGGCAAACAGCAGATTAATATAAGAGGTGAATAAGAGTTTTCACATACATATACAAATCTATCCTGTACATTAGCAGCTTCACGTTGTCCTGAGTTATGATTCCTCTGTTCTTATGTAAACTACTAAGGACAAAAGGCTTTATGCTGAACTGCTTCCATGGGCAAAATTCCCATTGATTTCACTGAGAGTTACGCCTGAGGAAGGAATTCAGGATTGGATCTTGAAATAACGTTCTCTTACTGCCATCCATTATATATATAATTTCCATTCAGTCAGCTAAATTCTGCTTATACTGGCATACATTTACACGCAGGTCCCCTGAGGTGGAAAATCCTTCAGGAGGTGACTTAGCCACAACGCATCCTCTGATCAGTAGGGAACGACTGCAGTGCCAAAAGTGGGCAGCACTGGCCAGTAAGAGGTGCGGTCAGGGCAAGTGACAATGAGCTGATTCAGTACATTTCTGCAGGAGTTTTAACCAGTAGGCTGTGTAGCCATAACCTAAAAGCTCCCACATAGCAGAAGACCACAAAAGAAGTGAATCTTCCATGGAGAGACCAGTCTGTAAATCACTCTTCCCTGTGCAAACTTGGATGAACCTGTCCCTCTATATTAGTAGTATATACTATTCTCTACAGCAGGGGTAGGCAACCTATGGCACGCATGCCAAAGGCGGCACGCGAGCTGATTTTCAGTGGCACTCACACTGCCTGGGTCCTGGTCACAGGTCCGGGGGCTCTGCATTTTAATTTAATTTTAAATGAAGCTTCTTAAACATTTTAAAAACCTTATTTACTTTATATATAACAATAGTTTAGTTATATATTATAGTCTTAGAGAAAGAGACCTTCTAAAAACGTTAAAATGTATTACTGGCACGCAAAACCTTAAATTAGAGTGAATAAATGAAGACTCGGCACAGCACTTCTGAAAGGTTGCCAACCCCTGCTCTACAGAATGTTGGCTGGAGGTGTATAACAGAGTAATCCATTGTTCACTGTGTAGAGTGTCTTCCCATCTAGTGACTGGTCCACAGAGGGGATTAGTCCACTACAGCTACCAGCTAGAGGAGGTACTTCTCCTGCTTTCCTTAAGTGGTATAGGCTCATGATGTTAGTTCTGCAGAATCAGGTTCAGTCCAAGTGATGATGTTTGAACACTGTTATTCCCAGGAGCAGCTTTATGCATTTTGCTGCCCCAAGCACAGCAGTCAGGCGGCTTTTGGCGGCATGCCTGCGGGAGGTCCGGCTGGTAACACGGATTCGGCGGCATGCCTGTGGGAGGTCCGCCGGTCGCGCGGCTTCGGCGTACCCGCCACCGAATTGCCGCCGAAGCCGCGGGACCAGCGGACCTCCTGCAGGCATGCCGCCGAAGGCTCCCTGACTGCCACCCCCACAGCGACCGGCAGGCCGCCCCCCGCGGCTTGCCGCCCCAGGCACGTGCTTGGTGCGCTGGTGCCTGGAGCCGCCCTTGGTTATTACAATAGGAAAAGCAATACTGTATTTAGTTATAAATTACCAGCATATAAATACAGTTAATCATAGGTGTGGTGGATGTAGCTTGAAACTGTTCTGCCTTTGTTTTCCATTTATTACTCTTTTACATGCTTAAGAGCAGTTTAGCAGAAACCATTTTCTTCTCAGAGTTGTCTTGTCAAAAGATCCCCACCGCTGTAGGTGTTTTCCACACACAAAAATAGCATTTGTCAACACTGAAACTGGTCATGGGAATGGGTCGGTTTGATGAATTTCTCAACTCAAAAAATGGTGAAAAAAGTTTTTAAAAAACTGTTGAAACATTCATTATGACTTTTTAAAATGAAAAAAATAGTATAGTTTTCCTGGTTCAAAATGACTTCATTGAGAAATTTAGGCTGAGTTAAAGTTTTAACCAAACATTAAAAACGATCCAAAAAACAATGAAACATTTTGCAATGACCAAAACCAAAACATTTCAACACAGTGTTTCAGTTGATCCAAACTGAAATTCTCTTTGATTTGTAGGTTCATGAACATTTTTGAGATTTTTACTTTGTCCTGATTTGGGATGGGAAAACTTTTCAAAATCTTGAATATAATCCTGGGATGAGAAAACAATTTCCCACCCAGCTCTGGCTGCTAACTGTTGCAGAGGAGACACATGGTGTGATCTGTCTCCTGGAGACTTGGATTTTCTTCCAATTTCCTTCTGATAAAATAAAAGTAATTTGAAGTGAAAGTCTCTCATATGCTCTTTTTGTGTAGAAAGAAGGCAGTAGGGTTTGAGGGACCACTCGTGCAGTCTGCTATAGGAATATTGGAATTGCTATGAGTGGATAAAGGTAAATAGCCTATGGCAAACTAGAGAGACAAGGTAGGTGAGGTAATATCTTTTATTGGATCAACTTCTGTTGGTGAGAGAGACAAGCTTTTATGGGAAACTGACAGAGTTATGACTGTAGAAGGCCAAAATTTATTAGAAATCTGGGGTGTTGGCTTCTTATCATCAAACATTTGAGTATTTGGACTATCCCTTTTATGGTTTTGCCAAGACCTAATCATTCTATTTAGAGCTATTTACAGATGAAGGAAAATTATTAATCTCACTTTTTATTATTGAAGAAGCAAAACACGAAGTAAATTAAGTCCAATTTGCATGAGGTTTTGCACACACCTAGATTTGAATACAAACTTGGGAACAGACTTTGAACTCTGTAGCCTTTATAGTCAAAATTTTATTAAATTTTTCCACATAAGTCTTGCCATGTCTTTATTGTACTCATGCAATAATAGAAGATCTTTCCTGGGGCTAATTTTACTCCTTGAAATTCCCATTCTTGTTAACCCAATTCTTTGTAGTCTAGTGGTTAGAGTATCTGCCATATAGTACAGAAGAGG
This sequence comes from Emys orbicularis, assembly GCF_028017835.1. NCBI lineage: Eukaryota > Metazoa > Chordata > Testudines > Emydidae > Emys > Emys orbicularis. The sequence continues at coordinate 121,571,984 of NC_088684.1, forward strand.
CGGTTTGAAGTTCCAAGATGAATGCATTTTTTATTAAAATACCTTTTATTGGCTCAGCAATAATTGATCATTGCATTTACAACATTTAATTACCATTACTATCCCAAAACACTTGACATTGAATGAAAATATTGAAACAAGTCTTTTTGTTGAAGCAGCAAATTGTATTGCATGCTATTAAGTCTCCTTTTATGAAATGTCAAAGGCACATAGATCTTGGTTGTACTTACCAGGCTTTTCAACGTTATAGTCTTTATATTGAATTTTTTAAGTTATATTTTCATTGTAGTTTTCAAAATGTTTCTGTTGCATCAGGGAACTGGGAAGCCCCTTTGTGACTAATTTAACACCTGTAAATTTCTATGACTACTAACCAAACACTTTGTAGATGGTAAAAATGAAATAGATATTTAATTCATCAAAGTAGTGAGTTCAATTCCAGTGGTTGTGTCTTTTATTAAAAATTCTATTAACTTTATTCAATGCCATTCTAGATCAATGTGAATTTACTACTTTTCATAGATTTTTAAGGCTGGATTATGTTAATCTAGTTTGACCTCCAGCATAGCAGAGGCTAAATCTCACCCACAACAACAAGGCCCCTCACCAAAGGCTCTTAAGCAAAATAAGCAGTCATGGGATAAGAGGGAAGGTCCTCTCATGGATCAGTAACTGGTTAAAAGATAGGAAACACAGGGTAGGAAAAAACGGTCAATTTTCACAATGGAGAGAGGTAAATAGTGGGGTTTCCAGGGGTCTGTACCGTGACTAGTGCTGTTCAACATATTCATAAATGATCTGGAAAAAGGGAGTAAACAGTGAGGTGGCAAAATTGGCAGACGATACAAAATTACTTAAGATAGCTAAGTCCAAAGCAGACTGCGAAGAGTTAAAGGGATCTCACTAAACAGGGTGAAGGGGAAACAAAATGGCAGATGAAATTCAGTGTTGAGAAATGCAAAGTAATGCACATTGGAAAATATAATCCCAACTAGACATACAGAATGATTGGGTCTAAATTAGCTGCTACCACTCAAAAAAAAAAAAAAAAAAAGAGATCTTGGAGTCATAGTGGATAGTTCTCTGAAAATATCTGCTCAATGTGCAGTGGCAGTCTAAAAAGCTAGCAGAATGTTAGAAATCATTAGGAAAGGGATAGATTATAAGACAGAAAATATCATGTTGCCTCTATATAAATCCATGGTATGCCTATATCTTGAATACTGCGTGCAGATTTGATCTTCCCATATCAAAAGAGATATTAGAATTGGAAAAGGTATGGAAAAGGGGAACAGAAATTATTAAGGGTATGGAACAGTTTCTGTATGAGGAGAGATTAAAAAGACTGGGACTTTTCAGCTTGGAGGGATATGATAGAGGTCTATAAAATCTTGACTCATGTGGAGAAAGTGAATAAGGAAGTGTTACTTACCCCTTCACATAACACAAGTACCAGGGGTCACCCAATGAAATGAATAGGCAGCAGGTTTTAGACAAACAAAAGGAAGTACTTCTTCACGCAATCCACGGTTAACCTGTGGAACTCGTTGCCAGGGGATGTTGTGAAGGCCAAAACTATAACAGGGTTCCAAAAAGAACTTGATAAGTTCATGGAGGATAGGTCCATCATGGAGGATAGGCTATTAGCCAGGATGGTCAAGGATGGAACCCCCATGCTCTGAGTGTCCCTAGCCTCTGTTTTGCCAGAAGCTGGGACTGGAAGTCAGGGAATGGATCACTTGATGATTACCTATTCTGTTCATTCCCTCTGGGGCACCTGGCATTAGCCACTGTCAGAAGACAGGATACTAAGCTAGGTGAACTACTGGTCTGACCCAGTATGGCAATTCTTATAATTTCAGCATCGGTTTTCAGATTTTTTCAAATGATCCAAAAACCGTGAACTACTTATAAGTAGAGTTGGTCAAGAATTTTTTGTCAAAACCATTTTTTGTCAGAAAATGCTGATTTGTCAAACCCAAAACTTTTTATGGGACATCAGTTTAGAAGAAGCTTTCACTGGATAAAGCTTCCCAGATGGACTCTCTGGTCATAACTGGAGAGAGAGAAACCCACCCATGCACCTTAGAATAAACAAAGCCCATTGATTAAGGCATTCACTTTGGATATGGGAGACTCAGACAATTTTTTTGAAATCTCAGAATTTTCCACAGGCTAGGAAATATGTTTCCTGCCCAGCTCTACATACAAGGTCAAGTTAGAAAAGCAGTTTCACCATATAAAGAAGATCAGCTCAAATAAGGCACAGTAAGGGCTGATTAGAGGTCTGATCCACAGCCCAATTCAATGGGAGTCTTTCCAGTGAGTTTAACTGTCTTTGAATCAAACCTTTAGTCCCTCCCTTCCCCAAAGTACAGCTTCGACATGTGAATTTATGAACACCAGTAGGGGTCTGAAGTTTGCCCTAATTGCATGAGGCCAGATTCTCAGGTGCTCAGATACTATGGTAAAGGGGTCCCTACAAGTACTTAAGCTAAATAAACAGAAGCTCAGCACCTGTACATTTGCATAGCTGCAACACCAATTAAGGGTCTGACTTACGGATTTTTATTTTGTTTAACTTTAAAAAGTCAAATGAAATTATAATAAAAATCAGTGAATATAGTCAGACTTAAAAATCAATAAACAAGCATATGCAAAAAGCGGATTCTTCATTGCCTTGCACTGTCATTTGCACCTGTGCAAGTGAATGTAAAACACCACCACTACTGAAAGTGAGGCGAGAATGTTGATTTGATAGCAGCTTGCATCCACTTTGCACAGGGATAAGAAACGGCGTAAGACAGGAGAGAATCAGACCCATGGGCCTCATCCTCAGCTGGTAGAAATCAGAGACGCTCCACTGATGTCAGAGGTACGTGATTTACACCAGTGCGGATCTGGCCCAATATCTCAAACTTACAATAAATAAAATAAAGTAAATATATTTATCAGTGAACAGCTAACTCCTTTCTAACATGGCTATTCATGGTCCAGGTCTTGGGACAAATGCTGTTGTGTTTCACCTGGACATCACTGGTTTGGCCCATTTTACTTTAGGAAAGCTTTCAAAAATATTGTTGCAAAGATACTTACAAGTAAGTGATGGGAAGGTCAGAGGAGTGATTGAAAGAGAAAGTTCAGAGTGAAAGAAATGTATCTAACAAATTAAGTACTGTTTCACAGTACAATTTCTTCCCCTGAACTGAACCTGAATGCTTTAAAACAGGGGTGGGCAAACTTTTTGGCCTGAGGGCCACATCGGCGTTCCAAAACTGTATAAAGGGCTGGGTAGGGAAGGCTGTGCTTCCCCAAACAGCGTGCCCCCTCCCACTTCCCGCCCGACTGCCCCCCTAGAACCTCCGACAATGGCAATTTTGTGCCAAAACGGAGGGTAAAAATATGACCCTTTGTATATTATGTAAGTACAGCCCGAATACATTCATCTGCAGAATGGACTATTTTTTTTAAAGTAGAGGTAATTATGATGTGTTTCATCTAAAAGCCAAATAACCATAGTGGATGGATATCTGGAAAAAAGCCAAGAGGACCCAACATGACTCCTCTTTCATCCTGACAGGATCTTCTTTTTATGCTGCTCTCAATAATCCACTGCCTGATTTAGAAAGGGCCTAGTAACAACATCTAGAAATATTTGAGTCAGAGATAGGCTTGAACCAAAACCCGGGGCCTCAAATCCTGACTCCAGTGAAGTCAATGGCAAAACTCCCTTTGACTTCAGTGTGGCCAGATTTCACCCTGTATCAAATGCTCCCAGACTTTGAGAAAGCTCGGGTCTGAATCAGAATTTGCAGGTTGAACCCATCTCTGCTTTTACTATATTATACCCAAATATGTACAGTTCCATAGTCACCATGTCAACCAAGTCTTATGACTAAATGTAAAACCAGCAAGGAAAAAGGAAATCACTGTCCTTCCCTGGCAATAACATAATCTTATGCGTCACACAAAGGACACAGCCATTTTCCAAATGGCTAGCCAGGAGAGGATTGTATCATGGCCAGAGATATTCACTTCATTCTCCTGATTTATTGGAAATGGGTCAGGAAAGTCCCCCGAAAAAAAATACACAACACTTTGAGTTTAAAAAAAGAGCTTGGAATACATTGAAAGAGGAAATAAGAATGTGGGAATGCAACTGGATTCAGTTCTTTGATCATGAGTCCAGAAGGAATATTAATTATCTTTACATTTGAGACCAGACTGTGGGATCTCCTTTATAGCAAACCTCCTCAAAAGTAGTAGAGAACCTTGGAAATGACTGATGTCACAAATGCAGCAATCTCACAGAGAGAGACAACTTATGTACACAGACAGGACATATCTTGGCAATCAGCAATTGCCAATGATGGAAATAGACTAATTATGAGAGAGAAAGGGGAAGCTCTGTTCACAATATGGACCATCTGCTGCTGTAGCTTGCAGCTGCATAGATCTAGTTATTCCATTGGCTTCAGTTGAGTTACTCTAGATTTACACCTGTGTAAGAAAACAGAATTTGGCACTATCGGGCCTAATTCTCCTTTCATTTACATCCACTTTATACCCCTGTAATTCTGTTGAATTAATTGGAGTTACTCCTGATTTATACCAGCGTAAGCAAGATTGGAACCAAGCCTTATGTAGTGAGAATATGCCTAAAGCTGTATATTAATCACAGGTACTTCACGAGCAATGATTTTGAAGATACCTGCAAGCACAGGTACTATAAAACTTAATAGATCCAAAAATACTAAGTCCTGGAAGAGGGGCAGAGAATTTTAGATGTGATTCTGCTTTTCCTGATTTACCCTAGGTTTGATCCTGCATTTTACATCAGTCATTCCTGATCTACACTGGTGTAAGTGAAAGCAGAATCAGTCCTAGCTTTCTCTTTAGAATGGTTAAAACAATTCATGTATGCAGCACCACGTTTTAGCTGGGATTTTCCATTTGTAAACCCTCTCCTTCTATTTCCTTCTCGACACCCAATATTTGTAAACTCCTTTCTTTCTGCAATTCTTGCTCTCTCTCCTTCCAAGGCACTTGGTGTCTCCCTTACTCTAGGAACGTATAATAATTAGAGAGCTGCCTGGAAAAGGATTTTCTTTCCCACAAAAAATTTCAATTATAACAATTATTTTTTCAAAAAGTGTCCTTTGAAAAACTGACAATTATTTGTTTTTGACTGTCAAAAACTGTTGACTTTCTGAAAAACCAAAACATACAGGTTTTTAAAAAAAAATATTTTAAAACCTCAAAAACGTCAGTGAAAATAGGATTTTTCCCACCCCCACAAAAATTTCCATTGCACAGAAAGGCAATTTTCCATACAAAAAACTGATTTCCCCCTCCCCCCCAAGACCTAATAACAATGTTGGGGTGAGGACAGGCTTTACCTACATGGCTTATGCTACAGCACCAATTGCACAAAGAGAGAGTATGTACAGAGTGATTTCTCTCTCGTTGAGAACATCAGTTCTTCTTTTTATGCATTAATATTTTTAAATAGAAAATATTTAATTTTAAACACTTATTCTTTCATCAGAGTAACAACTAGTTGAACACAAATTTGAAATCATGAACACAAAAATGTTCAAATAAATAGACTACATATTTGATATTGTCATTTCAGCTGGGAATTGTGACATCTTGTATTTTGTATTAAAGAAGAGAGGTCACTTGAACTGAAGTATAAAATACAGATATAGACAATATAGTAAATAATATAAACAAATGTGTGTTTGTACCTTCTCTGATTTTGCTGGGATGGGAGTGAAACTATAACCAACGCTCACTTTCAGATACATTTTTTGAAGGCACAGTATTAAATCCAAACAGCAGGGGTCACAAAAGAACACTCAATAATATTAGAGCTTTCCAGATTCTTCACAGGGTCTGTTTCAATGTTTTCCAAATCTGTGTGCGTGCGTGTATGTATGTATAAGAATAAACCTATTTCCACTAAGGACTTGATCCTGCAATCATGTGCAGATGAGTAATCTAGAGGTTGTTTTTTTAATAAGTGTTTTAAAGACTCAGATTCCAAAGCCAGAAGGGACCATTGTAATGATCTAGTTTGACTTCCCGTGTAACACAGGCCATAGAACTTCCCCATAATAATTCCTAGATCAGATCTTTAAGAAAAACACCCAATTAAAAAATTTCTAGTGATGGAGAATCCACCATGACCACTGGTAAATTTCTCCAATGATTAATTAATCTCACTGTAAAAAAAAAATTATGCATTGTTTCCAGTCTAAATTTATCTAGCTTTAACTTCCAGCCATTGGATCATGTTGTACCTTCTCTGCTAGACTGAAGGGCCCATTATGAAATATTTGTTTCTCATGTAGGTACTTTGCACTGGACCTTGTGCAATGCAGGCCCTAAGGATAACTACAATTAATGTGTTTGTAGGATCAGACTCAAACTGTTCAGACTGAAGTGGTTTCAGTAAATGATCTTGAAAACTATGCAAATTTGGTAAGCATTTCCATGCAGGTAGTTTGAGGCATTTGTGTCTGTAGACATACAGACACACCATAAAATGGGATACCAAAAAAAAAAAATCTTATGGACATATTTTTGATTATTCCATTGGAACTTACTCCTTTGTGAATAAGTATTTCATCTTATGCACAGCCTGATACAGGAGTCCACAGGAAATTTTATCTTCTATTTCAATGAAGTTTCAAAACAGAGCCAGTCAATTTCAGATAATTTCTTTCTCTCTAAAGGCCTGATACAATGTCTACTGAAGTGAGAGCAGAAGCAGTACCCAAAACTGGTAACTTCATTGTTTTTGGTTTGTTTTTCTATAGTTCAAAATGTTTGCTCCCAGGCTATATGCTTTATCCTTTTCTATATTGTTTTGTTTTAGATCAAATGGTTCAGTGAACTTAAAAATAAAAAGAAACACAGCCAGCCCAGCTGCTCAGTGCTCAGGAGCACAACCCTACAACAACAACCCTGTATAGTCACACAATGGGAAAGAAAGGCATCTATAGAAGTGAGGAAACAGATTTCAGCTTCAGGCTTCGAGGGGGGTTAAAACAACAGTGAGTTAAACATGCAGTCTTACAAATTATGAAAATATCTTGATCTTTATATCCTTTAAATCTGGGTCAGGAGTTACAGAATTAGAATACAAAAGTGATGCCTCTTTTATGGATTTAACAGGGTTTGGCATAGTTAATATTGCACTAGTAGTGTGTGCACTTACATTAAAAACCAAGGTTTTGTGTACATTGAGACAGCAGCATTCTGGCACTGATTCAGGAAAGCATCCTTAGTAAGGAAGGGCACTTAAGTGGATGCACTTAAGTCCCATTGATACTTGAGCCCATGCTTAAAATATTAAGCATGTGCTTAAGCATTTTCTTGCTTCAGGGCGAGAGTCTGGCTGATAGCCAGGTAATTTTAACACACAATTGACTGTTTTCTTTGTCTTAATATTGATTTTTAAAAAGCATTTCTTAATTATTCTTTCATCCGAATAATAATTGTAACATTAAAGTGGTGAAAATTCATTTTAATCAAAATTTTAAGACTAAAATAGACATTTGAAATTTTCTGACTCAGCTTTAGAACTAGGTGAAAAATGGGACAAACGGTTACATATTTTTGCCAAAATTCTGAATTTTTCCAACCAACTCTAACAGTTCTATTCAGGTGATACCATATTGCAAATTTCCTGCAATGAGAAATCTTTCTACCTTCAACATACACCCCTGTTGTAATACCTACACAGCTGTGAATATAATATTGCTCATCATACAGTTTGTATTTGAAGGATCAACCAAACGTAATGCTTCAAGTAGATATAATCTATATCTATTAGGAAAGCAGTATATGTGTAAATTGGCATAGCTTCATTGACTGCACTGAAGGGGATAAATTGGAAGTCATGTTTTCCTTTTGGAAGGCTGGGAGAAGTCAATCTTCAATTCTGTTGCCTTGTAAAAATGATAGTAACTCAAATATCCAGTCTCTCTCCCTCTGCCTTATTCCTCCCCACACTCAGACACTCATAAAATTAATGATTGTGATACAAGCATGAATCAGTAAATCTACTTAGGGTCTGTCTACTTTAGAAAAATTTGAGAAAATTCCCATGGATGTAATTAGTTGACTGTAGTTACAGCAGTGCAATTATCTTTTAGATAGACAGGGCCGAAACGGGCCAGACCTTCAGCTGGTGAAAATGAGCACAGCTCCAAAGCTAGTAATATGGTAAGTATTGTGACAACGCTCTGTCCTTGTCTCCGTGGGTCCTGCGTTTCCTGACGGATTTCACCAGCCTCAAAGGTTCACTGTGACTCACCCCTTAACCCTTCTCTCTCTCTAGAGACAAGGGTCACAGTCTACTGAGCCATTTTCATCATAAGCCAGCGAGGGAGGTGAGGAGAAGCTATCCTCCCTTGCACAGTCTCTGTTGTCTCCCAGTCTCAGTGATTAATCAGGGGGCAAAGGGGGGAGCCCGGGCCCGCCCTCTACTCCGGGCTCCAGCCCAGGGACCCTAATAGTATCAGCTATGGTAACTGACCTTTTAGGAACAGGACACGTACAATTCCCTGGTCTACTTCCCCACAGCAGCCCCACTTCCTCCAGATCCACTTCACCCTTACCTCAGGGCCTCCTTCCTTGCACTTAGTATGGTGTATACAGCTCAGTCTCTCCAATAGCACAACATCTCACAGCTCCTGACATGCGCACCCACCTGACTAACTGGGAGGCTTTTTAACTAGTTTCAGCCAGCCCCTGATTGGCTTCAGGTGTCCCAATCAACCTAGCAATCTCCACTGTCTTCTGGAAAGATCTGAATTGGCCCCAGGTGTCTTAATTGACCTGGAGCAGCTACCATTTACTTATCCTGGTACCAGGGATTTGTTTAGCCTGGGGCTAATATATCTATCTCCCATTACTTTTCTATAGCCATCTGGCCTTGCCCCGTCACAGTATATAAACAATGCAGCTATGCCAATTTACACCATTTACGGGTCTATCCCCTTAAATATTTACTGATTCAAATTTATGTCACAACCATTCCTTTTTCTGTGGGCATCTATGTACGTGTGTGGTTAGTTCTGAATTACATAGCAACAGATATGGAGACAAGGACTTCCTCCAGTCTCCCAAAACAAGAACATGACCTCCAGTGTTCTTGTCCCTTACAGAAAGTGTGCACATCTCATATCCTGCAAGACTAAACAGTGGAATATATTTTCAGTTTGCTTCTCCAAGATCTTTTTCAGCATGACTATAGATACCGTCTCTTTCTTAGGCCTCCACTCCAATACCACCTCTCTCTCATCTATTTTGCACCTCCCTTCTTGTCCACAGCCTATGTTCAACATCATTTCTTTCTTCCAGAAATCTTGCTCTCCTCTTATTCCTTCCATTAGAGCTGTTCAAAAATGGAAGTGAGGAAGAAGATAAAATTTCATTGGAAACTTTGTCAAAATTTCAGCAAAACCTTTCAGTAAACTTTTCAAAAAAATCAGAAAATTTCAACCAATTCTACTCTCCAATCTCTCTCTCTTTTTTTTTTTTTTTTTTTTGCTCAAGGCTGTGGTATAGTGAAGCATAGGCAAACCCAGGCCCTATTCAGGTGAAGTGTGCACATACTGGTTAGGAAAAAAAAAAAAAAAAAAAAGTTGCTGACCTACTGATGCACCCCGTGACCTACTGATTCACCCCACCCCTGTTGCTGTCAATGCTCCTAGCTGTGATTCCCAGAACAAGTGGATTTCCAGACACGACAGGCTGTACACTGACTTCTTCTGGTCTTCAAGTGAGAAAGAAACCCTTCTCACAACAATTTCCTTCCATGGGCTTGAGGAAAGAAATACACCCCTGCCCAAAGCAACCCAGATCCTAGGCAAGGGATGTCTGTCTGAAGAGCCCACCTGTAGGGCTGGGATGGAAAAATGTGAGCCCAACCCGAGAGGGAGCCAAGAGAGATGGATATGGAAATATAAATGTGAGTTGATACACATGCCTTTGCAAGTATAAACACTATGCAGGGATCTCACCGAGATCTGTCCTAGATCTTCTCAATCAAGAGAAGAATAGGACCATGAACTAAAATAGGAGGATGATCAGAGGCTAGAGAGATGGGAATGATGTCCACGTGACCTGGCTGCCCAGACAAACCAAGAATAGCAAAGCTACACTACTGGAGCATGAAGCCGCTCCAAGGAATTGAACAGCTATCAGCACAACTGGCTGGGAGGCTCTGCCAGAGATCCAGATGTTGGTGTTAGGGAAACATATCTACTAAAGTCTGCCATCTGGATCCCAGGGCTGAAGTGAAAGAAAAACACAAAGTATGGTGAGCAAATGGTTCTCTGGATGCCACGTCCCACCCTTCTTTTTAATTAGTTTAGAAACATTCTTAGAGAGTTTGAGGGCTAAAAAAGCAAGTCTTAAAACGGGACTGAAAAATGCTTTAGAATATTATTTATACATTTACAGAAGACATGTGTCTCTTACTACAACTTTTTATCCTTAGTTCTGTTGAGAACATTGTTTGAGAGCTGGGACGCATATACTGAAATTAAACCACTACTATATGATATTGCCATTATATTTATAGTATGTATGCATGTGGGAGTTTCTAATATGTAGTTTTCATATAGGTGGTAATATTGTGCTTGAACCTGCTCACAATTAAGTCAGTGGCAAAAATCCCATTGACTTCAATGGAAGCAGGATCTAGCTCATTAAAGTTCTGGCTCAAAGAGTATTGAAGACAATGAAAAGATGCCCATTGAGTTGAGCAGGCTTTGGATCAGGCTCTAAGAGTATGCGAGTTGAACAAGGCTCATTCAAACCACTTTTTCTACTACCACTAACAAGTGGAGACAAATCACTTAACAAAATTTTCATTGTTTTTAGAATTATTTTTGCATTGCTGAAATCAAAGGGGTTGCATGGATTTAACGGAGGATGTAATTTGATTCTGGGCCTCTTAAGACTTCTTCCTATTTCGGTTTTATGCTTCAAGGTCAACATTTTCAAAAGTGTCCACTAATTTTGGGTATCCAATTTGGTACACAAGGGTCTGTTTTTTAGAAGTGTTGAGCACCTGAAGCTCCCGCTGAATTTAACTGGAATTATGGGAGCTAAACAGCTCAGAAAATCAGTCTTTAGCAGTCTCAAAGTGGACAGCCACTTAAAAATTAGACTTTAATTTGTAAAAAAGAAAAACTGTGGCCTTGGTTCAAACAAGGCCCTTAAACATATCTAAAACCTTGAGCCTGTAAATAATCCATCTCTATTTATCAAAGTACTTCAGCAGGTGCTTAACATTAAGCACCTACTGAAGTGCTTTTCTGGAGATTGGATTACTCACATGATTGAAGCTAAGCATGTGCTTTTAATGCTTTGCCTATATTAATACCTCCAAAGAGTTCCTAGGGCTGAAAAAAGAATTCAAAAAGTTTCATTGACAAATTCTAGCCTCAGTTATATCTGCGGAAGCCTTACGAAGCCAAATGAGTTGCAAGAATGTAACTGAAGGCCTGATTCTCCCCGATCTTGCACCATGAGTAGTTATCTATATCTGTGGAAAGTGGATATAAAATGTCACTACCAGCATGAGGAGCAACTCAGATGTGGTAGCATTTCATACATACTTTGCACAGGTGAGGAATCAGCCACTGAATTCAACAGTTGTTATCAATACCCTACAATAAAATAAACCCTCTGCTAGTTCCAGTTTGGGCAGAAAGAGCAGCATTTGGTAATGTCACTGCATGGAGTTCTACAGCTGTCGCACAAACATTGGAGAATATTTTCAGTCCTAACAATTTAATCTCTTTTATTTACTTAGATCAAGTAGACTAGTGTATAACAAAAGGATACTGTGAAACAAACCAAAATCAGGCTTTTTTTTTTTTTTAACTTCACCCTATACAGTGGCTTTTACTGTAGAGGCAGGGAACTATTTAATCAAAATCAGACTGGGTATAAATCTTAAACATTGTATCAGAGGGTTACAAGTGCACTTTAATGGTGATGTTTAATTATAGCGATCTTAATTATGATAAAGGAAAGCAGTACCCAAAATATTGACATTTAGGTCTTTACCATTAATAGGAAGACATCCAGCAGTGCTTAGCCCTCATAGAGGTAAGAGCCCTTGCTAGATGCTGAAGTGATGGTATTTCATGGCAATTTGTAGACTGGAGATTAGAGAATTGTATGCAATTTTTATTTTTGCAGTGCTTGAAAATTCTTATTGTTGTAGTCCTCAATAGTTAGGTTTTTAATGAAGTGTCCAGTCTTTGTGGGGGTCTAAGCTTCTGAATATCACTAAGAACAAACCACTGGTTTTTCAAGCGTTTAGAATAGAGTTTCACAGTACTATTTCTGATAAGAATCCTTGGTTAAAAAGCTATAGTTATGTGACAACACCTGACATGATCTAGGATATAGATTTTATCTAGCACAATGGTGGCCTTGATTGGACCCTTTGTTAATATTAAACAATGAATATGGTAAAATTATAATAATGGAGCATGATGAAAAGGTTATATTAATTATTTTAGTACTTGCCTCACATTTGCCCATTGAAATTTGTCTCTCTCTCATACCTTACTTAAATGAGCTGAGGACTTCACTGTATATATCTATGCTTTAGCTTTGTGATTACATTCCTAGATTTGCCAAACTTTTAGTCTTCTGATTCAAAGTTTTGAGAAAAATGTGAAAGGTAGAAAGAGGGAATTTACAACAGTGTCCTTCAGACACACCAAAATAGTACAGAGTTTAAATAGAAAGATGGTGAGAGGCAGTTCAAGATGTGTATCCCCGCCATGATACATTCCAGTCCCTCCGTTTCTACACAGTTCAACTATGCTTCAAATGATTAGAATCTGAATTGAAAGCAAATTCAAAGAGTGGGATTAAATAGCCTCTCTAAAGTATTGCAGCCATTTTTAGTCTGTAAGTATCTTGGCCTCCTTAGTTGGTGCCTTGAAAATACCTTAGAACAAGTTACATTTGGCTTCTTACTGTGGTAATTCATGGTCACGTATCATACAAGTAGACAGCACAGTCATGAACCAGCCACATACACCCAGAATAGAACTCATAATAACCTTCAGCTTTCAAAACACCAGCCTCTATCCTGTGAGCTAAAAGAGCAGCTCTGTTTTTTCAGTCAAATAGAGAGAACTTTACATAAACACTCATGAATAGCTCTGGCACATTCATTTTTGTAGAGGGCAAGGTGCAGACATAAGAATGCATACTACCCATATTCAGAATGGAGTCCTGGGTCTGCCCTTCCAATGCACACAGTGGTTATAACAGTTAGAAGCTTTTCTTATCTTAGTTGTTGCTAAATGTTCTGGGAAGGTCTGTGCATTTTCAGCTGAAGTCAAAGACACTTTTGATTATGTATTTTGTTGTACTTGAAAGGTTCTTGTTTCAATGAAGTAAGGAAGAAAAGGATTCTGATAACTGGAATAACACCTGAATACAAGGACCCTAATTCTAAATGTTACCTTAATCCAAATATGGTCCTATTTTTCCATCCAGACTCATTCAGAGAGGTGCCCTGAGAAGGTTATTTACACCCATAGGAGGTGGCCTGGGTGTAACTGCTCCTGTTATCACTGCTGACCAACTTATACTTTTCCTAGGGCTGGCTGAAAAATTGTCTTTAGAACTGTATTGGTATGAAAACTGTACTGAAGGAAAATTAGTTTTCTGACAAAACAACTTTTTTCATGAAAAGCGTCTGCTTTCCACAGAAAATTTTGATTTTTTATCAAAAAAAGTTCCTGAAAAGTGAAATATTTCAGTTTGGCTAAGCTGCCACAGTGCCTCATGGGTGCCTCAGGTCTCTATCCTCTTCTATGGGCTTGGCTCAACAGTTTGACATCTCTCATGAGGCATCCTGGTCAAGGACTATCATGATGCATTGTCACCTCTCTCCAAGATGTGAGATCATGATGTATAATGGGAGATGTAGTCTGATCAGGAAGCCTTGCCAATAGAGGAGAATGGGATCAGGAGGCAAGCAAACTACAATTCCCATGAGGCATTACAGCAGAATTTCTGTATTCAGCCAAAATATTTTGGTGTTCAAATTTTTGAAAATTGAGAGGGAATTTTTATTTTATTTTACTCACATATGGAGAACATCTCCTTGCCATAAGGATTTAGAATCTTAAAAATGAGGGGGGCGGAGGGAAGAGAGGAAGGAAAGAAGCAAACACAAAAACTCCACCCCTTGGGAGTGTATATTATTCTGTTTTAAGAGTGTATGTCCTGAGAGAACTCTCTGCCATCCCCATCCTTAAATAAAAAGCCCATTGAGGTATGGGCTACAGGGAGACATGTTTTCCTGCCACACAGGCAACTCTTTTGGAAGTGTCATGACAGTACAAGGCCAACAACAGTGTCTAAACCTGGAGTGACACACCACATCTAAGCAAACTATTTCTACTGCAGAAGAAAGTGTTATTGTTCCTGTTTTCAAATATTTGTGAGGAGGTCAGACACTACAGTGAGAGGGCCATGTAAGTGCCACAATGGATAGATGGTGATAACGTAACACATAGATGGGCAGTACTTCTAGGAACAGTTTTGTTCAAATTGGCAATGCTTTTTGGTTCAGAGCCGTTTAAAAACCTGAGTTGACGCTGTGCTTTTTATCTCAAAGAATCTCAAATGCACTCCACAAACTATGTGCCTCAGCACCACTGAGAGTCAACTACCTCTGAGTGGAGAGGTAGTAACCAGTTTTGTCCAAGGACAAAAAAGGCAAGTCCCTGTTTTCACAAAAAGCACTAATGGAATTTTAGGGTAGGATTTTCAAGAATGTTCAGTATTGACTTTACTCCCATTGAAGTCAACGGTAAAACCCTCTTTGATTTCAGTGTAAGCAGAGTTGAGTTAGGCCAATGCTGAGTGCTTTTGAAAATGCCATCCTCAACATCCACATATCACAGAGTTGTTAAACTTATTCAAAAGACCCCAACACAGTAATATGCATAGAACTCCATTTATTATCCCTAGGTCAATCCTGCTGAAATGTATTTATAATGGGCCTATCACATAATAGCTCAACATAAACTTAAAAAACAATTATAAAAGCCAAGCGCTATAGCTGCAGACAGAGCCCCACTTCAGCCTAATTACTTTCCTTAGCCAAAGAAAAATTCTCTGCTGACAAAAGACCAGATGACATGCTTCACTTTAAACCATACCCCAAAGACTGCCCATTTAGGTGTAGCAGACTACAGGTCCGAAGACGAGAGCCTTTCTCAGAGAATGTTCTTGCACTGTCTCTTCAGAGTTCAAGAGCATTCCAGTCAACTGTAACTCTGCGTTGAGACAGAGGCAGTCTCAGCCAGGTAGAATTTTGAGACTTCATATATTTCAAAGCCAGATTATGATCTAATCTGACCTCTTGCATAACAGAGACCATGTCATTTCACCCTGCATCTAGCCCAATAACTTGCAGTTGAACTAGACCATATCTTTTAGAAAAACATCCAGTCTTGATTTAAAGACTCCAAATGGTGGAGAATTTAAGACGCTGGAAAGTTGAAAAATTATGTTAAAAAAAAAATCATTGACAACTTCAAATATGGGGCTGCAAACAAATAGAAAGTAGCACCTCTGGTTCCAAGTAGTCAAGATATTCCAGACCCTTTCCACTTCCCCTGCTCATTTCCACCAGCTTTGCCATCTACCAGATCTTAACACACACACTTTATTGTACAGAGTTGTGAATCTGGAATATTTATGAAATCTTTCTACCTCCTCTTCATCCAGTGTCTCCATTTAAGAGAAGAGAAAACAAAAAACCTTTGCCATTTCAAAATTGGAATGTTATCAAAATATTTTGCATCTTCTGAAAATTAATATTGGGGGCATGGACAGAACAATCTTCCTGACTCTCATGCCATGCAAATTCTTTTCTGAGCTTTTGTAAACCCGGGACCATAACGTGGCTTGTGGTAAAACTACAAACTGGTTTAATCCTTGCATGCGTTAGCCATTCTTGACCAGTGTATATCTGTTTATATGAAAGACATTAAAGGTAATCTGATTCATAGTATGAATGTACCACTGTGCTTTGCTGAATTAAAGTTAGTAAATCTATATAAAAAAATTGAGATTGATTGATTTGGATTAACCAGGTCTGATTGGATAGTAATTGGATTCATATGATTCCAAGCAGCAAAGGCTGATTTCTATGGAATTAGAACTTTTGGTGTTAATATCTAAACTTTAATCAATTTAAACAATTTAAAAGAGGGATAAAAAGTTAGAGTATTTTTTCAGAGCTTCCTAAACTTTTTCATTAGGGGCCCCTTGTTTCCATTAAACATGCTTTATGGTTATGGGAATTCCAAACCCCAAAATTTACTCTAAATCAGCTGTATCAAGTGGCTTTTTAGCATTTCTTTGGACTCCTGTCTATGGCCTCTGAAGCATTTGTCTGCTGCTCCCTTGGGATTCATTAACCAGATGTTGGGGGGCATTAAAGTATTGAACATACAGCTAAAATTTAATGCATTATTATTCTTGTTACAGCTCTGATGCAGGAAGCAGGTTTTAACAAAATGATTATGGTATGGTAGATGCATGTTTCAGGCAGCTCTAAGGGTATTTCTGAAGTAAGGATGAAGATGAACTCTACAGTACCAGGATACTTTACAAAATCTAGTTTGCCCTTTAGATCACGCAGCTTTTTTGGCTTCCAAGAACTTGCCCACCAAAGAGATTATTGACTGTCTCTTCAGATGTACATGAATGACTCATTGGTTTCACTGGGTACCATGAATGTGCTTCTGAGAGCAAAATTTGTTCCTTTCTATACATCCATCCATCTCCAATGATTAAGTTCTGCCAAATATAGATTGAGAGGCAGGGAAGTGTCACTGTCAGAAGCCTGGCTGGTGGACTTTATGAGAAGGAGTTCAAATGCTGCCCAACCAGGGTTTAAAAAAAAATAAAGCAAACTTGCTGTGGAGGAAGAGGAATGCACCAAGCGAAAGAGCCTTTTAAAAATAGTTATGTCAGTGGGCACCTTGACAGATGTAGATCATGCATTCAGTCCTGCCTCTTGGAACACGATGCCCACAGCAATGGCTCTCAGAGAACTAGCCATCATGTGACCACAGAAACAGCTTTCCAGGATGTCACTCATGGTGCATTTCAGAGTGTAGGAGTGAACATTGTATTTGTAACACATTGCGTTCTGAAAAATGATTAACTGTAATAATATGAAATTAGTGACATGAAGTGTCCTCTCCTCCTTGGTGATGAGCCAAGATTGATAAGTCTAAACACCACATTAAGGGGCTGGGGCTATTGGATGTTTTCGTAGGTTTTCAATAGGTTTCTGCGTAGAGTCATCAGAGATCCTTTGGAAATGCCAGAGAAGCTAGAAAAGGTTTTGAATATTTAACCATTCCAGTTCAAGTGATACGAAATCCACCTCTTCTTGTTTACTTAAGTTTTAGCAAACTATTAATAAGCATATTTAAAATTGAGTAAAATAGTATAGGCACTTAATGAAAATCTGGTACACATCATACCGACCCAGTGGAAAGAAAATTTTGGTAATTATTTTCTTACATTAACTATGTTACATCTCCACTCAGATTATTACAAAAGCCATACCAATGTGGTATAGAGAGATTTTAAAAGTCTGAAGAACTCCAATTATAAAAGAGCTGCAACTATTAAAGAAGAATAAGAATTGATTTGCACTGGATGCTAGTGACTAGAACAACCCAAGTAAACCCAGAAGAACTGCCAATTATGAGAAAGATCATGGTATCTTATGCACAATAGTAACTTGGTTTTTGCTGCAAATGATTTTATTTCTGAATGCATCTAAGAAAAATACATTACTGGAGTACTGTAAGCAGATCAATATGAACAAGACAGTCTGACTAGCGAGTAGGGACTGAGTTCTATTCCCAGCTCTGCAAGCATGGGCAAGTCACTTCACCACCTGGTACCTCAGTTTCTCCACCTGTAAAATGGTGATGCATGTTCTGAGATCTAAGCACTGTATGAGAGCTGGGGATTATTACTGGTCTCCTGTAAAATATTTGAAACGAAACATTTCTCCATTTTCCGCCCAAGCTTTTCTAACTGTTTGTTTTTTGGAGGAGACATGGCAGGGGAAACTTGTGCTTCAGCAATCACCAGCCGGCAGAATGGTCCCTTTCGGATGATTAATGCTCTAGATTATGCTGGGGTTGAACCAGCCATAGGACTGGGGGACCAGAAAGGTGGCCTCAGCCTGTCCCTGCTTCAGGTCCCGCACAGAGTAGAGCTCAGCTGGACCTGAGAAGCTGGCCCTTAAAGGCTATGTAACTAAAAAGAAAAAGGTGATTAAAATGTTAGGCTGCTTTATTCACCAGTGCTGACTAACAACGTAATTCCTAAAGAAGCATCGGATACAGTCAAGGGGAGCTGTACTCCCCACTGGATGGCGCCTGCTTCTGGCAGTTCTGGGGATTAGATCCACCCTGTTCAGCACCCCCTTTCCGGTCTTCCAATGCGCAGCTCTCCTTCCACTCACAGAGCCTAAGTACCACCACTTTGTGACTCTGTCCTCCAGCCAGGTCACACTGTGTTTTCTCCTTCAGGGAGAGTCTTTGAACGTCTCTTTGTATCAGCAATGTCAGGCAGTCCTCAGACCTGCTGCCCTATGTCACTCCTGCAGTGATGCAGGCAGTCTTCCCCTTCACTGCCCTTAGCAATACCACTCTGCAGTGGATCGTAGGGGAACCCAGGCCCACCCTCTGCACTAGGTTCCAGTCCAGAGCACTACAGCAAGCAGTTAAGGTCTGGGTCTTCACCAACCTTACTGCTCTTGCCCCTGAGCTATTTTCCACCATGCTTCTCCAAGCTTTCCATTCTCCAGCCTTCCTAGTCAGACCTCTCTTACTGGCCTACTAGCTAAACATTTTCTCAGGGGGTTCCTATCCCCCGCCCTTCCTTCAGACAGAGAGTCTGCAGGCTTCCTCTCTACAGCCTCTCACCCTGCTGGCTTTATAGAAGCCCTGGCTGTTCCCTCAGAGGTGAGCTTCCTCCTAATTAGCATCCTCCACTTAGCCTAAATCTCCCCCATTTGCAGCTTATTTGGCTGATTGGACCAACCTGGACCATTTCAACTATTTCAGGCCCAGTGTTGGGAGTACATCCCATCACTATCTATCAGACTGATGACATACCGACAATCTCAAAGACTACCATGATGAGAAGAATGGTATAAATGATTAAATAGATCAATGTCTCTTAGGTATTTCTAAGGCATCAATCACTGTCATATATGTACACCAACCACACCAAATACTAAGGGAATGCAATCAACTTGAAGTTCTCATGGACCTGCAATACCCTGGAGGCTCTTGGGACTGCTTGATGGCTGTATGATGGGCAAAACCCAGGAGAAAAAGCACTGAATGCATGCAAGGATATTTGACTCAGAATCCAATTTTTCTTCCAGATACAGTTTAACTATACTGACTATGCATTGAATACGACAATGTTGTTGTAATGAATAGCGGTGAAGGCAGAGATGAAGTTAACTCTTTGATCTTTGGGTCTCTTTTTACTCACATCATTACCTTCAAGGTTTGGGAAACTGGAAAATGATCACATTCATCTCTGGAGTAAACCCTTTAAAGTCATCAGGGATGAATTTGGGCCTGGACAACAAAGAGCCATTTCTCAAATGCAAGAGCCTTTTAAATCCTCACATCAATGTGTAGACAAGTCAGTCAAATTCCATTCACCGCAGATTCTGTGGTGAGGAAGCCAGAATCAAAAGATACTGATGGCAAAGCTCACAAGTATGTCCATACACCTCAGAGTTAGGGAGTCTCTGTTGCCAGCCCTGCCTCTCAGTATCTCATTTTCATCCACATAAGCCTAAGAATAGCCATTTAGGAGAAGGAGGAGAGGGCTGAAGGGAGGAGGCTCACATGTTCAGCTCTCTTAAAGGGCCATACCTACAACAGCAGGATCATTCAATGCATTTTGACACAAACTGAACCCTAAAAGAGATGGGGCGACTGTAAATCAAATATAAATTTTAAAAATGGAAAAAGTAGTTTACATGACTGCAGCTAACTTGAAGAGGTGTAAAATGGGCTAAGAACTCAGTGCATTAGGAGCACTTTATGGCGCCTGAGCCATGCTGCAGAGAGGGAGCAGCAGTGCCCACAGGCATTGGGCCTGATTCTTCACTCCCTTCGGTAATCATTTACACCTGTGAAAAGTGCTGTGTTCATTCTGATCAGGCAGCAGTTTACACTCACTCTGCAAAGGTGTAAATGACTACACCAGATATTACGCATCTGGCCCATCGTGTCTTTGAAAGGCCTAAAGATGACTTAGGTCTAATGATGGTGCAGGGAATGAAACTGAAAATTAGGGAAGTCGCAATTGTTTTAGCAGTAAAAGGGTGGTTGTTGTCAGGGATAAGATTGAATTTGATGGAATTTCCTCCAACACAAGCTGCAGTTAAGGCATGCATTGGGCTGGGGTTTAACATACAGAGTGGCCTTTCACCTCTTAAGTAGAAAGAGAAAGAAGGTGTACTTCCTAATCATTATTTCTTTTAAATACCCCTTTTGTTCAGCTTTTCACTCATGGTGAGTGTGTCTCACAGCCATTACTGTGTCACCTAGAAAGCCCTAGTTTACATATTGCCTTCAATATGAAAATGTTTCTTTAATTAGCTATTAAAAGAGGTGGTCAAAATTCGAGAGCTAATGCCTAAATGCAATTCAGAGTTGTCTAGCAGCTAGCACAAGGGGCTGAGTCAAGACTGAGTTCTACTACCAAGTTGGCCACCGTCTCACTGTAGCAAACCTTGTTGCCTACCCTGTCCCCATATCTACTCTAGCGACACCATCAGAGGACCCAACCACATCAGCCACACCATCAAGGGCTCATTCACCTGCACATCTACAAATGTTATATATGCCATCATATGCCAGCAATGCCCTTCTGCCATGTACATTGGCCAAACCGGACAGTCCCTATGTAAAAGAATAAATGGACACAAATCGGACATCAGGAACGGTAACATACAAAAGCCAGTAGGTGAACACTTCAATCTCCCTGGACATTCTATAACAGATTTAAAAGTAACTATTCTTGAACAAGGAAACTTCAGAAACAGACTTCAAAGAGAAACAGCAGAACTAAAATTCATTTGCAAATTTAACACCATTAATTTGGGCTTGAATAGGGACTGGGAGTGCCTGGCTCATTACAAAAGCAACTTTGCCTCTCCTGGAATTGACACCTCCTCATCTATTAATGGGAGTGGACTACATCCACTCTGATCGAATTGGCCCTGTCAACACTGGTTCTCCACTTGTGAGGTAACTCCCTTCTCTTCATGTGTCACTATACAATGCCTGCATCTGTAATTTTCACTCCATGCATCTGAAGAAGTGAGGTTTTTTACCCACGAAAGCTTATGCCCAAATAAATCTGTTAGTCTTTAAGGTGCCACCGGACTCCTTGCTGTTTTTGTGGATACAGACTAACATGGCTACCTCCTGATACCTGTCTCACTGTATGACTTTAGTTGTCACTTAGGCCAACATTTTACAACTTGGCCACTTAAACTTAGGTATCTAAATCCAGATTTAGATACAAAATATATAAGTGTCTTGACTTTTACCCACATCTCCTATTGAGGACAGTATGAATTATGCTATTTTAAATGAGAACACAATTTGGCCTAACATAGGTAGGTTCAATTGGTAATTATTATCTGGCATTATGGGTGATTGACCAGAATGAAAATATTCACAGGGAAATAGAAAGAGCAATTCCTTAAAGCAGGGGTCAGCAACCTTTCAGAAGTGGTGTGCTGAGTCTTCATTTATTCACTTTAATTTAAGGTTTCACGTGCCGGTAATACATTTTAATGTTTTTTAGAAGGTCTCTCTCTGTAAGTCTATA
Source organism: Emys orbicularis (assembly GCF_028017835.1). NCBI lineage: Eukaryota > Metazoa > Chordata > Testudines > Emydidae > Emys > Emys orbicularis. The sequence continues at coordinate 121,593,959 of NC_088684.1, forward strand.
TATAATATAACTAAACTACTGTTGTATGTAAAGTAAACAAGGTTTTCAAAATGTTTAAGAAGCTTCATTTAAAATTAAATTAAAATGCTGATCTTAAGCCGCTGACCTGCTCAGCCCGCTGCTAGCCTGGGGTTCCGTTCACCTAGGCCAGCAGTGGGCTGAGCGGGGCCTGCGGCCAGAACCCTGGCTGGCAAGTGGCCGGCAGCCAGAACCCCAGGTTGGCAGTGGGCTGAGCGGGGCAGGAGGCCGGGACCCCAGACCGGTGGTGGGCTGAGCGGGGCCGGCACCCCAGACCAGCAGCGGGCTGAGTGGCTCAGCCTGCTGCCGGTCTGGGGTTCCGTCCGCTGGCTCCTGCCAGCAAGGGTCCCAGCTGCCGGCCCCGCTCAGCCCACTTCCGGTCTGGAGTTTTGGCTGCCAGCCCCTTACCAGCTGGGGTCCCAGCTGCCGGCCCCGCTCAGCCCGCTGCCAACCTGGTGCTCAGGGTGGGGATGTGGGGCGTGCAAGAGTAAGGGCATGGGGTGTGGCGGGGCTGGGTATGTGTGGGGAGTGCAGGAGTCAGGACAGGGGTGTGGGGGGGGGCTGGGTATGTGCGGGGAGTGCAGGAGTCAGGGCAGAGGGTGTGGGGAGTGCAGGAGTCAGGGCAGGGGTGTGGGGGGGCTGGGTATGAGTGGAGGGTGCAGGAGTCAGGGATGGGGTCATGGGGGGGATGCAGGGGGCTGGGGTGCAAGGGGGGTTCAGGGGTCAGGGTAGAGGGCTGGGGGGGTGGGCTGGGATCAGGGGGATGCTCCCAGCCCCCTGACCCATGAGCGGCTCACGGCAGGGAGCTGGAGGGATACGCCCCGCTCCTACCCTCCTTTCCCCGCCTCTTCTCCGCCTCCTTACCAGTCTGAGCAGCGAGGGCGCTGGGGCTGCTCTTCCCCCCTCCCTCGCAAGGGCCATCGGCGGCAGGGAGGGAGAGGAGGTGGGGTACAACACAGCATGCTGGGGGAAGAGGCGGGGGAGGGGGAAGCTTGGCTGCTGGCGGAGCCTGCTGTACAGTAGCAGCCGGCAGGACCAAGCTTGCTTCTGCCCCTGCCCCCGCCAGAGAGAGCGGTAGGCGGGGGCGGAGAAGAGCAGGCTGGGTTGGGCAGGATTTTTAATCGCACGCTGCTGCTTGCCGGGGTCCCGCTCAGCCTGCTGCCAGGGTTCGGCAGCGGGCTGAGCGGGACCCTGGCAGGCAGCAGCGTGCCATTAAAAATCGGCTCGCGTGCCGTCTTTGGCACGCGTGCCATAGGTAGCCGACCCCTGCCTTAAGGGAAGCTAGTTTTACTTAGCAGCACAAAATAAAAATTATGATTTCCTTATTCAGTTGGTAACATCTTGTCATCCTTAAAAATATGAATAATGAAAAAGAAAGAACAGTTGCCGCATTGAAACATCCCCTAAACTGTAGAAAATTTGTAGCTGAGTTTTAAAGGTGACCTGCAAAGAAAATTGTGGTAAAGTACATTTTTTTTACCTTTTCTGTGTCTTTATGTGTTATAAAGAAAGTATGAAAGAATTTTTTTTTCAGCTTGATTTTCACCCGAAAAATATTAGGAATGTCTGGTTTTCCTGGAGGCCTTGTTGAACGTCTCAGAGGGGGATCAGGAATAGAGCTGGTTGGTTTCATCTATATGGTTTTCAAAAATTTCGTTTTTGGCAAAATCAAAACATTCTGGAAAATGTGCTGATTTTTTATTTAAAAAAAAAAAAAAAAGACACAAAGAATGTAGATACAGTTGAAATGTCCTGTTATGACATTTGGGGAATAGAGTGTTTTGTTTCAAAACAAAACTTTTGAATTTTTTTAATATAAAAACGTTTGTAGAAGTTTTAAATGGACAAAACCAAAATAAGAGGTTTTGACTTTATCAAAATGAATTATTTCAATTGATACCAAATGAAAAATATTTTGGATGTTAGTTTCATGGGAAATTTCAGGTTTTTTCTTTTCTTTCCAGTTTAGAACAGAAAAAATAATTGAAATCACAGAATTTATCACCAAATGGAAAATCTAGTTCCAGCCCAGCTTTAATTAGGAATTTTTTCACTCCTCAATTGAAGGGAGCTGGAAGACATGCTTTCTCATCAGCATTTTTTGGGAACAGCTCTGTACTTCCCTCAATGTGGGCCCATGTTTATGGGTATGCCAACACAGCAGCTGGGACTGTGTTTCCCAGTTAGTGTAGCTAGACATATGTTAGCTCTGCTTGAACTAGCACACTAAAAATAGCAGTGTAGGTGGGGGCAGCAAAGGAGGCAGCTTGGGCTAGCCACCTGGGTGCATACCCAGGGGGTCAGTACTCTGGCAGCTAACCCATGTTGCTGCCTTTTGCTAGCCCTGGCTATGCTGTTATTTTTAGCACTCTAGCTCAAGCAGCGCTTACGTGTCTGTCTACCCCAGCTGGGAAGCAGCATCCCAGCTGCAGCATTGATGTACCATGACGGTACCGTTTGACCCACAGTGTTCAAGGACTCCAAATGCCAGGTTACCCCTTCTGTGGTAAAATCTCAGGAAAGCTCCAGGGAGGCACGTAAATGGTGTAAAGTTCATCTCATATTCCCTACTTGAGAAGATGGAGTTGGGGGACTCCTTATCCTCTGGATTCTGAGGATACAGGGGAAGGGCACCCTAAGATCTGCAGAGTCAAAACCATCTGCATGGACCGCTGGCACTACCATGAGGAGTAGCAGTTCCTAAGGCTAGGTCTACACTACAGCGGGGGGTCGACCTAAGATACGCAACTTCAGCTACATGAATAGCGTAGCTGAAGTTGCGTATTTTAGGTCGACTTACCTGGCTGTGAGGACGGCGGCGAGTCGACCGCTGCCGCGCCGCCGTTGACTCCGCTTCCACCTCTTGCCGCGGTGGATTTCCGGAGTCGACGGAAGAGCCATCGGGGATCGATTTTATCGCGTCTTCACTAGACGCGATAAGTCGATCCCCAATAGATCGATTGCTACCCGCCGATTCGGCGGGTAGTGAAGACGTGCCCTAAGTGGCAAGTTACTGTGGCTGCTCAGAAGCAGCCACATAGGAGCTCCACCGGGAATTAGTAAAAGAGATGCTATTTGTATTAATTCCATCCCAGATTTCTGCATGGAAATCTAGGGGAAGAGTGGGCATGTGATGTGGAAAGTGGCCAATCCCCTTGTCCTCTCCCAACCTCACAGAGTCGGGGACTGTGAAGCAGGAAACCTAGGCTCCAATCCACGATTTTAGTGCTGTTGGACTGTGGCACCCACACAGAGCCCCACTGAAACCATTTGGCTCTGAACAGGTGCAACAGTCCACCTGCATGCAACAAGTTGCAGAAATGGGGCCCTAGGTTGTATTCCTGACATTGCAACTGATCTGCTGTGTGACTTTGGGAAAGTTACTGAACTTTTGTGGGCCAAATTCATATCTGGTGCAAGTCCACTGAAGCTGATGGAGTTACACCAAGACTAGATTTGACCTTCTATGCTAAGGTTATTCATTAAATAATAATAATAATAGAGCCTTATACACTGCTAATAATTTATCCAATGAAGCTAGGGTTTTTCTTCAAATAAATTATTTGTGAATATATTTTTTCATCATTAAGACAGCTCAATAGCTAATATTTGGTGAATAATTTAGTCAACAAATTATTCCACCAATCACTAAATATTGTGTTTAGTTAGTTTTTAAATGATCTCACCAGTATTACTACATACTGACTTATTACTTACTTAACAGTAATACTACTTACCTATCTTATAGTGGTCCTGTGAAACTTAATCCATTAATGAGTTCGACACATTAATTTTGCATTTTGTAAAAAAGAAACAAACAAAACAGCAAAACTTTTTTTTTTCAGTTTTGAATTTGCTGCCTTTCAATTTAATGAAATATCTCATTGTTCTTATGTTATAAGAGGTTACACAAGACACTTGATTGCCTTTCTTTGTACCATTCATTATTTTATAGACCTCTAGCATTTCTCGTCTTTTTATCTTCTCTTTAAAGTAAAGAAACAGTATTTTCAATATCTTTTCATAAGGAAGGCATCCCATGCCTCAAAACCTACCTGAGCTTTCTCTAAGGGGCAATTGACTGGTATATTCTGCAAAAGATGTTCAGGAATAGATCCCCATGCAGGTTTTTATTCCAGCATAAGAGTGCCTTTTCCCTAGTTAGCTTAATCTGCAAGTGAATTAAGAGCGTGCACTATTATTCCAGAATAACTTTCCTGTGTAGATAACTCTATTTCTGCTACATCCTTTATGTGCTAGGGTGACTAGAATTGGAAAGAGTATTTCAGCTGATGGCATACCACTGATTTATATGATGGAATTTTATAGTTGACAATATCCCTTTTATGTGTAGTAAAGCCCTTCTGAATCCTCCAATGACAAATGGTATTTAAAGATACAGCAAGCTGTTATTAAATTATGCGTGCATTGGTGGGACAATATTGCCATTAGGATTTACACAGAATTCAGGACCATCATTCTTGTCTATTATTCTGCGTCTTTGTGCACCCCAGCTGTAAAACACTGAAGTCATTACAGAAAACTGTTTACCAATTGTGTGTCTGGAGGTGTGAATAAAACATCTATCAAAAGAGCACAACTTTTATTGATGATAGTTACTAACATGTATTGGTAGCCCAGGAATTATTTTAGGGACAGTTTCTTTTTGAAAGACTTGGAGGAATGAGGAAGAATTATGAACATGAAGAATGTGCTGCTGCTCAATCTTGGTTAATTCCAAGGTTTTGCTGTTGCTTCTGGTTGTGCATGTTACTGAATTTACAAAAAAAATCAGGGCCAGCCTACAACATTTTGGCACCTGAGGCAGGGAGCTCATATGACGCCCCATGGCTCCTCGCTTGGGCCAAAGCTTTGAAAGGTCTCAATTCTGTCTTCTTCCTGTTCTACTCCTCTCATGGTACTGCTTTGCTACTACCCCAATAAAGGACAACTAACAATTTAAAATGTCTTGTTCAAAAATTTTAAGTAACACTTAACTTTCAAACACCTGAACATCAAATGTAACTTTTCTTGTCTGCATAGTAAACACTGGCATTTTTATCTGTTTGAATAATCAAAGTGGTGCTTTCTGTGCCTTCTTGGTTGCAAAGATTTGAACTGCTTCCTGAAGGTCCACAGTCTGGGCCAGCTCATGCTCTATTGAGATGGTTGCAAGGCCGACCAGCCTCTCCTTTGTCATTGTGGAGCGTAGATGTGTTTTTATTAACTTCAGCTTGGAGAAGCTGCGTTCTCCACTGGCAACTGTTACAGGAAGTGTTAGATGTATGCGCAGAGCAACAAAAGCATTTGGAAAGAGGGTGGTCATCTTATTTGTGCACATATATTCCAGAACAGCCTTTGGAGTTGATCCTGCTGAAATGTATCTTGAAAGGGCTTTCGGTTCATCACCTAAATCACTCGCTTCAATATCGTGCATGTCATCATGTGTCAACACTGTCTCTAGTGCCCTGCATTGCTGGTGTAGGTCTTCTTCGGGTATAGTGAGGAGTTTTGGAATATCATACAACATCCCAAATGTACTGCTTTGTTCCTTGAGCTTCATGAAACGTTCTTCAACTGACTATTGCGCAATCTAGCACCTGGTTAAAGAATTCAACTTTGAATTGTTGTTTGGGGTCTCTTATGGGATTATCCCGTGCCTCGTAATCAAAATGTCTTCTTCTTCGGTGACTCTTGTATTCTTGAATGGGTGGGAAAATAGCTTCAGTGTGAAGTTCCTCTGCCAACTTCTGTGCACGCTTCAGAACATTTTGAAAGCCCTCATCTGACCGGTAAGACTGTAGGTATGACTCTGCTTTGTCCAGTTGTTCCATTGCTCCAGATATATCAAGATCAACACCTTGGAGTCTCTTGGGCCTGGTCCACACTAACCCCCCACTTCGAACTAAGGTACGCAACTTCAGCTACGTTAATAACGTAGCTGAAGTCGAAGTACCTTAGTTCGAACTTACCGCGGGTCCAGACGCGGCAGGCAGGCTCCCCCGTCGATGCCGCGTACTCCTCTCGCTGAGCTGGAGTACCGGCGTCGACGGCGAGCACTTCCGGGATCGATCCCAGAAGATCGATTGCTTACCGCCGGACCCGGAGGTAAGTATAGACCTACCCTTGCTTACAACATTTATTTCAAACAGTATGTCATGTCACAACAGTAAGCCACACAGAAATTTGAAGTTATGTATGTTTCTGGTGATTCCATTTCCCTCTGCCACTGTTCTCCCACGAACAGTTCCTGTCATGGCATTATCCTCCATAATGGCAACTATGGCATCATCTATCTTCCCAATTTGGTGTTTGATAGGCTTTATCGCCTCCACTCGACTTTCCCATTGTGTGGCACTCTGTGGTTTCAGTGTCAGAGAGGATGTTCCCAGATGGTGCTTCAAAATTTGCCATCGATGAGTTGATGCAGAGAAAAATACACAGATGCTTTGAATTACATTAAAAAATTCAGCAGCCTCACTAGAAGCTGATGCTGCATCACTGATCACCAAGTTCAATGAATGAGAACTACATGGGACAAAAAAAGCTCGAGGGTTTAACTCTCAGATCCGTGTCTGCACTCCTCTGTTCTTTCCTCTCATGTTGGCACCATTATCGTAGCCCTGACCTCTCATGTCAGCTATCGCAATTCCCATATCTTCCAGTTTTTTAAGAAGCACATTTGTCTTACCAGCTCCTGTAGTATCATCAATGTCAATAAATTCTAGAAAATGCTCTCTGACAGTCACCATTGCAGGGACATTTTCACTAGGTTCTGTTGTTGTTACAAAACACACCATTAAAGTAATTTGTTCCGTATGGCTGATGTCAGGTGTGCAGTCCAGAATAACAGAGTAATATCTTGCTGACTTCAGATCTGCCACAATCTTCTGTTTGACTTTTGTTGCCATGATCTCATTTTGAATTGTTTTTCCAAGGTAGTGGTTGTCCCTGCCAGCAGGTATATGGGATCTTGGGGAGCAATTACCACACAGGTGGGGTGCCAATTAATTTCTTTATTAAAGGAAAAAGGAAGTGGTGGGAATTTAACAATGAAATACGATGGGGTGGGGTGTATAGGGTGTTTACAATAGACAATGATGGGGGGGTTCTTCTAGTAAATGGGATAGGGGGTTTCAATAGTGGGGTACAATACAGTGGGGTACAATACAGTTGCTAACCAATTAACACTGAAGTATAAATGTAACAGGTAGCTAACAATTTCTATGTAAAGAGTGTGTCACAGCAGCATATAACCAACTAACAGTATGGGTAAAATGGGTTAAATAACCAACAACTTTAGGTAAAAATGTGTCACAGTGGTGTAAATGTAAAATGTGAGGTGTGTTAGAGAGAAAAGGGGTAACCAATGGGGTTTTATGCTAGAAAGAGAGAGAGCAGACAGGCTGTAAGTTTAAACAGCAGAGAGGAAGAGAGAGAGAGAGAAAGAAAGTGGTAGAGAAGTGAGGTTGGGGGATGGGGGAAGAGGAGCACGTGGTGGAGGGAGATTTAAACTCAGGGAGACACAGAACAGACAGGCTGCAAGTTTAAACAGCAGAGAGACAATTATACAAAACACAGCAAAATCTTATCTATGATTTAACTTAACCAAAACTACACAAATTAGCAAGTAACAAAACACAATGCAACAATTATTTAAGCCTAACTTACAGGGTACAATGCAAGCAATTTTCTAAACCTAACTTAACTACAGCTATGCAAAATGAAATTACAATTTATCTAGACTAAAAGACAAAATCTAACCTAATGGGTGCACCTTATACTAGGGGTAGTTCCAGAGGGCAGAGTGGTGTGTGCCCAGGATACAGCCCCAAGGGGGGAGGGGGTTTTAACTAGTGGTGGCTGCAAGCGGGAGGGGTGGCTGCAAGCTGGCAGCCCAGGATACAGTCCAGGAAGGCACAGGTTTATTTCTAGCAGCAAAGGCGCTGCAAAGCAAGAAACAGATTACAGATACAGACCAAGGAGTTTAAGAGAGGTTTTAAGACACAGACCAAGGTTTAGCTTTAGTCTGTGTGCTGGGGAAACAGAGCCAGCAGCTAAAGTAATAAAAGTATAGAAAGTTTCACAGAGGGATTCTTACCAGTCCCCAAGGCAGCAGCAAAAGCAGAAGCAGCAACAACATCAGAAGAAGCAAGGAGGGCTCGGTACGGTCTTGATAATCAGGAGGAGGTCTCTCAGGCAGCAATTCGTTCTTCGTGGGGGGGGGTTGTTAAAAACGGGGGTACGCTCAAAAATAAAACGAGAGCGGAGAAAGGACCCCCCAGAACCCCTGGCTGATCAGACCAGGTAGCAATGCAGGAACCTTTCTGATGTTTGTTTCAAAAATGCCTGTTCTTAAAGGCAATCTCAGGCTGTTTCCCCGCCAGTAATCCTGATAGGCTCCTTCTGTCACAGGGGAGGAGATACAGGGAAAAACTGCAGGTGAGCATAGAGACATGCCTGGGCAGAGTCCTGGACCATAGGCGTGAGTTCCCACCTCAGGACTCAAAAGCACATGAGGCCTATGACTCATGCCCAGGATCTCAAAAACACATTAGGTCTTGCAGCTCTGGGCATTGCCTACCCTACACCGAGCCCAGGTTTAACAAGGTGATAACAGGACCAACCCTTTGAACAGGGCAGTAGTCCCACTTAGCACGTAGCACAAGTGGCCATCCCTTTGAGAAGGGCAATGGCTCTTGGTAAACAACTTAAGGGGCCCTCCCTTTGAGAAGGGCAGTGGCCCTGGTAAACAACTTAACAGCCAGGGAGGGGCGGCCACAGGAGGAGAACAAAAACAAAATGGAGTAAGGGGACAGCTGTAAGAAACAAAATGGAATAGGGGGAAAGCTGTAACAGACAGTGGTGTGTGTACATTTCTTGGGTGGTGACTCTTAGATGCTCCTGGAGTACAGCATCAAACTCAGCCATCAGCTCCACAATTTTAAGGAAGTTTCCATTGTTTGGCACATACAGCTGATCTGAAGTGCCACGCAAGTGCTAGGTTTTGGGTAGCAAGCATTCTCACAATGGCAATGAGCCTTTTCAGAACATTTTGCCAGTAAAGAGACTCTGATGCAATCTTCTCTTGATGCTGATCATCTATGGTGGCCTTTAACCTTAGTCTCATCTCAAGCTCTTTCCACCTATGGAATGCTCTCTGGTGATTTGCTGCCTTCTCATGGCATGCCAGATTTCTAGCCAGATTTTTCCAGTCCTTTGTTCCTGTAGAACCCAGTGCTGCTGGAACATTAGACTGGAAGAGTTTGCAACAAAAACAGTATGCAGCATCCTGGGTTTGAGTACATAAGCCACTTTGTCACCACTGGGGATTTCACACCAGTAATATGTTGGATGGAAACTTCTATTTTCATTGTCTTTGGGGAACATGAAGTTTTTTTACCTGCTGTGGCCCATGCAGTACAAGGAAGTCCCTCAGGCTACTGCTCAAGTGGGTCCACAGTCCTGGATCATATAGACTTAAGGAACTAAACTCAGCAGCAGCTGTTTCTTGGGCCTCCACCACACTCTTCTCTGATCTACACTTTTCTTCAGGAATGTGCATGGTTACATCCATTTGAGATGGAGATATGGATGCTGCAGTAGCTGCCAGGTCACCTGCATTCTGACTAACTGGAAGATCAGGCATCTCCTCACCACTCACATCCTCACTGGGGCCGGAAGCCTCAACATGAATATTTGTGTCTATGTATCTCAGGAGAGCTCCTTCCTGCTTAGATAGAAAAGTTTGCTTTGCTTTCTTTCTTTTTCTGAATGCTGCCCCAGAGGGGCATTTTCTTCTTTCACTCATGACTGCTGTTCTGTGCCAGCTACAGTGGCTCTCAACACTCAGTTGAAGGGGACAAATAAGCAGGCTGGTAGCAGGGCCTGAGTGAGGGAAGATATCAGCGTCTTAAGGGCCTAACTGGCTCCTGTTACTTCAGTTGACTGCCTGTTCTCCTCAAGTGGGTTCAGGGAAGCAGCAGGAAACAGTAAGCTCCCTGAGAAGCTGGTGTTAATCAGTCCAGGTTCCTGGGGCTGCTAGAGAGGTACATAAGAGGCTCCTCCTCCTCTCTCTCCCTGCAGCTCCTGCTGCTTTCTGTTATTCCCGCTCACCTTTTCTCCTGCCTGCCTGTTACGTCTCTTGTGCCCTCCTTCCTCCAGCACAGCACTCCACCATCTTTGTGCATCTAGAGCTGAGAGAATACATATGCACCAGCAGCAGACTCAATTTTCTACACTCTGGGTCCTAGTGGCGCCCCCCACAGTCTGGCACATGAGGCGGCCGCCTCAGTTCGTCTCATGGTAAGGCCAGCCCTGAAAAAAATCTTTCATCGATTGAAAATTCCCTAGATGATTCTCACAGAGAGGAAACCTTTTTCTAACAGGTAAACATCTGAAAGAGAGCCACTTTTAAGACAAGACTTCAATAGATATGCATTTGTTATAGTTGGCTTTGGTCAACCAGCTCAGAATGAAGAAAATTATCCACTGTTTGGAAAGACCACTCAGTCAGAATCAGCTTATTTCCCCCCCCACCTTAAGATCCAGTGTTCAATGTACCACATGATCTGTATTTGTTTTGATTGGTGGTAAATACATAAAGGGTCAGAATTCATTTCAAAGTAAACCTACGAGCACAAGCATATCAGAAAGCTTTGGGAGATTGTCAAAAAGAGATTCTAAAAAGCATGTAGCTACTGTTCCTTGTAACACTACACTGAACTAGATATGTTTATATGCTTCAAGTACTAATCAGGAAGTAGTGCAAGTAAAAATGTTCATTACTATAGAGAAAGCTGCAGGATGAAGAATAGCAAAATGTAGGTAAGAGGGTAGCTATAAACTGTATTACTGCAGAGAACAACCGTAGAAAGGTAGATTTAGTGTTAGACTGCACAGATTTATGTATGAGGGCTAAATTAAAGTTTGTAGGCTGGTAAAAATAAATGAAGCCGCATGTTTAATGCAGTCACGAATACCTTTTTAAAAATTCAGTAAAAAAGGACTCTTTTTAGGCTTTTATATTAGTCCCACTTCCAAAAAACCTGATAGTAGCCTCAGACTTAGTATTATTCATGTGATTTCCTGGATATGGTTGTAATATAGGTAATCAAGGATAGCTCAGTGACAACATCTTACATGTTGAAATTCATTGTATGTCTGTTTTTAAACACCCAACAAGCCCTACTGGTATAGTAATGAGAACATTGCAAAAGCCATAGATGACAGCCAGATAAGTAGATAAAAGTATAGCAGCTTTAATCATGCAATTCATTATGTAGCAGAACATGGAAGATCTTTACACTGCAAGTATGAGGGTGGGCAGCAGAATACGTGCGGCACAAGCTGTTATGTAAAGCCTCCGCTCAAATGCGATTGTAAGATCTGTAACTTGTATCATTAAGTATCAGAGGGGTGGCCGTGTTAGTCTGGATCTGTAAAAAGCAACAAAGAGTCCTGTGGCACCTTATAGACTAACAGACGTATTGGAGCATAAGCTTTCGTGGGTGAATACATGAAGCGTCTGATGAAGTGGGTATTCACCCACGAAAGCTTATGCTCCAATATGTCTGTAAGTCTCTAAGGCCTGGTCTACACTTACCCCCCAAGTCGAAGTAAGGTACGCAAATTCAGCTACGTGAATAACGTAGCTGAATTCGACATACCTTACTTCGAATTTACCGCGGTCCACACGCGGCAGGCAGGCTCCCCCGTCGACTTCGCAGTACTCCTCTCGCCGAGCTGGAGTACCGCAGTCGACGGGGATCACTTCCTGGTTCGATTTATCGCGTCCACACCAGACGCGATAAATCGAACTCGGAACTTCGATCCGCAGCCGTCGAACTACCGGGTAAGTGTAGACTAGCCCTAAGGTGCCACAGGACTCTTTGTCACTTGTATCATTAAGTTCTGCAACCTTTTTTGCAGACTTTGTAACTTCAGTGATTGTTAGCATAGCCTTTGAAGTTTTGTAACCTTTGCAAGCTCTGTAACCTTTTCAAGTTACCACTTGTATGAACTTCCAAGCTTTGTAATATCCCATCACTCAATCAGAGAGAGTGTGACGAGGGAGTGTGTGGGGAAGATAAGGGAGTGTGAACAAGGGAGTGTATGTGGGACTGGATAGAGAGGAACTGCAAGGAGAAGAGAGCCCGGAGACAGGAGACAGGTGTGCCTGATGTAATCTTCCCTGAGAAGGCAATCATGGAGTGCTGTAAAGAAAAGATGCATGAAAGGAACAGGGACTGGGAATGTTTCTCGGTGGTGGACACAGAAGAAAAACTCAGTGTACGTGACAGGAGCTGCCCAGTTCCAAAATAAAAGGAAGCAGCCACGCACACAAGCGGCTGCTCCTTGACCTGCTCAGCAGCCTAGATTCGTGACCGCAGGCAGACACACCAGAACTGCCATGCTTCGGCTTCTCGGCCTCCATGCTGTCTCCATGCTTTCTCTGGTAACTCTCCGCTTGTGTAAGGGTGTGGGTGCATGAGGGTATGAATGCAGTGAATGTGTGCGTGTATGAATAAACTCCATTGCTTTTCTATCTGACCTAACAGCGGCATTGTAATAAGACTAATACAAGTGTGACCCTGAGTTCGTTCTTAGGGGAACAGAGGTAACACAAGCAAGGCCTTATCTGTATTCAGAGTTACACCAGTATAACTTTAAATCAATTTAAAACCTGAGTTAGTTAAACTGGTGCAAATCCCTTTGTGTTGTGTAGATGGTCTTAGTTGGATATAAACCTGGCTTATATTGTTATAAACCAAGTTTAAATCAAATTAAGAATTCACACAGGGCTTTGCATCTGCTTAATTAAATTGGTCTTAAATCACACCTCTAGTAAAATCCTTCCCTGGAGACTGCACCTTGATGCAGCAGAAGGCTTGGTGTTTCAATGACCCTGAGAGCTATTACAGTAGGAGTTTTAACACTTGGTTAAAGAGTGACCAGATGAAAAGCAGTCCAGGTTAGGGGTTCAGTGATGGGCTAACAACCAATCATTGTAAAAAAAATTTAATAATAGAAACATAACAAGGTAGCCATTCCAGCAACCAGCATGCCAAAGTAAAGGACTCTGTCTTGGTAAAAATGACAAGTTTGGTGAAAGCCATCAGGAAGACAAGACTGAGAAGTAAAGCGAACTATGAACAGAGATTTCCGCAACATTAGAACAACGGCTACAACCACAAAAGCCACACAGGTGATGAAAATAACGGGTGAATATAATTTGGAAATCCTTGGGGTACTTGCATGTCAATGTCCAGGAGCTGATAAAAAGTAATTCAAAAATGAAAATAAAGGCTTAATGTATTCAGGGAGGCAAAATGGTTAACACAGATAGAGTAGCGTTAATTATGGCTTCCAAAACAGAAAAATCGCTTAAAGAGTGGGAGCCAATTAACAGCCAATTGCTCTGAGCTAGGTTTAGAACACAATACCTGAAAATGGCAATTATACAATGTTAAGTACCAATCATCAGTGACAGCGATGAGAACAAAGATCAATTCTACAATTGCCTACCAACTCTGATGGACAATATTCCCAATATTGAGGCGGCTCTTCAGCGGTAATTCGGCGGCGGGTCCCTCAGTGCGGTAGAGTTGCTGCCAAAGTGCCGCTGATCGCATCTTTTTTTTTTTTTCACTGCTTGGGGTGGCAGAAAGGCTTGAGCCGGCCCTGATGCCAAGGTTGGGGATAACAACATTGGAGTGGAACAAGAAATGGGCAAGCACGGCCTTTGGTCCCCACAATCACAGTGGTGAAAAAGTGGTAGAACTGTGCCTGGTATCAGGGCTTACAATTAATGGAATACTATTCTCTCACAGAAATATCCAAAAAGTGACTTGGATTTCCTCAGGTAGAATCACCAGGAACCAGACTGACAATGTATGTATTGGAAGGGAATTTAGATTAGCTCTCCAAGACATCAGAGCATACAGAGCGGCTGACATTGGACGTGAGCACAATTTATGTGTGGCAAGACTGAAGATCACACTTAAGAAAAGCAAGACCCCCAAAAGCACAAAGAAAATGCAGAACAAATGCTTAAGAGACAAAACATTACAGCAGCAATTTCAAATTGAACGGAAAAACAGATTTTAGCGTATCAAGGTGCAGCTTGCATAGTTAAACAAAACACCATCTTGAGCAAATGATTCAATCTGACACAGGCATCAAGTCGGGATACATTCTCTCACTTTTCTTGTTTGGCACTGCCATTGACTTCAGTATGAGAAAAGGTGTAAATGGATGCAACACTGGTATTGCATGGCTCAACAACAGTACAGTAGAAGATCTCGATTTTGCTGGCAACATAGCACTTCCCAGTGACAGTTCAATCAACATGCAAGCAAAGACCAAAAGGCTGTCCAGCATCACAAAAAAAAAATCAGATTAATCATCAGCTATGGAAAAAAACCTAATGAGAGCCCCAGCAATTCCCAACTCACACACTACATTAGAAGTCAATGGAACATAAGGGGCGAGTCAGTTCACATATCTTGGCAGTAACACACAAGTTATTCAGAAAGAAATTATGTCACAAAGACAGCAGCTACATTCACCGGCTTCAACAAAATTCGGTCATTGAAAATCTACAATTTCAGAAACCAAACCATGAATCTTCAACTCAAATGTTATTTCCATCTTAACATATGGATGTGAATGCTGGAAGTCAACCAAGGGCACAGATAGATGTCTAAGTGCCGTAGAAGGCAAATGCCTCAGGAAAATGCAATGCATTTATAACCAATGCTGAGTCATGCTAGTAAATAACACAACTATGACACAGTTGGCATCACAGAGACCTGGTGGGATAATACACATGACTGGAATATTGGTATAGAAGGGTACAGCTTGCTCAGGAAGGACCGGCAGGGAAAAAAGGGAGGAGGTTTTGCCTTATATATTAAAAATGTATACACTTGGACTGAGATTGAGATGGAAATAGGAGACAGACTTGTTGAAAGTCTCTGGGTAAGGATAAAAGGGGTAAAAAACAAAGGTCATGGTAGGGGTCTACTACAGACCACCTAACCAGGAAGAAGAGGCGGATGAGGCTTTTTTTAAACAGCTAACAAAATCATCCAAAGCACAGGACTTGGTGGTGATGGGGGATTTCAACTACTCAGACATCTGTTGGGAAAATAACACAGCAGGGCACAGATTATCCAATAAGTTCTTGGAATGAATTGGAGACAATTTTTTATTTCAGAAGATGGAGATAGCTACCAGGGAAGAGGCTGTTCTAGCTTTGATTTTGACAAATAGGAAGGAACTGGTTGAGAATTTGAAAGTGGAAGACAGGTTGGGTGAAAGTGGTCATGAAATGATAGAGTTCATGATTCTAAGGAATGGTAGGAGGGAGAACAGCAAAATAAAGACAATGGATTTCAAGAAGGCAGATGTTAGCAAACTCAGGGAGTTGGTAGGTAAGATCCCATGGGAAGCAAGTCTAAGGGGAAAAACAATAGAAGACAGTTGGCAGTTTTTCAAAGAGACATTATTAAGGGCACAAGAGGAAACTATCCCACTGTGTAGGAAAGATAGGAAGTATGGCAAGAGACCACCCTGGCTTACCCAGGAGAACTTCAGTGATCTAAAAATCAAAAAAGAGTCCTAAAAAAAAGTGGAAACTAGGTCAAATTACAAAGGATGACTATAAAAAGATAACACAAGTATGTAGGGACAAAATTAGAAAGGCCAAGGCACAAAACGAGATCAAACAAGCTAGAGACATAAAGGGCAACAAGAAAACATTCTATAAATACATTAGTAGCAGGAGGAAGACCAGGGACAGGGTAGGTCTGTTACTCAATATGGGGGGCAGAGGGAAATAATAACAGAAAACGTGGAATGGCAGAGGTGCTTAATGTCTTCTTTCTTTCAGTTTTCACCAAGAAGGTTGGTGGTGATTGGCTGTCTAACGTGGTGAATGACAGTGAAAATGAATAGGACCAGAAGAGGCTAAAATAGAGAAGGAACAAGTTAAAAATTACTTGGACAAATTAGATGGTGTCTTCAAGTCACCAGGGCCCGATGAAATGCATCCTAGAATACTCAAGAAGCTGACTGAGGAGATATCTGAGCCATTAGCTATTATCTTTGATAAGTCATGGAAGACGGGAGAGATTCCAGAAGACTGGAAAAGGGCAAATATAGTGCCCATCTATAAAAAGGGAAATAAGGACAACCCAGAGAATTACAGACCAGTCAGCTTAACTTCTGTACCTTGAAAGATAATGGAGCAAATAATTAAGCAATCAATTTGCAAACATCTAGAAGATAATAAGGTGATAAGTAACAGTCAGCATGGATTTGTCAAAAACAAATCATGTCAAACCAACCGGATAGCTTTCTTTGACAGGGTAACAAGCCTTGTGGATGGGGGGGGAAGTGGTAGACGTGGTATATCTTGACTTTAGTAAAGCTTTTGATACTGTCTCACATGACCTTCTCATAAACAAACTAGGGAAATGCAACCTAGATGGAGCTATTACAAGGTGGGTGCAAAACTGGTTGGAAAACCGTTCCCAGAGAGTAGTTATCAGTGGTTCACAGTCATTCTGGAAGGGCATAACAAGTGGGGTCCCACAGGGATCAGTTCTGGGTGCAGTTCTGTTCAATATCTTCATCAGTGATTTGGAAAATGGCATAGAGAGTACACTTATAAAGTTTGCGGACAATACCAAGCTGGGAGGGGTTGCAAGTGCTCTGGAGGATAGGATTAAAATTCAAAATGATCTGGACAAACTGGAGAAATGGTCTGAAGTAAATAGGATGAAATTCAATGAGAACAAATGCAAAGTACACCGTTTAGGAAGGAACAGTCAGTTGCACACATACAAAATGAGAAATGACTGCCTAGGAAGGAGTACTGTGGAAACGGATCTGGGGGTCATAGTGAACCACAAGCTAAATATGAATCAACAGTGTAACACTGTTGCAAAAAAAGCAAACATCATTCTGGGATGTGTTGGCAGGAGTGTTGTAAGCAAGACATGAGAAGAAATTCTTCCGCTCTACTACGCTCTGATTAGGCCACAAATGGAATATTGTGTCCAGTTCTGGGCGCCACATTTCAGGAAGGATGTGGACAAATTGGAGAGAGTTCAGAGAAGAGCAACAAAAATGATTAAAGGTCTAGAAAACATGGCCTATGAGGGAAGATTGAAAAAATGGGTTTTGTTTAGTCTGGAAAAGAGAAGACTGAGAGGGGACATAACCGTTTTCAAGTATGTAAAAGGTTGTTACAAGAAGGAGGGAGAAAAATTGTTTTTCTTAACCTCTAAGGATAGGACAAGAAGCAGTGGGCTTAAATTGCAGCAGGGAGGTTTAGGTTGGATATTAGGAAAAACTTCCTAACTGTCAGGGTGGTTAAGCACTGGAATAAATTGCCTAGGGAGGTTGTGGAATCTCCATCATTGGAGACTTTTAAGCGCAGGTTAGACAAACACCTCTCAGGAATGGTCTAGATAATTAGTCCTGCCACGAGTGCAGGGGACGGGACTAGATGACCTCTCAAGGTCCCTTCCAGTTCTATGATTCTATAATTCTATGATCTATGATCAGTGAGTTCAGCAAATCCTTATCTCCAAAGTTATCCAAAAAAAGATGAGAATATCTGGGACACATGTTAAGAATGAAGCCAGGGTGTCAGCCATCACAGGTGTGACATTGGATGGGTTACAGGAACATGCCAAAGGGGTCAAGTGAAAGAATCCCTCTGAATAGTATTTAGAGAGGGAAAATCTATGGGAAATGCAAAAAGCAGTCCAGGATAGACCGGTATGGTGAAGCTTTGTTCGTACCTAAACAACGTTTGACAGAGCAGTAAGGACTCAGATTTCGTTAAATCCCTGCAAATTTGATTGTAGACTAGGTTTAAGATTAAGCAGCAGGTATAGTCCTTCAGACTAATCAGTAGTAAATCACAAGCCCCTGCTTGCTCACTCTCTTTTTTGCACGAATACAGAGTAAAAGGGGATGATGTGTGGATGTGAATGAGCACACACGAGGAGCTAACGAAAGATAGAACTCATTTTTATCCATTTTAGCCCCTAGGCAGGAGTCACTTTGTGGCTACATAGAGCACATGGGAACCACCTGTTCTGTATTAGTGGAAGTGTTGCTCTATTTGCTCAGCACTTTATACTTTGCTTCTATCCTTGACGTTCTTAGCACCTATGGTGTGTAATATAGAAGCTCTTCTCTACTCCCTTCCTCCAAGAAAATAAGAGTACATGAATATTTTCAAGAAGGGTATAAACAAAACAATTATGCCACTCATTAAATTCACCATCCATTAGCATTTTCTACTCTCATTGCCAGGGCCGGCTCCAGGGTTTTGGCCGCCCCAAGCAGCCCAAAAAAAAAAAAAAAAAAAAAAAGCCGCGATCGCAATTGCGATCTGCGGTGGCAATTCGGCAATTTGCTCCAAGCAGGAGTGAGGGACCGTCCGCCGAATTGCCGCCGAATAGCTGGACCTGCCGCCCCACTTTGGAGCGGCCGCCCCAAGCACCTGCTTGCCAGGCTGGTGCCTGGAGCCGGCCCTGCTCATTGCAACAGCTCTTACCATACATGTAAATCATTTCTGATTAAATAGGAGGACATTTCAAACCAAAACAGATTGCTGTCATAATCAGCTCACACTTGGCAAGCTATTCTTATAGGACTTTTATTCTGAAGCAGGAAGGAAGAGGGTGTTAGTTTGGTATTCATTTTGGACAAGTGAGCTCCAACTGTATTTCCGTGTAGCATAATAGAACAGTAAACTATTATGGACTCATAGAAAACATTCCCATGCAGTGACTGTTCCTGAGCTGATCACTATTGCTTAAAAGTGTCCTACTTTTATGACTCTTGATCTATGTTTCATCTCTCATAATATGCCAGCCTGAGCGCATACATTATATTCTGGAGTTCTCTGAGGCATGGCAAATGACATAATCTGCTCATTTTTACCCACTCGTTAGCATATGAATGCATCATGTGAAACAATTATATGTTCTAGCTAATCCCCAAAACTACGCCTAGTGATTAGATAGCCCCAGTCTCAGTCAAGTGACTACTCCCTTACTTTCATGGAAATCCAGGCTAACTTGATGGGATTGTACCAAGTCTTATGTAATAGGAGTTTGGCTCATCACCTTGTAAACATTTTTACCAACATGATTACAAAGTGATACCATACTAGAACCTCTCTTTCAAAAAAACCTAAGCATAAATGAGCCATCATTGAAGCCTGAAAATTAAGGTAACTAAACTGTGTCGATTGTGTATAGTATTTATTGAATTCCAAACTAAGCACTCCTAGAGCAGAACAGTAACAGAATAAAATAATCTCTCTCTGGGTATTATATAGGATCCTGCTCATTATTTTTAGATGTTAGAATGGGATTGTCACTTCCACACTTAAATGTTGAGCCAGTGGGTAAATCCTTTAACTATCTTATTTTTTTCTGGAGCTGACCTCCAAACTGAACAGGAAATCCCTTTGTAAGCAAATTCCCATAACCAGTCCTCTTGGTGTTTAGTCTGCATTGGATTAAGTAGTGACTTGCTTGTCCCTTTGATTGGCAACTATAGTACTAGAAAAACAAATGTACAGAGCAAGTCTCACCAGAAAAGTCCCCCAATCTGCAGCCCCTTTCAGCTTTATTTGGACTGAAACTTGATGATAGCTCCACTAGACAGGAAACACTCAGCCCTCCTCTCTAACATGGCACTACCAGGAGGACACATTTTCTCACAGATTGAGTAGCAGAGTTGGAGATCGAACTCTCCCCCTTGCATGTCTCAGGAATTCTTACTGTTGTTAAAGAAGGACACTGACAAAAACTGTTTATTTTCTCTGAAGTTAAAGTGTTTGATTTATTAAACGCTACAGGTTAAACTGCGCATGAAATTGGTGAGATAAGCAAAAGCAGTAAAGTATCCATGACATTTAGCCATGAACTTGTTAGAATATG
The DNA here is from genome assembly GCF_028017835.1 of Emys orbicularis. Lineage (NCBI taxonomy): Eukaryota > Metazoa > Chordata > Testudines > Emydidae > Emys > Emys orbicularis. The sequence goes on from NC_088684.1 coordinate 121,613,953, forward strand.
AATGTTAAAGACAAAGCATTTGACTAGTTTAACATGTCCAGTTTGTTGCTGTATTAGGTAAAACATGCCAATTATTTGCATTGTTGTAGCATCTGTAGGCTTCAACTGAGATCAGGGCCCCATTGGGCTAGCTGTTGTACAAACACATAGTAAAAGAGAGTTCCTGCCCCAGAGAGCTTACAATTAAGGGTACGTCTACACTGCAGTTAGACACCGGTGGCTGGCCCGTGCCAGCTGACGTGGGCTAAGGGGCTTGGCTAAGGAACTGTTTAATTCAGTGTAGACGTTTGGGCTCCAGCCTGCACTTGAACTTCTACACCACAATTAAATGGCCCCTTAGCCCAAGACCCGCAAACCTGAATCAGCTGTCACAGGCCAGCTGTGGGTGTCTAATTGCAGTGTAGATTTGCCAGAGGTTACACAGAAATCGTGTGAAAGTGAACCCAGCTGCCTTGAGTCCAAGTCCACTACTTTAACTGCAAACCATCCTCTCTCTCTCTCAGGCATTGTGTATGAAGGTAAGGAGGGCCAAATCCTCTGCAGGTATAACTCCAGTAATTTCAGTGGAGTTACGCAACAGAGTGTTTGACCCACAATCTCCCAATCACCTCAGAAAGCCGTTCTGAGGACACAGCTGAGTGCACTGACAAGCTATGTGAGTGAGGATTAACAGTTTGCCATCAGGCAGCTTTGACATGCACTTGTAAAAAGAGATTTATGTTGAGAAATTCCACCAGCTCTTCTTGATAAACTCCTCCAAAAATAATTCTCTTTGGCTCTTGAGTCTGTAAACACCTTTTGATAAAGACATTCATTGTTTGTAGAACACCGTTTATTACAGCCATATTGTACTTAAAATTGTGTCATTGCTCTCATTATAAATCCCAGTGCAGTTCAGGTTGTTATAATTCCATTGTAAAATTAGCTCCAGGCAGAAACTTGGCATTGAAAATCTTGGTACAGCAGTGATTAAATTTAAAAAATGGGCTTGATAGAATGTAATGAGTTCATACATTAGTCTTTTGCTTCATGAGTTCTAGGGACTGGATGCTGATGAGCTTGCATTATGTTTCCAGCCTGGTCCCTACAACTGTGCATATCACTAAACCACCCCAGTGTTGGCTCTGATTAGTACTCTCAGCAGAGGGACGAAGTGCTGAATAAGCACGGAGAATTAACTCTCCTCCCTCTTTTGAGACACATTGGAGATGCCATGTGGTTAATGTGGAACTACCTGTCCTGTGAATTAAATTCCCTGGGTGAGAATTGTTTAATTTGGGGGGGGGGAGCAGTAGGGGGCTGAAAAATACCAGTTTATCAAAACCAAAACTTTTCCCATGGATGTTGCAATGTAACTGAAACTTTCCACAGGTCCAGGATGGAGGATGACATAAACATTCATTGGACCAGAGAGTGACCGGAAAGTTTGGCCTATTCCAGGATTCCCCCCACCCCCGCCTTCTCTCTTTCTCTCTGGCTTTACACAAACAATTCCAAAATGTCTTGGGTTCATCCCAATGCAGGGAACATTTTTGAAATCTTGAAAATTTTCACAGGATGGGAAAACCATTTCCCATCCAGCTCTAGTGTGGATATGATTTCACCTCTTAGTGCTACCAGTCTAACAATATTTGACAAATAAATTAACTTCAGAAATTGAGTTAAAAGACATAAAAGAAAAGAAACTGACTAAGTTTGGGTGCTCCTGGGCAATATCTTTTCAGATTTGCTCTTCATTAAAAATAAAACATGTTGTAAACAGCAGGTTACCAACAACAGAGGGATCTGAAACCATGTTGGCACCTTTTCAGGCAACTGTGAGGTCTGGGCCTGAAGGTGAAGAGCATTTAACCCTGAGAAAGAGGGATCCAAACTTAGTGAGTAGGTCAATTACTAGCTTACACACTGTTCTTGTTAGAATCATAGAAGATATGGGTTGGAAGAGACCTCAGGAGGTCATCTAGTCCGACCCCCTGCTCAAAGCAGGACCAACCCCAACTAAATCATCCCAGCCAGGGCTTTGTCAAGCCAGGCCTTAATAATCTCTAAGGATGGAGATTCCAACACCTCCCTAGGTAACCCATTCCAGTGCCTCCTAGTGAAATAGTTTTTCCTAATATCCAACCTAGACCTCCCCCACTGCAACTTGAGAACATTGCTCCTTGTTCTGTCATCTGCCACCACTGAGAACAGCCTAGCTCCATCTTCTTTAGAACCCCCCTTCAGGTAGTTGAAGGCTGCTATCAAATCCCCCCCTCACTCTTCTCTTCTGCAGACTAAATAAGCCTAGTTCCCTCAGCCTCTCCTTGTAAGCCATGCGCCCCAGCCCCCTAATCATTTTTGTTGCCCTCCGCTGGACTCTGTCCAATTTGTCCACATCCTTTCTGCAGTGGGGGCCCAAAACTGGATGCAATACTCCAGATGTGGCCTCACCAGTGCCGAATAGAGGGGAATAATCACTTCCCTCGATCTGCTGGCAATGCTCCTACTAATGCAGCCCAATATGCCATTAGCCTTCTTGGCAACAAAGGCACACTGCTGACTCATATCCAGCTTCTCATCCACTGTAATCCCCAGGTCCTTTTCTGCAGAATTGCTGCTTAGCCAGTCAGTCCCCAGCCTGTAGCTGTGAATGGGATTCTTCCGTCCTAAGTGCAGGACTCTGCACTTGTCCTTGTTGAACCTCATCAGATTTCTTTTGGCCCAATCCTCCAATTTGTCTATGCCACTCTGGACCCTATTCCTACCCTCCAGCATATCTGCCTCTCCCCCCCAGTTTAGTGTCATCCACAAACTTGCTGAGGGTGCAATCCATCCCATCATTAATGAAGATGTTGAACAAAACCGGCCCCAGGACTGACCCCTGGGGCACTCCACCTGATAACGGCTGCCAACTAGACATCAAGCCGTTGATCACTACCCGTTGAGCCTGACTATCTAGCCAGCTTTCTATCCACCTTATAGTCCATTCATCCAATCCATAATTTTTAAATTGCTGGCAAGAATACAGTGGGAGACTATATCAAAACCTTTGCTAAAGTTAAGATATATCATGTCCACCATTTTCTCCATACCCACAGAGCCAGTTATTTCATCATAGAAGGCTATCAGGTTGGTCAGGCATGACTTGCCCTTGGTGAATACATGCTGACTGTTCCTGATCACCTTCCTCTCCTCCAAGTGCTTCAAAGTGGATTGCTTGGGACCTGCTCCATGATTTTTCCAGGGACTGAGGTGAGGCTGACTGGGCTGTAGTTCCCCAGATTCTCCTTCTTCCCTTTTTAAAAGATGGGCACTATATTTACCTTTTCCCAATCATCCGGGACCTCCCCCAATCGCCACAAGTTTTCAAAGATAATGGTCAATGGCTCTGCAAGCACATCAGCCAACTCCCTGAGCACCCTCGGATGCATTAGATCCGGACCCATGGACTTGTGCTTGTCCAGCTTTTCTAAATAGTCTTTAACCTGTTCTTTCACCACTGAGGGCTGCTCACCTCCTCTCCATACCGTGCTGCTCAGTGCAGCAGTCTGGGAGCTGACCTTGTCTGTGAAGACCAAGCCAAAAAAAGTCATTGAGTACTTCAGCTTTTTCCACATCATTTGTCATTAGGTTGCCTCCTCCATTCAGTAAGGGTCCCACACTTTCCCTGACCTTCTTCTTGTTGCTAACATACCTGTAGAAACCCTTCTTGTTACCCTTCACATCCCTTGCTAGCTGCAACTCAGTTGTGCTTTGGCCTTCCTGATTACACCCCAGCATGCTCAAGCAATATTTTTATACTCCTCCCTAGTCATCTGTCCAAGTTTCCACTTCTTGTAAGCTTCCTTTTTGTGTTTAAGATAACCAAAGATTTCTCTGTTAAGCCACGCTGGTAGCCTGCCATATTGGCTATTCTTTCTGCACACTGGGATAGTTTGTTCCTGTGCACTCAATAAGGCTTCTTTAAAATACAGCCAGCTCTCCTGGACTCCTTTCTCCCTCATATTAGCTTTCCAGAGGGAATCCTGCCCATCAATTCCCTGAGGGAGTCAAAGTCTGCTTTTCTGAAGTCCAGGGTCCGTATTCTGCTGCTCTCCTTTCTTCCTTTTGTCAAGATCCTGAACTCGACCATCTCATGGTCACTGCTGCCCAGGTTGCCACTCACTTCTACTTCCCCTACCAATTCTTCCCTGTTTGTGAGCAGCAGGTCAAGAGGAGCACGGCACCAGGAAGTTGTCCCCAACACTCTCCAAAAACCTCCTGGATTGTCTGTGCACTGCTGTATTGCTCACCCAGCAGATGTCAGGGTGATTGAAGTCCCTCAGGAGAACCAGGGCCTGTGATCTGGAAACTTCCGTTAGTTGTCTGAAGAAATCCTCGTCTACCTCATCCTTCTGGTCTGGTGGTCTATAGCAGATGTCCACCATGACATCACCCTCATTGCTTTCGCCTCTAAACTTAACCCAAAGACTCTCAACAGGCTTTTCTCCAGTTTCATACTGGAGCTCTGAGCAATCATACTACTTTCTTATATACAGTGCAACTCCTTCACCTTTTCTCCCCCGTCTATCCTTCCTGAACAATTTATACCCATCCATGAAGTGCTCCAGTCATGTGAGTTACCCCACCAAGTCTCTGTTATTCCAATCACATCATAGTTCCTTGACTGCGCCAGGACTTAGCTAAGACCTGATACAGTTATATCTGGCTAGGCTAGACAAGGCCTAATTATGGTCCAGATTGTGCCTTCCCACACACTTGTCGAGTTTTTGCTGAATTATATTATTGTAAGGGAGAAAGTTTGCCACTTACCCAGATGCACTAACTGGTATAGCCCCTAAACCCCACAGTTCACAAGGGGAGCTGCTAGAAATAAAAGACTATCCATAAGCCACAATGACTCTTGCTCCTCTTCTATGGCTTCAATGATGCCGTGGAGTCCAGGGCTCTAGCTAACATTCTGTTGGTTGTGTCTCTGAGACAATGCCTTAGATTGCGGTACGTGCTCTATTATTAGTCTCTAAGGATTCAATTGCTAAAGTACAACAGAAAAATGAAAGAAGGCATCCTCTGTGTCTGTTTTCTATGTTGGTTAAGTTTGTTTGAGTTTTAGCTACTCTGCTTACTTTTACATGTGTCAATGTTATAACATCAACAAAATCTGTGTCCAATAACTATAGTACTCAGCTGTATTCAGAACTTGGAAGGTGTCTCTCCAGTTAACCCTACCAATAGCCTACTGGCATCCAATGACAATCTTATGCTATCAAGAAGTTTCTTCACTTAGTCAGAACCCACTCATGGGCCCAGTCTTCCAAGTGCAAGGTGTACATTATCACCGTAAATATCATGCTTATATATTGCCTACCTATACTCAAGCTCACATATATATCTGCCTTCATGTGTTTGTAAGACAAAGTGAATTCATGATAGACTTCAAGCACAAATAAAAAATTGGACAAAATTCTCATAATTCAAAAGACAATGTAATATTTAAAGTGATATCAAAGAAGGTCTGGAGGTTATTTTGTAAACTAATAAAATGATGCAAGGAAACAGAACTTATTTTACTACCAAAAAAAGACATAATTATATGTATTTTGACAATTGTAACATTTAATATAGCATCTTTCATCCTAAAGAATCATCCCAAAATATTTCATAAGCTCTTCTTCTTTCTTGCTACTTCCCTATTCAGTGTCAGTAACTTTGATAGCCTTCTTCCAAAACTCATGATTATACATGAGACTGTTGTGCAGATTGGTCTTTCTTAGGTCCTCTGATATACTATGTGCCAAGTCTTTGGTCTCCCCCATGGTAATCTTCCATCCACAATCATTGAAAAAGCTATTCTACGAACACAGCGTTCAGGTCTCCTCTGGATATGCCCATATCAATGTAGGCTAGCCTCCCTCAAGTGGAACAATCTGCATTATGGCCCATACAATCTCATTTCATTTCCTATCACACAGCGTCCAACCATTTGACCATCTCAACATCTTCATTCCCACGGTGGAGAGCACACTGATTTCTTTTCTAGGGGATGGCCGAGTCTCTGTTGCACGCACTAGGATGGGTTGAATTACAGTTTTATATGCTCTATCTTTTAACTTTATTGGCATCTTTTTGTCACAAAGACCTAGGGTCAGCTCCCACCATTTGCACCAAGCAGCTTTGGAACAATGCCAAGCATCACTCAAGAGAGACCCATTGTCAGCAACCACCAATCCTAGGTATTTAACTCCTTTCACTCTTCTAAGCTATATACAAACTATATCAATTGCTTTACTCATCACTAATAGGTTGCCACCTCTGGGATAGGAATGTGGCAACTATCAGCACTATCAGTTTAACAGCAATGCTGCAGATAGTTTAGGACACAAAAGTAGATACATCTAAAACTACAGAAGGCATTTCCATGGGAAAACATGGCTACTAAAAAGTAAATATAAGGAGGCAAATATACAGCCCTAGAGATATCAATCAATTTCCACCCACTTACAACAGGCTGGATTTGACACAAGATCTAAACTAATATTATGGAAAATTATACCAGCTATTATTAGGGACTCATAAGATTGGATGCACGTTCTGTTTACATAACTTTACCATGGCCTCATTTGTGTAGTGGTTACAGATGATGAATCTCTATTCTACATGATTAATTATGCCAAAGGCTGATGTGAAGGGAGTAGGTAGTTCATGACTGCAGAATATGGCCAACAAAATTTACCTCTTCATCTTCCTAACTTACACAAAAAGTTAGTCTTTGTTAAATCTCCCTTGCTGCTTAGCTTGCCTGATTGCAAACAGATCCCATAATATGTAGTCACATTTGGATGATTGATGTCACAATGCTGCACTGAAAGGGAAATATTCTCTTTTAGGTGTTATCACATCTCTGAACATAAACAAAGCTGTGTCACATGATGAAATGTAAATACAGCATTTGTTAGAAAAAACATTTATTTGGCTCCATGATTTATTATTAAGTGACACGTGGACTATTTTTTCTTTGTTATTGGCACTCATGTTCATAATAACAAGGTACTTGACTTGAAGGTATTTGGCCAACCTTCCCGAAGTGCTATGTAAGCAGTAATCAGAGAAAGCCACGTCCGAGAGTCAACAAATTGCTCTCCCATGCTGATCAAACAGTCTTGGCATCTCTATAAAAAAATATAAAAACAGAGTTTGGACTAGCATACCTAGTTCTCTCTCTAAAATTATTATTTATTGTATTTGCACTTGGTGAAGTCCAGGCTTAAAATAACCTAAGGAGCCAGCTGTTTTGTTAATAATATCTTGCATGTGATTTTGATTTACATTTAGGATAAATGAGTTATCCACTTAGCCGCCACAACTTCTGTTGTCATAAATTCGGTGTAATTTACATACATAGGTACATAGGGCCAGAGTCTTCTTTCATTTTACATCAGACTAACTCCACTGACCTCAGTGTAGCAATTGGGCAAAAGCTGGTAAATTCAGTGGAGCTGAGGTTTATCATGAAAAACTTTCACTCCAAGCCACATAGGGTTATTAAAGCAACCAGTAGTTGGATACAATTCACAAGCTGCGGTTTGTAACAGGGAGAGACAGTTGTCTCAGATCAATCTAAGTAGAATCTGCCACCCCATTTCTATACTTTCTGTCTAAATACAAATTCAGGTCCTTGATTCTGCAAATACTTATGCATCTGCTAACCTTAAGTATGTGAGTAGCCACATTGAAGTAAAATATTATTAACCAAGGACTTAGCTCCTTCATTTTAAGTCAATTCAGCTAGACCAAGCATGTATGTGTTTGTGTAGTCCACTGTTCAGTGTCTTATGTGTCCCCCTTTGTGCCCAATCCTTAGAAGATATGAATCTGTTACAGTCACCGTATGCTCCTTTAGTGCAAGCTATAATAGCTCATTATTTAAATTCTAGGGGTCTTAGGTTCAATCCTTGGTGTTGGCCTAGAAAGCTACCATCACATATGCAGGAACTCAAACAGGATTCAAACCACTGTGGGCCTCAAACATTCAGGATAAGCTTCCTCTGTACATGTATATCCCCTGGTAAATGTGTGTTGTGTATCTCCCTCTGTATCCCATCCACAAAGGATATGAGTGTGTTGCAGAGCCTAGCCCTTTAGCTCAGCTGTGGAGGTTCCCAGGTTCAATCCATGTATTCTCCATCACCAGTGATGCCATATTAAGAAGTTCAGGGCTTTAATGTTTACTCAAACTATGGTCTGTCACGTTATAACGCCTCTTTATCTACATGTACTTTGGTGCCATTTGGATTTCATTTTCCATGTTTTTTTGCTTCCTAAAATGCCAGTGGCCAATATAATGGCAAGCAACAGAGTGGAGCATTTGCAGTGCCACTGCATAAAGTGTGCAGTTAATTTAAATGTCTAAAATACAGAGTCTTTGAAGTGAAATGAGTTGCAACAGTGTTGCATTTTGCCCCAATTTCTTCACTTATGAGTCAGTCATTCTGCAATTTGCTCAAACACATTGGGCCAGAATTGCCAGTATGCTCTGGCTGCTTTGTGCTGCTCCAGCAACCCAGCCATAAACCCATGTTCACATGATAGTTACGTCAGGTTTGCATGGCCAGAGTGTTGCAATGCAACTGGGATGCACTGGTGATCTGGCCTATTCTTTCTCTTCTGTTGTTTTAACCAAAGTGTTATTTCAGTGGCTGCCATCATGGGAGTCTTGGATCCAAAGACATTTACAGATCTTGTTAAAGCCAATGGGCATCCTAAAGCACTTTCTTTCCGGCTCAAAGAAGGAGCAATTAAGCCCCTTAATGTAGTGAAACTACTGCAGACAATGGAGGCTACTGCTCAAGGCACTAAGCCACATGGCCAGCCTGGAGGAAAGCTAACCCATGTTGAGAGTGAAGCCATATTTAGGTCTGATAGAAGCCTGCTGTGAATTTTAAGAGTCTGTTCTGATACTATTTAACAGCGTAAGCATAAGCAGAACTGTGCACCTGTAAGAAGGATGCAGGGGAATGATGTTCATGAGGAAGATACAAGATAAAGTAGAAACAAAGCTAGAAGAAACAGGTTTGAACTAACACAAAACCTGTACTGACCGGGGAGGCGAGTTAACATGGAAATAAGAAACTAATACATATGCTTGAGAAAAGACAACGAAAGTTATAAATAACTCAGCCTAAACAAAGGCAAACTGAAGCTGTATTATCCGGTGCTGGAGGCAACTGTGATGAGATTGTCCTGATGAGCTTCCCACTTGGGAGTAACCGATCACTCCTTTCCGAGTGTTTTACCTTAACAGAGCTTTGTTAGACCCATCTGCTGAGAAAGTGAATCTCTAGGTCCAACAACCCAGGCAGATTCAGAGGGGTGTCTCTAGTTGCAAGTGCAGGGGGTTGATATTGTTTTGCAGCCTGAGCGTTGAAGGCAGAAGGCCAGAGAAGGAATTGGGAGTGTGACCCTGAGAGGAAGCAGAGAAAAAATGCTGCTTGGGCACAGAACTCACTGGAGTGGCAGCTGTAAGGATTTTGGAGCAAGGAAACTGCCTGCTGCTGTGTGTTTCTACTGCGTTCAGGGAAACACGACATTGTGTACATTCTTCGTAAATAAACATTATTACAACGAGAATATACTTGTCATTGATTTCTCTTCCTAATGGAAACAACTCTCTCAGGCCCTGAGTATTAGCTAACCACTCAGATTAGAGGGGCAACGGTATGTTAGTGTGCTTTGAAGCAGGTTTCTCTGCAGTATGCTACCAATAAAACCTTTTAAAATCTGCAACAGAAAAATGATCTCATTTTAAAACGTTGAAAGGGTAATAAACACACAGGACAAAATGTTCAAATGTCAGTGGGGAGTTACAGGTGCCGCACACCTCTGAATATTAGGCCACTTTTTTCATGCCTAAATATGGAATTAAATACCTAATGTTGGACACCAATGTTTGAAAATGATGGGCACCAAATATATGTGTATGTAAAGAATATAGACCTTAGGCACACAGATAGTTCAAGAGAAATAAATTGTCAAATTTATCCTGAATTGCACCAGGCACTGTACATACACTTAACAAGAGACAGTTCCTGCCCCAAAGAGCTTCCAATCTAAATAAACAAGACAGACAAGGGGTGGATAGACAAAACTATCAGTGTCTTACAGCTGGGAAACTGAGACACAGAGAGATTAAGTGGTTTGCACAAAACATACAGAAAGATGGTGGCAGAGACAGAAATTGATATCACAGCTCATGAACCCCTGTTCAATGCCATAACCAAGACAATCCTTCCTTTTAATTGCATTGTTATGTTCACCAAGTGGTGTTTTCCAAGCTGGGTCCATTTTTAAATGGCGATTCCCCTTTCTAGTTTAGCTGAAGTGCCATTATAGGGCTGATTCCCTTTTATTCATCCAGTACATGTAGTGCAGCGTCTGCAATGGGAAAAGCCTGCTGCATGCATCTGACAAAAATTTCTTTAATTAAAGCCTCCCTTATTAACCACCTCCATTTCTGTATATTCTGCTGATTGTCCACCAAAACATCCTTGCAAGTGTCAGTTCAGCACAACAAGGAGAGATGGTGGCTACATATAATCCACAAGTAGGGCATAAGTGAGCCTCTCGTGTGTGGCAGGGAACAGGTTTTACAAAAGCAGCTCTTTCTCAGCACAAACCCAAGTGACCCAGTGCCTGATGAAACATTCGGTCATGGTTTCTAAGACATTGTTTTTATATTTAATTTACAGTTTCCAAGTGCTTATCTCTTCAGGTGGGATTTTACATATTGACTATAGGTAGAGCACACCCCATTTTATAAGTCCCTTATCTTACTTAAATATGTGACAGATAATAACTCCAACACTTGCTCACACCTTGTTAATAGAAAAACTGAGATACAGTGAATATGTCCTCACTATCACCTCCAGTTCCCACACAGGTGTTCTGAATGATAAACTACCATATGATATAAACAGTTATTTCAGATAAAGAATAAAAACTGCTGGATAAAGGGGAGGAGGGTGACACAAAAAGAAATGAAAATAAATTCTTTGAGAGGAATTTTAAACCTGGGAATGTGCAGAGATCAGAATAAATTTGCTGGTAAAGTGTGGATTTTTCCCCCCTCAGCAACTTCCATTATAGGCCAGAACCTCTGGCACTTTTCTTTCATTAATTGAGCTTGCTTTTAATTAAAAACGACATGCACCTCCCCTGCTGTACTTTGCGTGCCTTATGCAACACAGCCTTTTGCAAAGAATGATGTCTTATCAGTGAAAACTCCCATTGCTTTCAAAGGAAGTTTTGCTTGCATAAAAGCTGTAGGATTCAGTTCATTATAAAACTTAGGATTCAATCTTGCCTGTGGATCTGCTAGTGAGGACTTTAGTTGTACTCTACATTACCAGATCTGATTGTATGTTCAGGGTCATCGTTTGTGGACAGACGCAAATGCAGCACATTCAACTGACTGGGTTTTATTGCACCTGAACTTCTTTTCTTTGAGCCCATTCAATAGCAGTGAGCACATTTGCTCTTCTATAATAATTTCTATCAGCAAATTCTATTTTGAAAGTTATCCAAATGCTTGCTGACTGGTTTTTGTTTGCTCCTAATGTAATGATAATGATTATAGCAGAAATGGAAACGGTAAACTACGAATTTTCACATTGCACACTTAAAACATTTGAATAACGGATTGAGATCGTTTAATGACATTTTAATGGATTTAGGGAAAATATATTAGGGATCTAATTCTGCCATGTGCAGTGCACCCAAAGCACCCACCCAATTGGATGAGCTTCATTCACCCCTGGTAACAAAGGGAGGTAAAAACTGTACTGTCCAGTAACATGGGGCGGGGGTGAGGAGGAGTCCTTAAGCCACAGAGGAGGAGAGGTGATGCAGGACCCCAAGAAGGAAGTCATCTTTAAAGCATAGTCAGTGCTCCATCAAAGCCCTACCACCAGAGATTGCCCAAGTATGTGCTTAATCAACCCATCTTCTGGGCAACTTGGTTATGCCCCACTCATTCTCAGCCAGTACTGCTTATTTTTGGTGCAGCATTGACTGGACCCAGCCCCACCACAATGGGACAGGGATTGCCGATGCCTTACACTGCTACCACTACACTCCAGATAGGATTACTACCAGCTGAGGAGTACAGTCCTGGTTCATGCCAGTGGAAGGCAGCCCACTCCTTTGAGTCATTTTTGGCAGAATTGGAGTTTAGGGCAATTACATCAAATAAAGAAATTACTAAAAATATGTGAAACATAAAAATGTACATATTCTATTAGTACTGCGTGTTCTAATGGGGTCTTTATGTTTAATCATTTGAACAGGCGACTTTTGCAATTAAATCATTTACTGAACATAAAGCAGTTCCAGTAAAGCATGATACTGCACAATAAATGTTTTTTTTAAAAAGGAAATTCAAATAAAATATAAAAAGAATGTGGAAGGCCTGAGACAATCTCACCAAACCAAGGAAATGTGTTTGTGTGTGCGTGTGTATGTGTAACTAAACACACCACTTCCTCAATGTTCCATTCTCAGTCTTTGTGTAAACTTTCCATTGATCTCAATGGGGATTTCAAAGTGGATTAAGCTAAACAGGACCCAGGCTTTCTTATTCCAGAAGAAGAATGTCCACACATGAAATTATTCAGCAATAGCTATTGTGCTTACAACTAAGGGCAGGTCTTCACTACGGGGGTGTGTGTGTGCGTGTGTCGATTTAAGATACGCAAATTCAGCTACACGAATAGCGTAGCTGAATTCGACGTATCGGTGCCGACTTACCCCGCTGTGAGGACGGCGGCAAAATCGACCTCCGCGGCTCCCAGTCGACGGCGCTTACTCCCACCTCCGCTGGTGGAGTAAGAGCGTCGATTCGGGGATCGATTGTCGCGTCCCGACGAGACGCGATAATTCGATCCCCGAGAGATCGATTTCTACCCGCCGATTCAAGCGGGTAGTGTAGACCTAGCCTAAGTGTAAGTTGTTGACTGTTTAGAAATAACAACCTCTTCAACCACACACCACTAGTTGTCACCTATCACCCCACACTGGAACCTATACGGGGTATCAAACAACTACAACCCATACTAAATGTGAACCCCATCCTGAAATAAATCTTTCCTGAACCTCCTCTTCTGGCCTTCAAACAACCCCCCAACCTCTCCAAGCTCATCATCAGAAGCAAGCTCCCCACAGACCAGGACACACCAACTCAAATTGGTACCAGATCTTGCCAGAACAGATGCAAAACCTACAGACATATCTCCATTGCTACAATGATGAGCACACCCCACAACCCACTTTTCAAGATCCATGGGTCCTACACATGCCCGTCATAACATGTGGTGTACTTCATCCAGTGCATTAAATACCCCCAGAATAAGGCTAGGATTATGTCACGGAGGTCACAGAAGCAGGGCCGGCTCCAGGCACTAGCCGACCAAGCACGTGCTTGGGGCGGCACCTTATAAGGGGCGGCCAATGTTGGGGTGGCGGGGGGCGCTCGCGGTGTTTTTGTTTTTGTTCGCGGGGCGGCGCTCGAGGGGTTTTTTTTTTGTTTTAGTAGCGCGGTGCTGGGGGGGCCGGGGGCTTCGGCGTTGCGTCGCTGGGGGGGGCGGCGGTTTGGCCGGCCGGTGCGGCGCTCCGGGGGTTTGGGCAGCCCGGCACTCGGGGGAGGGCGGGGGTTTGGCCGGGCCGGTGTGGCACTCCGGGGGGTTTGGGTGCCCCGGCGCGGCGCTCGGGGGGGGTTGGCCAGCCCGGCCCGGCGCTCCGAGGGTTTGGGCGGCCCGGCGAGGCGCTCGGGGGGCGGGGGTTTGGGCGGCCCGGCGAGGCGCTCGGGAGGGGTTCGGCGGCCCGGCACGGCGCTCCGGGGGTTTGGGGCAACCCGGCGCTTGGGGTGGGGCGGGGGTTTGGGCGGCCCGGCGCGGCAATCGGGGATGGGCGGGGGTTTCGGCGGCCTGGCGCGGCGCTGGGGGGGGGGGGTCGGCGGCGCGGCACTCGGGGGGGGGGGGTTTAAGGCGGGGCGGCACTCTTCTTTTTTGCCTGGGGCGGCAAAAAAGTTAGAGCCGGCCCTGCACAGAAGTCACGGAATCAATGACTTCCAGAGACCTCCGTGACATTTTCTGCCTCTGGGAGGGAGCTGTCAGGCCATGCAGCTCTCAGCTGCTGTTGGTGGTGAGTCCCCACAGCCCCAGCCACAGCAGATGGTGAGGGGACCCCTGAACTCCCACTTCCCATGGGCAGAGGGTCCAGCACCCACTGCAGCTGGTGGCTCTGGGTCCCCTCACCCCGCAGCTCCCACCCACTGGAGGGGGTGAGGGGAACCAGAGCCACCAGCTGCTGTGGGTGCTGGACCCTCCTCCCTTCCCATTTTGTCAGGGATATTTTTAGGAAAAATGACAGACAGGTCATGGGCTTCTGTGAATTTTTGTTTATTGCCCATGACCTGTCTATGATTTTTTCTAAAAATACCCGTGACACAATCCAAGCCTTACCCAAGAACAACTCCATGGGTGAAACCAGACAACATCACTACACTCTCAAATAAACTCACACAGGCAGGGCCAGCTCCAGGCACCACCGACAAGGTGGGGCGGCACCTTGTAAGGGGCGGCCAATCTTGGGGTTGCGGGGGGTGCTGGGGATTTTTTGTTGTTGTTGTTTTTGTTTCGGCCGGGCGGCGCTTGGGGGGGTGGGTTGTTTGTGTTTTGGCGGCGTGGCGTGGCGCTGGGGGGGGGGGGGGAGGGGTTCAGTGGCGTGGCGCTCTGGGTTTTTTTTTTTTTTTTTTGGTTTAGCAGGGCGGCGCCCGAGGTAATTTGTTGTTATTGTTTTTGTTTCGGCCGGGTGGTGCTCGCGGGGGTGGGTTGTTTTTGTTTTGGTGGCGTGGCGCTCGGGGGGGGGCTGTTTCGGCGGCGCGGCGCTGGGGGGGATTCGGCGGCGCGGCGCTGGGGGTGTGTTTCGGCAGCGCGGCGCACGGGGGGGTGTTTTGGCAGTGCGGCGCTGGGGAGTGTGTGTTTCAGCGGTGCAGCGCTCGGGGGTTTTTTTTTTTCCGGTGGCGTGGCACTGCGCTCGGGGGGGTGTTTCGGCTGCGCGGCGCTCGGGGTGTGTGTGTTTCAGCGGTGCAGCGCTCGGGGGGTGTTTCAGCGGGGTGACGCGCAGGGGGGGGGTGTTTTGGCGGCACGGCGCGCGGGGTTTTGGGTTTTTTTTTTCCGGCGGCGCTGCGCTTGGGAGGGGGTGTTTCGGCAGCACGGCGCTCGGGGAGAGGTGTTTCGGTGGGGCAGCGCTGGGGGGGTGTGTGTGTCGGTGCGGCGTGGCGCTCAGTGGAGTTGTTACAGCGGGGCGGCGCTCTTTTTTTTTGCTTGGGGCGGCAAAAAAGTTAGAGCCGGCCCTGCACACAGGAAAATGATAAAAGACAAAAAGACCCTATCACCTGTGGGTGAACAGTCTTCATAAAGCATTCACTCTGTATTTGACATATCAGTCCTCATCCACAAAGGAAACCTGCACAACACTTTCAAAAGAGGAGACTGGGAGTTTAAATTCATAACTAAACACTAGACAATAAAAATCATGGACTGAACAGAGACACTGGATTTATGGGTTATTACAACAATCTCTTACCACTAATCTCCCTTTTTTTCCCTATGACTACAGGGATGTAAATGGGCCACTTCACCTTATATGATCCCTTAGAATATGTGCTAACTACTTATGCTAAACGATCTGTCCAACTTGTATTTAGCTGTAACACTTGGAGTACCTTTCCCGGACCTGAAGATGAGCTCTATGTGCAGGGCTGGCTCCAGGCACCAGCTTTCCAAGCAGGTGCTTGGGGCGGCCACTTCGGAGAGGGGCGGCACGTCCAGCTGTTCAGTGGCAATTCGGCGGACGGTCCCTCACTCCCGCTCGGAGCGAAGGACCTCCCCCGAATTGCCGCTGCAGATCGCAATCGCGGCTTTTTTTTTTTTTTTTTTGGCTGCTTGGGGCGGCCAAAACCCTGGAGCCGGCCCTGTCTATGTGGATCAAAAGCTTGAAGTTGGTCCTATAAAAGATACTAAGAACATAAGAACAGCCATACTGGGTCAGACCAAAGGTCCATCTAGCCCAGTATCCTGTCTTCCGACAGTGACCAGTGCCAGGTGCTTCACCCACATTGTCTCTGTACAGACCACAGTTCAGTACTGGAGCCAAACAGCTTGTTTTTGCACTGGCTGAAGTCAATGAGGGTTTTGCTTTTGCTTTTGATTTCAGGGAAGCAGGTTTGGGTTTTAAGTCTTCAATGATCTCAAAGTACTATGAAATATTTCTGCCATTATTTGGGAATGCAAAAATGAATGTACGAGACAGGAGGCCTTACTGAGGCCCCTCTGAAAACCAGAAGATACATTTTACTTGCAAAATTCTCTGCTTTAGTGGGTTTTTCTCAGATGCCTATAAATTGTTCAAGTACGTTTCTCCGTGGGCCTGCATATTTCACAGAGCTCAAGTTAAGGTGTTTATCTAAATCATAGGGGAGAAAATACCACTATAATCTAACATTCATTTAGTCATTCTTTACTGAAGAGTATGTCATTTACTTTAACCTCTCACCACATTGCAAAAGTAAGCAATGCTATCAATAGCTGAAGTGAGTAATACATGCATTTTCATATTAGTCAGAGATCTTTTTCTCAAGGTGTGTCCAGGTGTATTGTAATTACAGAATAATGTGGAATCTGGATTTATTGTGTTATCAGTAATATTCTTGTTTCTTTGGTTGTGTTTTTCTTAGTCTCCCCTCTAATTGTGCACCATATACTGGACAAATAGATAAGCAGTCATTTGAAAAGGAACTAAGTACATTTTTTTAGATTTAAATATAACTGCAAAAGCAACAATAGGTCTATTCCACAGCACACAGGAGAATTAGTTAGAGCTGGTCAAAAATCTTCTGTTGGAATGTGTTTTTCAGTTGGAGAATGTGTGGATTCTGACAAAATGTCATTTTAAAGAAAAGTGTTTTGATAAGGTTGAAATGCCATTTCGACCTTATGAAACAAAATGTTTCTATGTTTCATTTCTGAAACAACTTTTCATTTCAAAATTTTGTTTATTTGATATTATATAAAATATAAAATCAAAACAAAAGGTTTGATTTTATCAAAATGAAACATTTTGACTGACCAAAAACTAATTTTTTTAAAAATTGAATTTCAATGAAAATTTCAAAATTCTTTGTTTTCATTTTGATTCAGAACAAATAGTAGAATTTCCTGTGAAATGGAAATGCCAGTTCCTGCACAGCCCTAGAGTTAATTTTCTTGGAGGGCTCCTGTTATCTATGAACATTTGATAGACTTTTTAAATGAAGTAACCTTGGTCCTTATCCTGCAATCATATTTGGGTGGGCAAACCTTTGTGACTGTCAGGAACTCCTTTGATTTCAGTGGGTCTTCACACTGATTTGATTTCAGGATTGGGATGACTTCTTGAGTTCTCTTTCCATGAATATTCTAGGAAAGAAGTTTACTGAAAAGATTGTTTACAGAAAGAGGAATTACTAGACAATTTGCTTCCTTGTTCCCTTCCATCTGTCTGTCTGTGTTCACTTGCTGTCTCTTGTCTAATTCTTAGATTGTAAACTCTTTGGGGCAGGAACTGTCTTTTTGTTCTGTGTTTGCACAACATCTAGCACAATGGAGACCCGGCCCATGACTTGGGCTAGTATGTGCTGAGGTAATACAAATAATATATAACAGCCACAGATATAGGAAGTGCATTTTGAACTTCAGTGTGAGGTTTCACACCGGTAATCTAAGAGTAATACTCACCCAAATCAAGAAACACAAATAATATCATGTGCTTTATCTGTCCAGCGGAACCTGACCAATAATGCTCTAACAATGAAGCTTCTTGTACAAAATCTAAAAAAAACCCAATTCTTTTTGCCAAAAACATTCTATAAATAACATTGAATAATAAATATGTTCAAAGTAATTATCAAGTGCTCCCAGAAAATTTGTGAACTGAAAGAGAAGCTAAATTTGTCAGATCAGTTATTCATGACAAACTCTTCTCCCAGCTCTAGTAGTCATGAATCTAAATTTTTCCGTAAAGAAACCACCACTTATCTTAATGTCATAATAAAAATTATCAGTACAATGAATACACTAAAAATGGCAAAACTCCCATTGACTTCAGTAGGGCCAAGATTTCACCATATATATTATTTATATTCCATTAATAAAAGATACTTTGCCAGCAAACTAATTTTGTTTTTACAATGGTTGCCTGCTGAAATGCATAAGAATGCATATTTCAATTTATTTTAAACAGCTTTTTTTCCCCCTGAATGAAAGTGAACTTAAAATAGATTTCAATGTAATGTTATGGTCTTACCACTCTTGCTGAAATTGCTCAATGGATTTCTGTATCTTAGTCCCCCTCAGATATCCAGAGGGTAGAATACAGCTTCTCAGACTTCTCTGGATAGTTTTCATATGCTGATTCTGGTGAATACCTGATAAGAGCACTATTTTCTTGACAATGTCATTTATTTTTCTAAGCTGACCACTGGAAATTTTCAAAAGGAAGTTAGTGCCTTCCAACACAAGCAGTCTATGGGCCCAATCTTGCTCTTATTGAAGTCAACAGGAGTTTTGCAACTGATTCAATAAGAGCAGAATTGGGTACCAAGGTTTGTGATGATTGTTTCCAAAATGCAAACTCTGATAAACCTTCCATCATCTGTATTTATTAGCTAATGATGGGCCAAACTCTTTTCAGTTATATGCCCAAAATCCCACTAACTGTGGGGAGGTTGCACAGGTGTAATCAAAGCAAGAATTTGAGTGTGTGTGTGTTTGACTCTACTTTACAAGAGACATTCTGAGATTGGCTGCCACTATGGTTTCCTTCTAGGACTGTCAACCTAGTTGTCTTCCCTAGCAGAGGGGGGAGAAAGGAGGGTCTTCCTTCTTTTATACCCAGGTGGAGTTAATGAGCCACAGCTGCCACAATGAGCCAACAGAACTTCAGCAGCATTACCCTGGGTTCCAACACCTGCTAACAGTGTGGGTCAACAGAAGAGCTCTGTCATCCTGTTACAAACTTTCAAAAGAGCATCTTCCAAGAAATCAGGATCAAAAGGTACTTCCAGCAAGTTATTACCTGAATAGTTTAGGTTGGAAGTACCTAGTTAAACAACCAAAGAAAGTTTGCCTAATTCTTTAATGTAGTATTCCTTTAAAAGTGTCTGTTATTGAAGTGACTCCCATTTCATAATAAGATAATGTCCCTTTTTCCTACATTTTTGAGATGTTCTTTTCCATTCAGCCCCCTCAAAGTTTCATATAACTATTTGATTTTTTTTCTTTTACCTGCCATTGGATATTTTTTGTAAATGTTTTCTGCCCCAACCTTCTTGGTAGGCCTATCCATATTCATTTGCCTTTCATTCAGAATTCCACCTGAATTGAGAGAGCTGACTTGAGGAAAGCTTGTAAATGTGGAGGTCATCCCCAGACTAGAATCAGAGGCAAGAAGAGATTTATACCTTTTATTATGTTAAAGGAATTGTTTTCAGTCAGCAGATGGAACGAATAATTTCAGACTATTTTTTGGAAGGTCAATTGTCATGTGAGTGGGCGTCCTTTGGCATCTACTAAGATCTATGAACCATAAGAGCAACTGAACCACATATAGAGCTTTCCAAACCACAAATTGTAATCTATTAGTGGGCTGTGGGTGGTTTTTTAATGAGTAATGGCCTCACACGGCTCCCACATTCTCTACATGACATGCACAATACCCATTTCAAAAATTCCTTAATTGCCACTACACAACTGACCGGGTAGTATTCTCTAAACTCTACATACTCTCCAAATGCCTGCCTCCTACAGCTATCCCTTAACAGTGGGCCCTTTCCAGTGGCCAGATCTGATCAAGAATGAGGCTCAAGACCCTAGCCATAAAGGGTTTAGCAAACACTGTTTAATATTTCTCCATCCTCCAAGGAGAAAAAGATCAAAATTGCTACTGTTAAGCCACTTGGACAGACCTCATCTTCCATCTTGTTAGTTTTTCTCTGGCTGAAATGGTTTATTTGGAATATCCTACTCCAAATTAAAAAATAAAGAGAAGACAGATGTGACAAAGGTAAAGTCAGGGGGAAAAATGGGGAGAGAGATAATTACATCTGAAATATCTCATTCAAGCCAATTAGCAATACAAAAACCTATATTTGGGAATGTTTTAACATACTTTAGATATTCAGGGTTTGGCTACACTGGAGCTGGAAGGTGGAATTTCCAGCTTGGGTAGACATACCTATGCTAGCTCTGAGCGAGTTAGCATACTAAAAATATGTGCAATCTCATTTGAAACCCTAGGTACATAGCTGGGGTGGCTAGCCCCTCCCACCATCTGTGCAGCTGCTGCTACATTGCTATTTTTTGGCACACAAGTTCAATCAAAGCTAGCACGGAAATTATACCTCCAGCTCCAGTGTAGACATACCCACACATTTAGGGCCTGATCCAAAGCCCACTGAAGTCAATAGGAGCCTTTTCATTGGATTAGAGGGACCCTAATGAACACTGCTGTACAGTAGCCTTTATGTACATTATTTATTTCAGGAGAAATCATACAAAGTCCTGAGCACTTCTTGCTTGGTGCTGAGCATCCTCCGTGG
The DNA here is from genome assembly GCF_028017835.1 of Emys orbicularis. NCBI lineage: Eukaryota > Metazoa > Chordata > Testudines > Emydidae > Emys > Emys orbicularis. The sequence continues at coordinate 121,634,624 of NC_088684.1, forward strand.
GAGTTGAGGGCTCTCGGTATCTCTCAGGAAGTGCTCTCAGTAGGATCGGGCCCCAATGATGATAAATCCAGAAATGGCCTTTGAAATAAAACCAGGCCAGAGTTCCTCCAAGTCTTTTAATCTTTTGAGGCTTATTATACTATTTTTGTCTGGAGCGGCCAAAAGGAATTATGTCATGTTTTCTCACTCTTGCTGCAGTCTTGTAAAATGAGTATCGTCTGTGGATTGTACATCATGCTCTGACTCTTTCAGTATTCTGTCGTTTGATTGGTTGTTGATTCCACTTTCCAGATTCACTCAGTCATCAAAGTCCTGTTGGATGCCACCATCTGTCGGAAAGTACAAGAGGCACAGGGTCTAAGAGTTGATTCTCATGAGAAAGAGTGTAATGAGAACAGGAAATGGCACACCAGGAATCCATTCTTAGGACAGACTATAGTAGAAGAGAACAAACCCTTATTGTAGTTCAGACAGTTTTAACTTTATATTCCTTGTGATCCTCCTTTGATTCATTCTCTCTCCCCCTCCCCACTCCATTCCCATCATAGGCCTGGGAAACAGGATAGTTTGTGAAATTCTTCTTTCCGCTGAAAGGCTACATGACATCTTTAATTAGTAACTCTGAGCCCTGGACACAGGAGAATGAATGAAGAAATAAGTTGTCAAAGATATTTTGTTTGGGATTTAAATACAGACCTCTTTGGGCTTCACTTAAGATAGCCACTTGCCTGCCATTTACTATGATTATTTATGTTAATTTAAAAAACGAAATTTTACTCAGCTATCACAACATTTTTTCACATTGGGTGAGTGGGCAAGAAGAATTTTGCAAGGCTCATTTAAAGCTTAATCTCTCTAGTGTCTAGGGTGGGAAACTCAGCTGAAAAGACGATGTTGTGTGAGAGAGAGCACCTCCTGCTTCCCCCAAGGGTCAATGTCAACCAGCTGACTTTTCACACAGAATAAGGTGGAGTATTTCTCCACAGAGTTCACTCTGGAAGCTACCGTTATCCAGCTGAGATCTGTAACCTGCTGAGCAAGGTTCCCTAGACAGCTAATCAATAGCAACCAAACTTTGATCAGAAACAGCTCTGGGTATAAAGCCTTTCCTGAACAGAGACCAGCTATGCCAACTATGTGAATAAAATCAAACCACCAAACTCATGTCGCTTGTTACTCAGGGGCCACCCTGGCATCACTGCTGAAATCAATGGAAATTTTGAAAATGACTTAAATGTGAGTAGGATCAGGCTGTTAATTCAGATTTGAATGGGGACAGTCCGGCAGGCTCCAGCAGCCTTCAAAAATCATGATTCTCCACTGCCTTGTTCTCTATGTAGTTAGAAAGAGTAGATGTAAAATGCAACCAAATCAGAATGGTCAGTCACTGGGCCTGATTCTCCAATGCCTTGCATCATGTGCAGTCATTTACACCAGGGCAAAGTGAGAGTTTAAAGCTACCATTCTGATGTGGTAGCATTTTACATCCCCTTTGTACACATGTAAATACCCACATCAGGAGCAAGACAGTGGAGAAAAAGGCTTTGTATGTCTAGTACTACAACAGTGTATTCAGCTCTAAAACCATGGGAGGTAAACCTGGAGAATTTCAGAATGAGGGCCAGGTCTGGTATTGACACATTTCCATATCCAAACTTGAACAAATGTGAGTGGCTACACCCAGGTGCACTGCAAGAGAGTGGAGGAGTCAAGGCCTGTCAGCTCTTAAAATAGACTATATAATAAATCTAAAAATGTCTTAGAGCTTGTCTACATGGACTTTTAGTTTGTGGCAAGCTGGAGTATGAATCTACCCCCCACTAGCTGGCTGCGTGGACGCTGCTGATGTACACTAACAGTTCCTTAGTGCACTTTGATGTATCCTGCTTTGAAATAGGACTAGATCAATGTACACTAAGACGTGTTAGTGCACATCAGCAGGGTCCACGTGGCCAGTTAGACTAGTCCATGGCAGACTAATGCAGGTAGATACATACCTCAGCTTGCTGTGAACTAAATGACAAGCCCTTAGACAAGTGAATACAACAACATTTCCGTATTGCTAAAATTTTGTGTGACAAATGCACTAACTTTTACCTCACCTTGTCACATCAAGATAGCTGTCCACAGGTTTTCAGGGCTTCATAAGAAAGTAAAGCAAATGGAGCCTTTCCTCCTGTTCTAATTAGATCTAATCAAAACACATGAATGTGCTTGGTCATACTCATACTGGAGCTGTCTGTACAAAGTAAGGTTTGTTCATCCTGGTAAACTGGTTTGCAGCAGAAAATAGAAACTGCTACTGCTAATAAATGAGCCTGTAACTCTAATCAAGGATTATTACTGTGGGAGCATTACTAATGCTTTAAGTGTCTTTATCACATCTTGTAAAGTGTTATCAATCAAACTACAGGTGTAGAGCAGGTAAACGCTGTAGCTCTGGGAAACAGAGAAGCTCAGAAAGAAACTTTATTAACATTGTTCTCTAAATAAAGTTTCCCCTAGGAAAGTGTCAGGTGATCAAAGTTAGCATAAGATTTTTTGGGGGAGAAAAAAGAACTTTAGACTTGTTCATAATATTTCTCCCGAGACATTTTCAGGACCATTTCCACTACCCTCAAAGGTGGAAGCTAGAGCCTGGACTGAATTTTCTTTTTTTAAATTGGAAATAACTAAGTTGTAGAATGTGCAAAGTTATAACTAAAAAGAAATAATTTTTACATTTCTCAAAAAGAACAGCAGTTGTGGAGAAATGAAGCATTATTCCTCAGTCTCATGATGAAAATATCTCCTTCTCTGATCAAAACCAGATGTCTCCATACATTTACAATAGGGTCTGCCCTTTCTAAAATAAGACATGGTTGGTGCTATTATTAACATTGTGACTTGAAATTTACATCAAGAGGAGATCATGAGTACTAGAACCAAATGAACTTTGAAATATGCCTCAAATGCCCAAAATGAAGACGGGGGGATATTACACAGGTACATATACTTACTGTAATAGGGTCTAATGCATAGTGTTTGGCTTGGTACAATCCTATGCTACACTGAGAGTTATGCATGCTTCATGTAAAGAAGGTATAGAATTCAATTTCAGTGCTATAATTGAAAACTACTATAAAATTCCACCATTACTGTTACGCTATAAATTACATGTGTTCTTGATTCCTCAGACCCCTTTTATGAGTGCCAAGTGACTCAGTGGATTCAGGGTTTAGCCTTTCATCTGGGTTCAAATCTTGCCTGAGGTCACAAGTGAAAATGAGTTTGGTGGTCTCATTTTAGTCTCCATTTGTATTCATCACAAAAACACTGGCATGATCAGCACTCTTTCTGCTAAAAAGAGGGCTTAGCAGGACCGGACTGAAGTATATTGGCAGAGCTGTTTGAGGAAACTTGCATAGCATTTGCCAGGCTTTTAGTGGTCTGTTTCCTTTTTCAAAATGCAAATATAACTTTCACTAAGGTCATTGAAAGTTGCTCGTATTGTGAGAGGAGATGAGACCCCTTTGCCTGGCTCTAATTAGGATCATTAATCCTTGTTTTGGTAAACTCTAAGTCCACAAGTTAAACTAAGACTTTTATTTTACATTGTTTTTTCCCCATACAGGTTCTCACTTTTGAGAGGCTGGAATTACCAGAAAAACATATCTCCCCCAAAATCTTAAATGTGTTTTAAAAAGAACCAAGACACTGCATGGTAGCCCAGGACTACATATTGATATAATCTGCCAAGAACAGGACAAATCAGGCACCAAATTGTGCCTGAGTCACACTTTATTCCCTACCTCCACCCTTGACCTACACAGGAGAAGGGGAATAATCCATTACTGGTCTGGATCAGTACTAGGAAACTACTTCTCCCCTGGAGTAAGGAGAAAACAAAGGAACAGATTGTGGCTCTCAGAGTCACAATGTATTCCCTGCCTATATCTGGGCAGTGCAGCTATATTGTGCAGGCGAGGGAGCAGTGTTGGCTCCTCCCATTCCCTCAGTCCTGACCACCTGTGCAAGTGGGGAACAGCAGCCCTACACAGTGGAGAAAGGGGCACAACACACTCTCTTAGATCCCTACAGGTTGTCATAAAGGCAGGTGAGAATTCTACCCACAATAAGTCATGTAATAGTCCTTTGCACTTTCATAGCACTCATCATCCAAAGGTCTCAATTCATTTAAAAATGTAGCTAAGTTACACTATAGCCATTTTACAGGCAGGGAACCGAGGGGGAGAGAAATCAAGTGGCTTGTGTAAGGTTAGTCACAGGTCAGAGTTGGGAATAGAAACCAGAACTCCTGAGTCTCAATTCTGAACTCTAATCACTAACTAGCCCATGTTGTTAGAAGCTGTAAGCTGAGAATTTGTGAGGTTTTGTGGAAAAATATGTGCTTTGCCAGGATTTTTTTTTTTAATCCCTAAACAAAAGAAACTGAGATGCAAGCGGATTTGTCTTAACACAATTCACTACATCCAAGAGTGAATGCACCCCCTTGGACGTACACAGCAGTACTTTACACACAATGCAGTTTTGAAGTGGCAACATTTTCAAGATTTTAGTTAGTAGTTTCATTCTACTGTAGGTTCTATTTAAACATATGTTGATAAGATAAACATTTCCACTTTCACAGCAAAATCCTATATTAATCCTCTCAGCAATCACAATGAAATCCTTTCACATTCCTTATCCAGTTACTTCACTATTTTCATAAAGGCAACTCCCTCAAACCGTTAATTACTTTTATCCTATTCCCTGAATTGTTATTTACCTGATCCCATATTGGAGGTGGGTTGGCACCAAAACCTTGACTCTGAACCCCTTGGATTTTGGAGGTGATCACTTCAAATGCACAACCTCAGATTCAAGCTGGCCACTATGATTTTGATCTCAAGTTAGACCTAAAAAGAGAACAATCCTGTTTTTCAATCCTGGTTCAGAGATGGTTGAAAATCACACAAGTACATTTGGCACAATACTAGTGCTGTAAAATCTCTGCCCACACCCCTAGCTCTGACTTACTCTCAGACCCAAATCCAAGCCTACACCTAGTTGTGATCTAGGTCAAATCACTGCCTCCTCAGTTCATCTGTATCACAAAGTGACATCACTGGACAGCTTGGATCCCAAACAGATACTGCTGGAAAATCTGGGAAAGCAGCAGCATAATATTTTGAAACACCCATGGGGGTGAGGGGAAGAGACTTTTTTTAATGTTGTAATTTGTTGAATCTTCTCTTCTGTTTCTGGTGTAAGAGGGAAAATGCTCATGGCCCACAGAGCAAGAGTCAACATGTCAATTTCAACACAGACGATGATTATTTAAAATGAAGGAAGACACCAAAGAACAAAACACCTATATGAAAGAGGGTGAGAGCACAGTGTGAGTGTCTCAGTCTTTAATATCTTCTACCTTGAATTGCCTCACAGTACACAGAAAGACTCATTACATTTAAAGGTACAGTACACAGATTCATACCATTTCTCCAACTATGCCACAGAGTTTTTGCATCTGGCTCAGAAAAAAACATGCATTGTCTTACCTATTCCTCTGTCATGTATGTTATAAAGTCTTTAAGGCAGAAACGAAGGATAAAAGTTCCTGAAGTACCTAAGTGATTTAGGAGCTTTCAAAAGTCATTTTGGCATTTAGGAGCCAGATTTTTAAAGGTGTTTAGGCACCTAGAAATGTAGACAGAAGCCTAGTGGGATTTTCAAAAGCCTGGCAAACTGTCAGTGGGACCAGTGGATGGTGAAAGCACTAAAAGAGCACTCAAGGAAGACAATGCCATTGTGGAGAAGCTAAATGAATTCTTTACATCAATCTTCACTGCAGAGGATATGGGAGAGATCCCTATACCTGAGCCATTATTTTTAGGTGACAAATCTGACAAACTGTCCCAGATTGAGGTGTCAACAGAGGTGGTTTTGTAACAAACTGATACATTAAACAGTAATAAGTCACCAGGACCAGATGGTATTCACCCAAGAGTTCTGAAAGAACTCAAATACAAAATTGTGGAACTTCCAACTGTAGTATGTAACTTTATAGCTTAATCAGCCTCTAAACCAGAAGACTGGAGGATGGCTAAGATAGTGCCAATTTTTAAAAATGGCTCCAGAAGTGATTATAGCAATTACAGGCCAGTAAACCTACTCCATTACCAGGCAAATAATAAAGAACAAAATTGTCAGACACATAGATAAACGTGATTTGTTGGGGAAGAGTCAACATGGCTTTTGTAAAGGAAAATTATGCCTCACCAATCTATTAGAATTCTTTGAGGGAGCCAACAAGCACGTGAACAAGGGTGATCCAGTAGATACAGTGTACTTGGACTTTCAGAAAACCTTTGACAAGGTTCCTCACCAAAGACGTTTAAGCAAAAAAGCAGTCATGGGATAAGTGAGAATGTCCTCTCATGGATCAATAACTGGTTAAAAGACAGAAAACAAAGGGTCAGGATAAATGGTCAGTTTTCACAAAGGAAAGAGATAAATAGGAGGGTCCCCCAAGGATTTGTACTGGGATGGGTGCACTTTAGCATATTCGTAAATGATCTGGAAAAGGGGGTGAACAATGAGGTGGCAAAATTTGCAGACGATAAAAAATTATTCAAGAGAGTTAAGTCCAAAACTGACAGCAAAGAGTTACAAAGGGATCTCACTAAAGAGGGTGACTGGGTGACAAAGTGGCAGATAAAATTCAATGTAGATAAGTGAAAAGTAATGTACATTGGAAAAAAATCCCAATTATACATACAAAACAATAGGATCTAAGTTAGCTGTTACCATTCAAGAGATCTTGGAGTTATAGTGGAGAGTTCCCTGAAAATATCTGCTCACCATGCAGCAGCAGTCAAAAAACTGAAAAATGTTATGAACCAGTAGTAAAGGAATATATAGTGAGATAAAAATATCATGATGCCACTCTATAAATCCATGGTACTCCTGCACTTTGAATACTGCAGGCAGTTCTGGTCGCCCCATCTCAAAGAAGATATTAAAATTGGAAAAGGTGCAGAGAAGGCAAAAAAGAATTGATTTGGGGGATGGAACAACTTCCATATGAGATGAGATTAAAAAACGGGTTCATCTTAGAACAGAGATGACTAAGTGAGGCTATAATGAGGTCTACAAAATAATGAATGGTATGGAGAAAGTAATTACAGATGTGTTGTTTACCCCTTCACGTAACACAAGAACTAGGGGGTCAAACGAAAGGAAGTACTTCTTCATGCAATGCACAGTAAACCTGTGGAACTCTGGAACTTATTGCCACAGGATGTTTTGAAGGCAAAAAGTATAACTGAATTAAAAAAATTAGATAAGTTAATGGAGGATTTGTCCATCAACAGCTACTAGCCAAGATGAACAGGGATGCAACCCCATGTTCTGGGTGCACCTAAACCTCCAACTCCCATTAGCTGGGACTTGACAACAGAGGATGGATCACTCAAAATTTCCTCTTTCCCTCTGAAGAATCTGGCTCTGGCCACTGTTGGAAGACAGGATACTCTGCTAGATGGACCATTGACCCAGTATGGCCATTCTTATGTACCTCAGATGCTTACTCCCATTGAAAGTTAATAAAACGTAGGTTCTTAATTCCCTGTTGAAAATAGGATTTAGGTCTTGCTATGCTTAGTGGAGTAACACCCAAGTACCTTTAAAAATACAGGCCTAAGTGATTAAGTCACCTTTGAAAATGGATTATAGGCTCCTATCTCGTTTAGATGCTTTAAAAAAATTATATAAATACATGTAGAGTTGAGGTATCACCAAACACGATGAGGCCTGATCTTGATTAAGTCACGTGTGTGCCACTGCTGTTAGCATTCTATGATAGTATCACTGAGATGTAATTTAATTATTTTAACTGTTATCTTCATTTTACAATGAAACTTTATTAAAAAATCAAAATTGGAGAGGAGAGAGAATATGGCTCATAGTTCAGCAAGTTTGTAGTATTATTAAATATTTATAATATAGTGGTGTCTAGAGGTCCCCAATCAGGATCAGCATTTGATTGTTCTAGGTGCTGTACAAATATAGTTTGGCTGGGTTTCTCTCTTGGACAGCTTAGAAGACAAGTGACTTATGAAAGGTGATCAGAAAGGTGCTCAGTAAAATACATACAATTGTATGCGCATATATACATTTATAATTGTTACTATTATAAATATAAATTCTCAACAGCCCATGTAGCTATCATAAAGTGGCTGATAAATGCATCATGGCAGAGGTGGGTCTTGAGGATGGATTTGAAGAAGAAAGAGTGGTTGGCCTTGCAGATAAATTCAAGCAAGGGCATTTAATGTGTAAGGGGCAGTGTGGAAGAAAACATTTGTGTGAGAGGCTGACAAACAGGCATCTGAGACTGGTATCCCCGATGTAGTGAAGCACTTGCCTGAGGATTTGTCATATTGTGTCAAACCATTGATCCAAGTCCAGTTTCATGCCTCTGGAAATGGCCGCACTCAATGCTTCAGAGGAAAGTAAAACTTTTCTGCCTTCTTTCATAATTCATAGAGTTGATCAAATTATTCTTCGGAAGTTTATCCTTTTTCCTTTGTTTGTGGAATGACCCTGATTGCTGCAGATCTATTTGTCATTTGTAAGTAGTCATTCAATAGTCTCAAGGAACAAATTTCAATCTACTGCTTAGTCATAAATTCTCCAATTAAAATTGTTTGTTATGGAATGGATCTTCTGGTCAAACAAAACCTTTCATTCAGCCCCAAACAACTTTTTTAACTCTTTGGTTAAAAAAACTGTTCTGGGTTGATCTGAAATTATTTTTTCATTTTGTGTTGCTTTTGTTTGGTCACTGAACCTAAATATCAGTTATTCACATAGCTCTAGTCGTGAGTGGCCTCAACTACCATTAATTTCAATGGCATCTGAAGAGCCACTCAACATGTCAGAGGATAAGGCCCTATTTTCAAAAAAGGAGATGCCTTCATTTGTGCATTTAACAACTCTTCAGGGTTCATGATCATACAAGGTAATATAAATTTTAATATTTTTGTACTCAACACTTAAACATGGAGGAAGCAGACACACTAATCTCTAATTAAAGTTGGTTGGTGCCATTTATTTTCTAATGACTGCCATAGTACAGTTTCCTACCAAATGATTGGTCAATTTGCTGCAGTATATCTTCAGGGTGACTCAATTACTAATTATAATAATAACTGAAAAGTCAACAGCAGAGTCACAGCAAGGTTAAATAAACAGTATAAAGTTTGTAGGATAAAAATAACTTTCTTGTGACTAAAGAGTAGTAGTATTAGACATCCATCATAAAATCTGGTTGTAGTGAAAAATTCTTTAGTTCAGAAGGTATTTTCCCCTAAATTGACTGCTGTGTCCTGGTGACATCCCCTTCAGAATCCTCACCATTTTGTTTCCATACACAAGTAGTAGAACATGGACCTTCAGTTTATGTTCTTTTTACTTTAAATGGAGAAAAATAGGAGATAAAAATAAAATCTCCATGACAGAGAGCTCAGAGTGCAAGAGTTACTCTGTAACAGAAGCCATCTTGAACTGACTCGTTAAAAATACCCCTGCAGAATGTCTAGGTGCATACTTTCACACTTAAATATCCAGACTAGAATTTTCAAAGCACCCAAATGACTTAGGAGCTGCAGTACTGCCTTCAACAGTGACTTAGGCCATTAGGAGCCTAACTCCTATTGATTTTCAATGAGACAGAGGGTATGTTTACACTTGTGTGCATACTTGGGTAGTTGACCATGTACATGCTTGCGCATGTTCCCCATACCAACACTGAGTGTCCACGTATGCTGTGCTGGAGACAGGTATAACATTGTGTACCATGTCCACTCAGCCTCTTTTGTTATGTGACATTAGTGCTACTATTTCAGGAGTGGTATCCCAAGGCTCTGTGCATCAGCGGAGACACTCAAGGAATCATCTTGCTTTGTGTTGGCATTGTCCCTTGCCTTCACACATCTGCTGATGGCAGTACCTACTCACCTCTCCCTCTTGCCAAACTGGGTGGAAAACATTGAGCAAGTGGATGATGATCTGGTTCTTCTCCTTGCTCCTTATTGTGGTACAAATGTTTATGTTGTAGAGTAGGCAATTGGTAAGAAGCCAGATGGAATCTTGGCAGCACTTCTGACACCCCTAAGATGGCTGACCGTGAGGGTCATGCAACAGATATAGTGACTGCTGGCACTGCCATGGTATTCCCACGGGTGAACCCTTGTTGCTGGTGCAGGAGAACCAGCATGGTGTGGTGGGATCACATCATTTTAGAAACCTGGGATGACCAGCAGAGGCTTCAGAACTTCCAAATGAGGAAGCAGACCTCCTTGGACTTTAAGTGGTTAGTAGTTCTACCCGCAACCCTCCCTTCCAATATCCCCTCTTACTACAGGGCTATGTTCCTGATTTCATACCCAGCCCTCACTCCACTCCACCCCAAAACAATCCCTGAGCAAGACACAGTTATATTCATTTACCAGAAATTACAGGTGACAATCTCACATCTCTCAGGAGTTTTAGGCACAGAACACATTTTAATGGGTATATTTGAAACAAAATGTAGGGCTATTTAAACCTGGGGAACATTTTTTTTTCCAGGCGCTGTCCCCAGGGGTTTATGAGTACTCAAACACATTCATGCACACAGCTATACTTTCATACCCTAAAAATAAAAAGGCTGGAACTGGGATGTCTCCCCATGAATAATAATAAAATAATAATAATTATTAATGAAATCGAGGAGCCAGTCATGGTGTTCTGCTGGCACAGTGATTCTCCCCAGTGGGTCTCATTTGGGTGCACAAAGAGACTGGTCAGAGGCTGGAGTGGTCTGTTCGTTGATGTTGTGACTTCCTCTCTCCAAGGGTATCAGTCTTCGAGATTCTGGAATGTCAGTCTTTCCTCAGGTGGCTTGTTGACCCAAAAGGGAGGCTCCTTGGCCTCACTCTTGATTCTTATGTTTGTGAACTGAGCTTACTCATGCTGGCAGTTCCACCCTCCAAGGTCTTTGGACAATTGTGCCAAAATTCACATTTTCAGATTGTAAATTCAGATTTTTGATTCATGTCTCTTTTTGTCTCATCAAAGGTGACCATGGAATCCACTCTAGACCTCAGAAACCTTCCTATCAAAAACATCAATGAAATCAATACATCACGTGAATACATTCTGGCTTCAGCAAAATATATATTTGCCAAAAATACATTTAGTTAAAAATATTCCAACCAGTCCTAGTCTTGGGATGATGTTGTGTCACAAGTATATGGAAGGTTCAATACAAAAATCCTATAAAAATAGCTGATTGGAAAAAGAACCCTAGCAACAACTAGTCATTCAAAATTCATTCATCAACAAAATTAAAAATAAGGTCAAACTTATGTTTAGTTTCATCACCTCAAAATCCTTCTTAGAGACAAGGCATTTGCAATTTATCTATTTTGAACTGGGCTATAAGTCACACATCTTATCTTCTGGAATCTTCATCTTGATAGAGAAAAGTTACTTTACAGACAAAACCTACTCGAAACATAAAATGTTCAATTTTCCATAGTGCTTGTATTTCCATATAAACTAGTCCTTTCCCAGTATATACCTCACTGTTCACTATCAAGACTGAATGCCTTGATTTAAAGAGCTCCCTGTAACATGGAACACACACACCTCTTGAGGTTCACTAAAGTCTTGCTCCTGTCTTCAGAGTACTCAGCATTATTGGAATCACTGTCTACAGTTTCACTGAACTATGATAAATCAGCAATTTCTGTTCACAGAGATTTGGGTGAATCAAGTCTACATTGTTAGTTTGTCTTAGAGCTGTCCAAAAAAATGGGAATTTTTCCCACATGAATTTTAACTGGAAAAATACCCTTTTGAAATATTCCTGTTTGGAAATAATGGTTTTCCTGTAGAAATATTAAAAAAAAAAAAAAAGGGTGGAAAAAACTATTTTTCCTCCTTTTTTTTTTTTTTTTTTTCTAAACTATTGCAGTTGGAAAACAGAAAGAAAAATGGATTTCCTCCCCAACTTTCTCACACTTTCCTACAATTCTCCAACTAAAAGAAAGTCTGTGTTACTTTGTCTTGGTTTAGGTGAGAAAGTTAAAAAATAGGAGAAAGTATTACTTTTAAAAGTGAAAATGTTTCTCTCTTAACTTTATAAAAAGATTTCCTCACTTTTCTAGGAGAAAAAAAGTAAAACAGAGAAGGCAGGCCTTTTCCCACAATTTCATATTCTTTTTGTCAAAAATACTGAAAAAAGTTTGTGGATTTCTCCTTTATTATTTAACACAAACAATCAATTTTTTAATAAAAACCTTTTTTTTTGAAAAAAAGAAAAAAATCTCAAAAACCACTCTAGTTTGCACTTCTGAGTTTCACTTTTTGAAAGAATCCAAAAACACAAAGTGGATCTTAGCAGAAACTGTTCTTTTGTCTGGTTTTGATCAAAATAATGCAAACCCACATTTCACATGGTTCCAACCTGAAGCTACACACTGGCCCTGGATCATCCAAAATTCATCTCAAGTTCACCAAAAGGCTTGCAAATCTGGCCCAATTATCAGGTTTACAGTAACCCACCTCCCAAACAACTTGCTTGATTACGCTATTCTAGTTGCTAGGCAGAAAACTAGTATGAACTTCTCTGCGTGATGCTAGTGTCTTCCCCCAGCACTATCCCAGAAGAACAATGCAGCCTTTACCTCAGATAAAGCAACTATACTGCCTACAACGGAAGCAGTCTTCAGCCGCACCAAGCATAAGCTCAGCACAGACGAGGAAGGGGCAAGGAAAGTCACTCTTGCACTCCCCTGATCCAGGTCTGACTGGAGAGGCAGCACAGCCCCCTGTGTAATGTTTTGTTGTTCGTGTTAGCACAGTGGGATCCAGTGCACAGTCACTTCCAATGACAGAGAAGAAACAGGGTATTGCTGGGGGAAAAAGAAGATTCTACAATTGCTAGTATCACTTTTTATATGTTCAAAAGCAGGGTTTATACTGTACTTACTCCTGCCCCGTGGGTCTTTCACTGGGATTTGGCTGATATTTCAAAGTTATTTAGCATTACAGTAGGGTGACACCTATAAGTTCTCTCTCTTTTTTGGTATTTTTTATAAATTTTTAGTTTCCTTTTGCTAATACTATGGTTCCACTGTGCCCCCCCCCCCCCCCACACACACACACAGGGATCCTTCCAGGCAAAGTAAATCTGGATAATTAGTGAAATCTGAGGCACATTAAACTAGGAAGTTCAGGTCAAATCTGGTTTAATAAAGGAACATGTTGGAACATGTTTCAGGAGTGGGAGGGGTCCGACTGGGCAGTCCCGTGCTGCTGCTATTCCCCACCATGTGGGGTGGGGCTTTGGGCGATCTGGTGCAAGTTACAGCATCCCTCAGGGCTCCCTTAGCCAATACTGGGAACAAAGTAGCCCCCAGGATTGCAGGGGCACAAGCTACCCTACCATGTGTCCCTGCAGTGGTACAGGAATAAATTCATCCTTTGAGGGCTCATGCTAGGCACCTAAAACTGGGTGTTTCCAAAAATAAGTGGATACTTTTGGCCTGTTTTAAATGAAAGCTTAAATTCTATACAATAATAATAAAGGGATTCAGAAGTGTACATGGAGACCCTGTACCTTTGGGCCCAATTCTCCTCTATGTCCCTCCCTCCCTTCTTCCAACTCCTAAAAACACATAGAAGTAACTCCCCTGGAAATCAATGGGATTTACTCATATCCTTCAGGTGGAATAAATGCACCCCACCTTGGCATGTATAGAAATTCAGCTCATATGTATTTTTAGTGCCCAGCTCCATGCTCATTAGCTTCATGCCATAACATGACCTAGGAAAGCCACTGTTTCAAGATATGGAAAGTCTCCTTGCTGCCTGTTGGTGTTAGCTGTGTAAACCATCAGCAAGCTGCTAAGAAAAAATGATTCCCTCTGGCAAAAAGGGATGTACACAAAGAGAAAACATCCAGAGAGTCTGGCGTTCCTCCACTGATACATCTTGTATTTTGGAGCTGAACTCATGGTAATTTCCTAGCATTGAGTTGATCTACAATAGGAAACTGTCATTTATAACCTTGCTTCACATCCAGAAGTACTGTGCTTGTGCACATACCTCTGTGTGTGAGTGTGTATACATATATGATGTGGCCTATTTTCAGGGGTGACTGGTTGTTCTTCAATATTTGGGTGCCCATGCTGAGATGCCTTAAAGGGGTCTGATACTCAAAGTGCAGAACACCCACCATCCTATGGAAATCAGACCCCGTTAAAATGTCTCAAACTGAGGCAACCAAAATTGCTAGTCACTTTGAAAATGCAGGCATACACACATGTATGTACTTACGGAGGCACGTGCATGGAGTACAGGGGTGAAGGTGTGTCAGTGTTTTACAACATGAAATATGCTGGAGTGATTTTTCCCCCCCACATTAATTTGTTGACATACATTTATGGTTCAAGAACTTAGACTACTGACCTTGAGGCAATAATGTTAAAATCTAAAAATACACAATCTAATCTCTTCTGAATGCTGCAAAAAGAATTTCAAAGAAGGATGTGGACAAGTAATGGGAGAGCAATAATGAAGTGGAATGCAAAACCTACACAAAGGAACGGACCCAGTTACTCTTATCCTTGTACCTTATCCTCTCTCCTGCTTCCTTTCCCATATAATCAAATACTTTCCTATGACAGTGTTTTCTGTATTTGAATTGTAATCAACTTGGTATTAACACAAATTACTCAGTGCAGCATTTAGAACTCTAATTGAGGAGATACAGTGGTAAAACTGATCTTATGCATAGAAAAAATAAAAAGGTTGTTTATCTATATATGAAGCTTTTTTCTTCAGACAATCATTTTTCACCACCTTGGGATTTTATGGTGCAGCCACCCCTCATATTAAGCAATCTCTTGCACGTCTTTGGAGACCTCACTAAAATATCCCTACATTATCACAAATCTGTTCCACCATTATTAGAAAACCACCACCAATTTTTGCCAGTAAATTGAGTGGTTATTTAAAACAGGTTAAGAAATTTTAGCTCTTAATACGTCATCATGTACATGACACTGAAACATATTGCCCCTTGTGAAATAGAGCACAACTGAAATTGCATATCAGGGAGTGTATTTATTAGTAGACTTATATAATTCTCTCAATGTAAAATTAACAAACAAACAAGGGAAGAGATGCCTGCATCTCCGTAGTCTCCCTTGGCGATCTAATCCTGCAGTCCTTACTCCACCAAACCTATCTGAAGCCTGAGTAAGAACTGCAGGATCTGGCCTTTAACCTAGTATAGTGAAGCTGACTAAAAGCCATAAACAATGGTGTTAGAACTACAATTAATTTATACATTGAATGTGTTTGCCCCTCCTTTTCCAACTGCGTTTTTTAAGTCAAATAACACATCTCTTTGAACCAAACTCTTATGGGATAAAAATAAATCATACGTTTTTTAAAAGTTACTATTCCCTGAAGTCATGGACAGGGTGAATTTTCCCCTATATTATTCCACATCATTTATTTTAGGACTAGGTTTATGGAGGTTGGAAGGAAGTTCTGTGAAGCTGCTACATTGTGTCAATATTTGAAATGAATTGTTATAGAAGTTTAGGATACTCTCCCTGTACTGTTCCTTTCCTGGCTGAACCCCTTTTGTTCTGTCAATGAGAGTGATAACTGGATCTTTTTGTTAAAAGTTTAATTTAAAAATATAAACGCTGAAAGCCAGTTTGAAAAGAAAGAAGAACTGCCAGGCTAGTGCCAGTGATTATTCCTTCTTTACCCTGTCCCCAACTCTCACCTTACACATGCTCCGATATTCAGTGGTCAAACTGGTGGAAAACAAATCAGTTGTATCCCCTTTCACAAATTTCTGTTGTGCTCCAGCTTTTCATCCATTTTTCTGCCACCACGATCTCTGAGGAACATATCATTCCCACCTGTGCACCTCCATCTGAGACCTGCTGATATGTCAGGGAATTAACTGGGTGAAAAAGAATTGGAACTGCAGTTTAATAAAATTGTGACAGGCTGGTTGAAGCAGGATGGGATCCCTCAATTTGAACTCCTTTGATGCGCTTTATTGTCAAATAGAAAAGTATATATAAAGAATGCCCCTTTAAAGGCAAAACACGGATACAATAGGGCTTTCCTCAACCTAAGTCCAAAAACAAAGTATAAAGCCTGGTTCGCTTCAGCCAAATCCAAGACACAGACCTAGTATCTGATTGACTTCAACCAAATTCCAGAGAGTAAGAGAAAGACACCTTGCATTTCTCTTTGGTTTTCTTGCAGTTCTTCTCCTAGAGTTTTTTCTTCCTATGAGCAAAGGAGATAGGAGGGATATACAGAGGTCTAAAATCAACATGGTCAGGGTTGTACTACAGACCACTGATGAAGGTTTTCAAACTGTGAGAGAACACTGCATGGTCTATGCCAGGCTCCCACAATATCCATAGATGAAATCCTAGTCAAGTTACCTTGCCTCTGAGTCTCTGTTTCATCACCTTTAATTTGAGGTCATAATATTTACCTATCTCAGACATGACAAAATATTATTTGTCAAGCTCTCTATATTATTAAACATGTTCATTCTGGTGGTGCCTAAGAACTAACCAAGAACAGGGCTCCATTGGGCTAGGTGCTATACAAACATGGCACTGTAATCTCTTCAGGGCAGGGACCATCTACTATCAAAATAGACAAAATAGACAGAGGATGGGGAAAGGGTTAGAAGACAAGTGAAAAGCATTAAGGCAAAGTTATGACTAGAATTCCAAGCTCCCAGCCCTCTCCTAATTCTTCTGCACCAGGTAGCTCCTCAAGGACCACCACCAAAACATACAATTCATGATACAAGATGAGCACCTTTGTGTCATCATTAATGGCTGAGTTCCAAGTGGACTTCGTTATGTCCATCAGACCTTTGGGGAAACCTTACAGATTCCAAGGGAATTCATCCTAGCAACTATTTGATGTTGCTAATTTGGTAGTAACTTAAAAAAATATTACAGGACCATTCTCAAAAATAGACAATAAAACTTGTCAAGGACTTCTGACTAAGCCATGTTGACTGCAAAGGAAGCTGCAGGTGCTCAGCATGTCTGAAGATCAAGCAACTTTTATTTAGGTGCCATAATGTGGTTTTAGGAGCCAAGTTTTATCACTCAGGATAAAATTTGGCCAGTAATGACTTTCAAACTGCTTCTGCTAGGGCTACACATGTTATAAAGTTTGCTTAGGGTTTAAGCTGGCTTGACCAATATTTTTATGCATGTTGATATTTAATTGAAAATTATGATGAGATGTAATCCACGTTATTTTTTCTGAGCTCAGACATTGTCAGTGCTGTAATTTGATTAATTTTAACATAAGGCAAAATATATTTTGGCTTCAAGCTATGGGAGAAAATGAAACACACTCTTTTTCTAAAAGAGCTTGATAGTTTAAAGCTCCAATTCTGCAACTGAATCTACCCTGATGCCCATCCTCATAGCATCTAAGTGCTAAAGCAAGCATCCTAATCCTGTTAGGATATGTAATATGGGATCAGCCAAGTATATACATTAAGAGAACAAATCTCTTTGCTGCTGCAGTAACAATTCACCTCCTAGCATCCTACACAGTCATCTCAGAGAATGTTACAGAAGTAAAGAAAAGCAGACAAATTTTCCACGAACGCTGATTCTTTTGCAGAGGTTTAGTTATTCTTGGAGGGAGGGTGGAGAACATATTAATAATTTTGTTCTTTATTACTTGTTTAAAGTTTTAAATATTTGAAGGTGTTAGAAGAGAAACCACTCTTATTACATTCCTTTGCATACAGCATTACTTTTGCAGGGACACCTGTCTGTATGAAACTCTGTAAATGCTTGGTAACAGGTCCCTAGATAGCAAAAGGAACACAGCTGCTAAAGAGCGTAACAGGGACAGCTGTTTGGCTGACAGAATTGGAACCAGCACTGTGCATGTGCTGGGACTGTAAACAGAAATGAATTTTCCTAAAACCATTATGAGTAAAATCATTTATTTTTGGAATATTAACAAAATAAAAGGAATTATGATGTTTTTAATTTTAAGTCATAACATATTAACATGAAGCTTTTAAGAAGTTGTATTTTATGGGGCAATTTCAAATTGAAACAAGGTGGCTCAAAACCAGGTTCAGAAATACCAGGGATTTTTGTGTGTGGACTATATATAACACTTGGGCACTTTTGCCCTTAATGTGCTGTAAAAGTGGTAATGAAATCCTTCTTTACGTAAGATATTGATGAGCACTTCCATAATGGCCAAGTCTGCCATTGATGGAAAATGGTGTGGTGCGTGAGGATGGCGGGGGAAAACAGAATGGGTTACGTGGACACCAAATAGGAAGATCTTGTGGCTAAGGCTCAGACATGGAAGTAAGGAGACCTGGGCTCTGTTTCTCACTCTGCAGCAGACTTGCTGCGTGACCCTGCACAGCTCACTCAGTGCCAAATTTTCAAACAAGCTGCTTTCCCTTTAGTGAGCACAATGTGAACTCTGGAGTTTGCTCATGTAATTTTGTGCCTGACTCAAACTTTAAGATCAAATCTATCTGGGCTAACTAAATTCCTACTGTAACTTTACTGACCTCCGTGGAAATCAATGGAGTTACCCCTGGAATGAGTTTTGCCCTCTGTGCGTCAATTTCCCCTTCTGCAACATGGAGATGAATATTCTTTACCTACTGTACCTCACAGATGTGTTGTAAGGCTTAATCCAAGAATGTTTGTGACATGCTTTAAGACCCTTAGCTGGAAGGCTAAACATGATTTATTATAATAAAGAATCCTGTTAACTTTGGAAGGTTCACTTCAGAATTTCCGAATGCAGATTCCCTGGTTGTCCCTCACAGTACGTGCAGAATAGTATTAACTTTTAAGATGTGCATAATACTTGCCTTGTCTTTTTGAACTGCCGGTATTATCTTTCTAGGACCAGCACAAACATTTCATAGTCTGCAGTGATTTCATCATCTACGTCAATTTCTTGATGGAATTCCCTTCCCTCTTCCCACACCTTTTACTTTAATCATTACTACTACACAAAACTATCAAATTGCCGCATCATAGGATAAACAGAAGTCAGTTACCTATACCAGACTCTTCACAGCTTCACATCCTAAACCTGATGCTGGGCTCAGTTTAAAGTTCTTAATTGCCTTTTGCACAGCTGGCACCAGAAGCCTAGCAGGTTGACTCAAAGAATGAAGTGATAATTGGACAGGCTTAGGAATCTTTAAGTTTTGCTGTTTTTCAGTGTTTCCACTTTGATGTTTTCCTTTCTCACTTTTAGAGTTGTTACAGCATTCCACCAGGATTCTAGGCTGGCCTTTTTATCAACTTATGGAAAATAAGAAGTCCTGTACCCCATAGCTTTCAGTTCTCAATTGTTCATCTTCACACTGAATTGCTCCTTTCTGCCAGCTGGGGTGCACTAGTTTACAGAAAATACCATTCTCTTCCACCAAAGCATAGAACAAACCTTCACACTACAAAGGACATGGAAACAGAAAAGTCAACACCAAAAGCCACAGGTTTTCAATAATGCCTTTTTTTTTTTAACCAACACAAGAGGTGCATTGTGCCTATAGCTCTGCTGATTTGGGAGGGATGGCAGCAGAAAATGTGAAATTCAATATGGTCTACAAGTTGTGCCTCTTAAGTGTATCTTGTTTTAAGGGATGTGAGTCTTTTCAATCCCAAAGTTCCCTATGTTCCACACAAATTTGTTGATCTCTCACTTCTATTACTGAATTTAGATGAGGAATAAACACCCATATTAACAGCAGCCATCAAAATGGCTATTCTGATTATTGGGACGAATCTCACAGCATTTTAAGTTTCCTGCATGAATAGTTTTCTATGACCCTCCTTTTGGGTTCTTGTCACATCCTGCATATTCCAAATCTGGACCTTGTCAGGATGAGACTGTGGTATGAATCAAGTTGAACTGCTCACTCCAAGCATTGTGCCAGACTGAATGAGTGTTCTTGCCATATCTGATTTCTACAAAACTGTGACAACCAATTATTTTTAAAATTAATCTAGTAGGTCAAATTGGGTCCTTAATTTAGATTTTGTAACAACAGCAGCATTGCCAAGCCCAAACATTCAAAAATCATGAGACAATCCTTAAAATATAATGGGATTCCCACCCCCACCCCCCGCCGCTCCCAAATATAAAATGTGTTTTTTCAGAGGTTTTTAGAGTTGGTTTTTTTTGCGGGGGGGGAGGAGGGTTTAGCCTTCTGAGCCTTTAGAACACATGTGAGTCACATTTTCAAGTTCTATCTCTGAAACTACAAGTGCTTGAAACTTCCTTTTTTATTTTTTATTTTTTTTTAAGAAATCTGAAATTCTGCTTAATGATTTGACTCCAGGTCCTGGGAATTTTATAGAAACATTACATATTACAACACTAGTGATAAAAATCACAAGAGTTGGCAACAATGCATAAGCTTTTACAGAACTGGGGGGGGGGGGAAGTTGTCCATGAATTTCTTCTTATTTTTTGTTTTGAAGAAATAAACATTTCCTGCAGTGTTTGCAACAAAAATATTTTTCTCTTACACGGGAAACTGAAAGTGAGATTGGTTAGAAACAAAAGTGAAACTTACTAATTTATTTTCATTGCCCAAGCTGAAAGAAATGCAAAAAGAAAACAGCACTTTTGATCAGGCTTCAAGAGCATTAATTAGATTTGTAAAATCCATTCCTCTTTCCTTATTACTGTATTCATTACCTGGCTCTGGGTTCTTATCAAAAGATCTCAAAGCCCTTTATGAAGGAAGTAAATTTCATTACCACCCATTTTGCAGATAGAAAATCTCAGGCACGGAGAGATGAAGTGACTTACCTGTGCTGCATATATCAGTTTTCACTGGGCAAGGATCTTAAAAAAATTAATATAGATGATTTTAACCTCTCTCTGCCCCTGTAACAGCAGCCACCAGTCAGTGGATCAGGTGATGGGGTCTGATCTTTGTAAACTGCTGCATTTCAGGTGACTCAGGCCAAGAAATAAATACCAATCTCTTAGCAGCACCTGTGTGTCACTCCTTATTACAGCTTGTTCAATACAAACCATATTAATTTGAGATCCAGATGCTGCTGAGCTGGCCCCAGAGCAGGGGTATCACAAGTGTTTGGTGGAGAGAACCAAGTTATGGTTTTAATCAGGGTCTGAGGTCAGGTCTAAGAATTTAAGGTCATAAACTCCTGTTGATTCTCAACAGAACTCCAACTAACTGGCAGGGGAGTCTTGGAGAAAAATTAAGGGAAGAAGATAAGGCCGTTTTGCAGTACTTAAATCTTTAGGACCTGTAAGACAGAGGACCATTGGTGGTTCACTACTCGGTGTCAACAGCTCTCATCAGGCATGTCATACTTGCCACACCTAACACACTGTTGTCATAATCTGCATGTAAAAGGTGTCATGCAAGAAATCATTGGAAAACTAATAATACTGATCATTAATATTCTTGCATGATGGATGCACAGAGTGTCTACAAAGAGTTATAAATTTGCACTAGAATTATGTTCTTAAAATGTGTTTGGCAAGCACACAGTCTGCCCTAGACAAAGGAATGTATATTTGTTTGTCTGATCAGCCTGGTCATCAGGCAGAGACAATGAAGATACATTTACATAAAAGGTAAAAAAAACCCATCAACCTAGTAAGTGGGGGAGATAGCCTCTTGTGGAGGTCTGAACCTCAAATGATAAGCAACTGAATCAACTGATTGCATACAGTATTTCTGTATTATAAAAAAGTGTATCAAGTAAAGTCTTTTCTGAAAGTGAATGACCCACCGGTGATTAGTATAATTGTAAAATGTAGGTATTAACATTATATGAAGAGTTATGAATATTCACTGATATTATGCTCTAAAGTCTGTGACCAAACACAGGGAGAAACAGGTTTTCTCCCAGACAGCTGGGAAGGCAGCTACCTACCAGTTTCCAATTAAATTAAGCAAAAGGTGACCAAAACCAATGGAAACGCTATTTACATATAGATCAGCAGGGAGATGGGAAGTCTGCAGGAAGGGAAGAACAGCATAAGGTCATCCTGAATCTGAGGTCAAAACAGTGAGTTTGGGAAGATATAAGGAGAAAGGAGAAGCCATCCTGGCATCCACCACTGGATAGGCAAGGGGCCAAAGCTCTTGCAAGCTGAGGAAGATGGGTCCTTCAACCAAAGGTGTTGAAGTGTCTGGAAACTGAATATATGTGAAAAACCTCTCTGTAAAGATCTTACATCTAGGAAGACCAGGGAAACCAGCACCTTGTACTTCTGTGGGAGGTCCTGACTAAGAAAAAAATCAGCCATGGCTGGAAAGAAAAATAGTAGTAAGAAATATACCTTGAACAAAGGCTGTAGCTTGCTGAGTTAAGTTTTAGCCACTAGAAAATGTGTTGTTACTGTTTGTTTGCAACCTGTTTTACCTTCAATTCCTTCTACTTAATCTATGTCCTTTTGTTAATAAACCAGTTTTATTTATGCTATAATCCAGCTCGGTTCTGCATTCGAACTGAAAGGATTGTTAGCTCCAGGTAAAGTGATAAACTGTACTTTTGTCTCTTTAAAGGAGCAATGAACCTTATTACTTCTCTGAGTGTTCCAGGAGAGGGCAGATGGGATTGGGGAAATTCAGGACTGGGGGTGTACAGGGGTCATCCTGCAAATAGTAACCAAGGCTGGTGGAGATCAACGTGGGACTGTTGTATTGGCGAGAGGCTGCGGTGGTGAGAGTGCTGAACCAGGGTTGCACAGCACATAGATACACAGGGTATGTCTACACTGTAATAAAAAAAATCTGCAGCTCTGTAGCCCCATGATAGACTCAGGCTCATGGGGCTTGGGCTGTAGTGCTAAAAAATAGCAGTGTGGATGTTTGGGCCCAGGCTGGAGCCCGGACTCTGAGACCCACCCCATTCATCAAGTCTCAGAGCCTGGGCTCCAGCCCAAGCCTGAACATCTACACTGCAATTGTATAGGCCCACAGCTTGAGCCCTGCGAGCCTGAGTTAGCTGACCAGGCCAGCCACACCCATGCTGCAGGTCCTTTAATGCAGTATAGACATACCCTCAGGGAGCTGCATGCTCGTCTGCTGGCTGTTGGTGTCTGGGCTGTGAGCCACAGCGGAAGAACATTTAAGGCACCCAAGTTATAGGGCATGCAGTGACTTAACCCCTTACTGGTGTGGATTGCATCTCAGAAGAGAACAGGATCTCTTTCTGATTCTCTCCTGTCCTTTCCAATGTTCCCCAAAGAGCTGAGTTGACTTGAAATGTGGGGGAGGACACTGGGCAGAACTTCTAGTCCCTCCCCTCCCATAGCTACCATTACTTGAATGCAGGTCTAAAGAATAATAATCTTCATAAAGCTTCTCTTCTCTTCGTCGCCTTCCCATACCTGGGGTCGGGGAGGGGACCAGATTGGGCAGCAGAAACAGTCCCTCTTCTTCCCCTCATCAGTACTGGCCATGCTCTTCCTCTACTCACTTGCACTCTGTGCATCCCTTCTAGCATCCACTGTGCTTCACTGAAAACAGCTGGCCAGGGGACAAATTAAAGAGACAGATAATCGGCGGCTGTTTAACAGCCAGAACAGCAGCCCCCATTAGACAGGTGGCAAAACTGCAATGAAAACTGCCATTTTCTCCTCAACCCTCCTCCACTTGTTTCTCTTGTTTATGGGCATGGTCAGAGGGTAGGCCAGTCACAGAAGGAAAGGATGGCACCCTGATGCTGTGTTGTATAACTAATATATTGTTTATAGCAAACTGGCCCTTCCCATGCTATAATGGATTAAGTTTCATCAGGAATTTTAAAGTTGCTACACACCTGGTGGGATATTATGCAGTGTCACTTCATATTAACTCTCCCAGACAGGAACCAATTGCACGAACTGAGATAGGCGTTACAGCCTGGCTAGATTACACCGGCATCAGTACTGTGTTTACTTTAAGTTATTTCTTGTTGTAAATTAAATAAATTATCTTAAAACTGGTCTCAGTCTTAATTGAAACACCATACTTCCATTGTTAACCATGTGACTCCATTGCCCATCAGTGAGCTTTCTTAGTGAGACCTCTGAATCTCTTCTGTGCCACAGATATCATCAAAGGCTGGGTTCATATACATACTTTCAGGGGGTGGAGCTTAATTCCACCCACTCTCACCTAGTATCCCCATCTTCTGAGCTGAATAACAAGCCAATATCATAACCATGTGAAATCACCCAAGCATAATGTATGACAACTTTTACTACACTGCTGCTAAACATACCATTTGTAAACACTAAAATCCTACTTAACCACTGGAATCATAAATAAATGACAGGCCTAGACAACAATAAATTTAGGGCTATATTCTGCTCTCAAATAAACATATGCAGACACACTATTTACTTTCCTATGCATACAGTGAACTTTAGCCAGTGCTGATTTGGATCATGGTACGAGTTCACATAAAACCCATATAGTACTACTATGAGGGAACACTGTCTAGTTGTCAGAGCAGAGGATTCTATTAATGATTCTGCTACTGATTCACTGTATGTCTCTGGGCAAGTTACTTAAGTCTTTTTATGCCTTAGTCTCCCCATCTGGAAAACAAAGAACATCGTTTGCCTAACAGGGCTGTCATGTGAAGTTTAATTAATGCTTCTCAAGTGCTTAGAATTCTTCAGAGAAAAGCTGCTCTGAGTCTGATCCAAAGTCCATTGAAGTCAACAGAAGAACTCCCACTGACTTCAGTGGACTTTGGATCAGGCTTTATATAAGTGTTATTACTACTGAGTGATCAAATTACAGTTCTAAAAAAATCTCATGTACTTCTAACTTGCAACAATGCTGATAGTTGGCAGTAGTATTAGACATATTGCACTGAAACCAAACAAACATTTTTTGGCACTTTAAGCTACAATGGTCAAAAAAGGTCAAGGTTGTTTATTGATGTTTGGAAACTGAAGCTGGGCATTGACCATTTGCAGTAGGGCACAAATAAGCCACGTCTAAGTATTTATCCTCATATAGTGAGAAATGCAGCTGTCGAGCACAGGCCTGAAGGAAGAGGAGGAAACTGGAAAATTCAGAAATCATGCACCTATAAAAAAGTCTCTAAATAACCAGAGAGCTCAAATAGAAAGAGATTAAAATATTAGGCAGGAAATAAAGTTCTGTAGGAGTGGAGACAAAGGAATATAGTACCAGAAGTCAAGAAGAGACTAAAGCAAATTCTAGGTGAAAAAAATATGGGTCTATCCATTATTTTAACTTGTTAAACAAACATGGATTCAAGCCCCCAAATCTGAATCTGTAATTCAAATATCCCAAAATTCAGGGATGTTTGGATCAGCCCATCATTAACACAAGTACCCATTTGCCAATTTTTCATCCAGATTATAGTATGTTTAGGAGTGTAACGTGTGTGTGTGTGTGTGTGTGTGTGTGTACACGCAACCATTTAAAACGCTGTTTAGCGCAGATATGTCACTGATGATACACGTATTGTGCTCTCTCATGGAGATTCTGCTTTTGTTCTTTCAGGTTTTGTTGCTCCCTTCATGTAAAATAAAGCTAATTCTAAGTGTCTGTTTCCCCTTTGTGTGTAGAAAATATAATGTAGATCAAGATCCCAAAACCCTGCTAAAGTTCAGAAATATTCAGGCCAAGGATTTTGTTTTGGGCTCATGGCTACTGTTCACATAAAATAACCAGTGATGGGAAACTGATTCCAAGAGAATAACAGCTAGCTTGAGTCTTCATCCAAACGTCAGATTAAACGGAATCTACATTTTTGTGATTCAAGAAGGATCTGTCTCTGTATTCCTACACACCAATTCCTATAGAACTGGAATTAGGGAAGCTTTTTGTGTGTTGGGGGCAGGGGAGATTAATTGTAATTCCTGTACTTCCAGGCTTTGGCAGGAATCAGAAATGTACTGCTTCCTAAGCATTTCCAACTCTGCCAAAAACTAGATTTACTAGAAACCTTGCAAGAAAATCTGTTCTCACCTTATTTCCAGATGGATTATTTTCAGGCCAAGAAATACTTTGATGAATTGAGAGATATGTCTGAACATTTGGATACTTATTTGAATTGAATTTCTGAATCTTGGAAGTCTACCCAGCACTAGAAATAATGGAAATGTGTGGTAAAATGTTAAGCCGGGGACAACAACAGAAGTGGTGCATGAGTGAACATAGTTTCCTTTCATAACAATTGTTAACCATTTCTCATTGAGTCAATCCCACAGACACAATTTTATATTGAGGCTCTACTGTGATACATATTATAAGGAGAGAACATATTATAAGGAGAGAACCACAATCTTGCTGCCTTTGCAGTCAGCGGCAAAACTCCCATTGACTTTGAAAGGAAAGGACTGTCTCAGTTGCTGTCCAAAACCCATTTGAGTGGAATTTTCAAAAGCATTGATGTAATTCTGCTTCCATTGATTTCAGTGGGAGTAGTTAGAGCAACTGTTAGTACTTTGGCATATTTTATACATAAAAAACACAGGGGAATAAACATTAATAAAAGGAAATTTTAGCTTTGGATATTATGAGCTGGAAAAGGGACTTCTATAGAATCAGAAAATAGGGCAGAGAGGGAATGAGAGGTTAAGGAGAAAAAAATTCTAAAAATCTATTAGTGTGGCACTCTGAAAAAAGAGTAAATCAAGGGGAAAGGAAACAATTATTTGAAATACTCTTACGCTCTTAAAGTATTTATTACATTGCTCCTGGTCTTTGACAAAAAACAGTTTTCAGTTAAATCTTCCAGCCAGCTAGAGATCTGGGGTGAAATCCTTATCCCACTGAAGTCAATGCCAAACTCCCATGAGGACCAGGATTTCGGCTCTGGTTGGAGTATGGGGAAAGAAACCCCACAAAAATATTTGCAATCAATCAATTAATAAATTCCTGTTTTTCTTTTAATAGATTGAGGGAAATTTTCTGGCTACCACTTAGCCAATAGTTACACACAGTGGTATATGAAATACCACAATACTTAGAATAGGAAATAACTGTGGACAGTTTTTCAGAGAAATTCTATTCAAATGACAGAAGTGGAGAAAACTGTTAAGCAATTGCTAAAATGGACTGGAAAAGTAAAATATACAGTTGGAATATACTGTGAAATGGAGAAGAAACAGAAATTATTAATTGTGCTGCAAAAATATACAGTGCTGCATGTTGGCTGCATATATAGGGCCAAATGCTGCCCTTTGGCAGAAAGAATGTGCAACATGAAAATGTTGATAAATCTTTCAGCACTAGAGTGGCAGCAAAAGAATATCTAGCAGATTATGCCCTTTCACAAATGCAGAACTTGGTGCAGAGCTCTGGGAGTGGTTTGCAAAACTGCATTTTGAAAGCACATAGTCAAAAGACACAATAGGTTCCCTACTAATTTTCCTACTCTACTGGAGGTAAAATGATTTTCTTTGTAATGATATTTGTATTATCAGAAACACGTGTACAACGGACCAAGTTTACAACAGATAATATGCAAGATTGTTTCATGATGGATTACTCCAGGTTAAACATATGTGTGATGCAAGACACTTTTTTAATACAGAATGTAAAGAGAAGGTTGCCTAAGCAGTGGCTCTCAACTTTTCCAGACTACTGTCCCCCTTTCAGGAGTGTGATTTGTCTTGCATACCCCCAAGTTTCACCTCACTTAAAAACTATTTGCTTACAAAATCAGACATAAAAATACAAAAGTGTCACAGCACATTATATTGAAAAATTTTTTACGTTCTCATTTTTACCCTATATTTGTTATTTTTACCCAATATTAAGTATAAATATTGTACTTACATTTCAGTGTCTAGTACATAGAGTGGTATAAACAAGTCACTGGATGAAATTTCAGTTTGTACTGACTTTGCTAGTGCTTTTTATGTAGCCGGTTATAAAACTAGGCAAATATCTAGATCAGTTGATGTACCCTGAAAGACCTCTGTGTACCCTCAGGGGTACACATACCCCTGGTTGAGAACTACTGGTCTATGGCAGTGTAATATCAGAAGCTGTAAAAGTCTGTTTTCTACATCAGATATCTATGATGCTTTCAAACAATTAATGATTTCACTCAACAGTACAGTATACCTGACTATGAGACATGGCCACATTATACAATAGCGGCTTCAGAATTGTGTGTTATCTGCCAGGGAAATGAGAAATGTCAAACCTGTGGAAAGTCTGTGTCAAAACACTGACTCAGTCCCCTATCAAAATAACATTGTGATTAGAGGTGTGAGAATTATTCACAATAACAGATGAAAACTCAACATTTCTGGGGGATTTTCCCCCACATTCTTTTATGAACTCATAACAGGCCCGCGTCATTTAAACATTTCCCATATCTTTGAAACTGTTAGAAAAGGAGTCCTTTTCCAGTGCAAATGACAATACACCTCTACCCCGATATAACGCGACCCGATATAACACGAATTCAGATATAATGCGGTAAAGCAGTGCTCCGGGGGGCGGGGGGGGAGGCTGCGCACTCCGGTGGATCAAAGCAAGTTCGATATAACATGGTTTCACCTATAATGCGGTAAGATTTTTTGGCTCCCGAGGACAGCATTATATCGAGGTAGAGGTGTATTTCTCAATGATATTGGACCTATTTTGATGGAAAAGTGATTTAGATTTTCAGGATTTGAAATGGAACATAATTTAAAATAATTTATTTTAGACTAAGAGTTAGGGTGATGAACCATGAAAACAAACTACCGGCCCTTGAAGTCTGCAAATCAAGATTGGGTCCTTTCTTGAATATATGCTTAAGTCATACATAACTTATTGAGCTCAACATGGGAGTAACTGGAAAAAATTATTTGACTTGTGCTCTACAGAAGGTCAGATTAGACTATCTAATGGTACTTTCTGGCCTTAAAAATCTTGGAATCTATAATATTCAAATGTTTGCATGTTTTTGATGCAAACAGTTGCTTTTAATCACATTTCACGATTTCATCACAAGTGGAATTGGATGGGCATGACATTGTGCAAAGAAAACAGTAAACCTTTTGTGAAATCTTTCACCAGATTTGCACTGCTCTAGTTATGACATGCTTCGAACTTTACTAGAATTCATGACAAAATGCTGCAACCTTTTCCCACGTTTTTACAATCAATTCCCATTCTTGCATATTTGCTCACTGGTCCTGGATCAGATACTACAACATATTTGCCATAAGTATTCCTCTGAATTCCTTTGAATTTGTTTCAACTGTACACAATTCATACAAATAGTCTAGCAGAAGGCTTTGCTGAAACAGCAAATTTGAAGTACGTATTGCAGAATATTTTCAGAATGCTAAATTTGATTACATATGGCCAGATTCTGAGCTGTCGTTCGCTGTTTTGCAATGGAGAGGTGCCAATTTATACCGTCTCACCCATAATTGTTAACATTCACACAGAAACCTGATTCTAAGAGTTACATTTGGCCATTGTGCAACATGTGATTCTCCTATGTCCAATCAAAACAGACTAAATTTCAAATATTGAATACTATGAACTGCTTGTGAGCAAAGAATAATTAATAAAGTTGGGGAAGGGGAATCATGCTGTTCACAAGCAGTGATGGAAAAAAGGTGACAAATGTCACAAATTATGTGATTGGATGGGCAACATAATACTCTGATTTCTAGTATTAAATTTAAACTTAATTTTCCATGAGCATTTTTGCTGGAAAAACCTGATCACACAAATGTTTGTGAAAAGCAAACACACATGGGCCATGGATACAGCAGAACGGAATTCACTCAAAAATGTGAACAATATTCCCAGAACAATGGTTTGCATTCTTCCATGATGCTAGTGTTGACACAGAAGAAGGTTATTCTCAGTCAGGTCCTCTTTAAATTATGCATCTCCTTTCCTCTACATATGCACTTTTTGGAGTTTTGTGCTGATTATACCCACCTACTTTGGGTCAAAACACTACCCCCTTTGGAGTTCCAGGGGAAGGTTATCTGGAGAGCCACTCAGCAGGGGGGATGAGAGTTGGTCCACTGCTGATCTGCTTATATTTAAGCAGACATAGGCTCAGATTCTAAGAGGTCTGTGCAGCTTAGGGTGACCAGATGTCCCGATTTTATAGGGACAGTCCCGATTTTTGGGTGTCTCTCTTATATAGGCTCCTATTACCCCCCACTCCCTGTCCCGATTTTTCACACTTGCTGTCTGGTCACCCTAGTGCAGCCAAGTAGCACCCAAATGATGCAGAAATATTATTTCCGCTAAATTAATGGGCCAGGCAATGAAAATCCCATGCAGGGAGATTCCCTACAACATGTGCACTGAGGAGGAGGTCTCTAAGGTGGATCTCTACAATGGAATGTGGAATGAGGGAAATGGGCCTATGGACATGTAGTCAGTGGGTCGCTGCATACTGAAAATCAATATGGACCAGATCTCTGCTGGAAGAAAGAAGCAGACAACCAGTACGTTGCTACCTTCATGGCCCCCAACAGCCAGGCACCAACTGGCTATATTGGTAAGAAGACCTGCAGCTTATAATGGGGAGGAGGATTTGTTTCCCTAGCCCTGCTCAACCAAAGTCCTTTCCCTTGGACTTTGCTCCATTTCCAGGATGTGGCCCATACATTTGGATCTTCATTGTCAGGACTCTTAGAAGATGTGTTGTTTCCTGCTTTCCTTCCAATGGCCTTTATTTTCTTTTGCCTTTGAAATTATATTTAGCAATGTGATTATACTTCCTTCAAAATATTTCTTAAACACAAAATAGTTTGTGAAAGGGGGTCACTTATGGCTCATGGACACAGGTCAATAGATGTAATATGCCATTGTGATATACAGCAGGCATATCTCCATCTCGGTCTCCTTCCTCATTTCATAGCAGATTTTCTCACTCCCTGCAGATTTTCTCCGTTCATGTAACAGGAAGATGGCTGCACCTTATCACATTTTATGTTTTGGCTGTGAAAAGGACATTTTTCCATATGCTACATAGGTTCACACAGTGTACTTCAGCTACTCTCCCCACTCACTTGATTCCTTTCTTTCTAACTATTCTTTTTTTCTCCTTTTCACCAGAGATTAACAAAGATAGATCCTTGACATTAAAACCTTTTTTTTTTGCGGGGGGGGGGGGGGAAGGGGGAAAGAGGAAATGGAAGAATGAAGTGAGTAATCACAGAAGTAAATTTGCAGTTCTCTCTCTTGGATTTAACATTGTCGGTAATATCTGAAGCAGTCAAAGCAGAAAATGCATCTTTAAAAGCTATATGTAGTTTAGTTTTCCTCTAAGCATTCAATACTATGTATTATTTACAGTGATTTAATAGGCAGAAGGCTGTAAAAAGAGAATTAGTGTCATTATTTGCCTTCTTTCATATGCATATTTCAAAAAATAAGATTTTTACATTTTCTTCTTTTCACTGAGCTAACCGTATTAAAAGATAGTTTCACAGATGAAAAAATACAAATATACCCTCCTGTCTTGTAGATTACCATTCCTGCACAGCACATAGAAGGCCAAGTTACCACTGTAAGGACTGTAAAACTAAGCAAATATCTACCAACTACCTACAGTTTGCAGTGAGCTGTAATACACCATATTTGTCAAGCATGGAACTTCATTATACCCTTCTTGCAAAGAGCATGGGCAAAAGAATACACGGGACTCCAAGACTTTGACCCTGGATATATTCAAATAAATAAAGTAAATGAGGGAGTTACTCCAGTAACAATAATGACTTCACCAAAAATGATGCAGCTATAATTTGGTACGCGTCATATTTTGTTTAAAACTGGCACAAGCCCTTGGGCACAAGGAAGTTCTTCGGATAATCATGCCAAGATGTCAGGCAGGGAAGCAGGACATGTCACAATAACCTTATTAGGGAAACAATTCACATTGTAGAAGAATGTACAGGCAGATGAGGCTTTGCAAGTCTATAACACACAACAAAGAAATGTCTCATGGTAAAAATCTCGGACAATGCCCTTGTATTGATGAGGAAAATATAAAGGGGGATATAAAAATGACCATATTATCAATCTCAAGAAATCACAGTATAAAATATCATGGACACCAAGATACAGGAATGAAACAACAATTCCAATATGTTAAGAACCTGGAGAAAACTACAATCACGAATGAAGTACAAGCTGATAGGAATCAGTTAAATTAAAAAATGGCAGTCTTAAAAACTATAGTATTGTAATACACAAAAGGCTTGTTTGGATATATTTCTCTTCCTTTTCCTTCCTCATGTCATATATATTTAGATACTTTTCTCACTCTTTTTCCTGTTTCCTCATTCTTGGGGAGCAGCAAATGCACATCCATGGCAATTCACTTTGCCAAATAAATTCCCCTTACCCAACAAAAATATGAAGAGCAAAACTAGAAAGATAATGTTCATCATTTGGCATCTACTGTCTCCCCTTTCATCCCCAGGTCCTTTCTTCTGCTCTAACAGTAACACCCGCAACAGGCAAAGTAAAACTATGGCTTTTAGGCACTTCAAAATTTTCTTTATAGTGTTTGTCCAAATGTCTGCTTTTAAGAATTCTATATCTATAGCTATAGGACCAAATTCTGAATGATGCATGAAGTTAGACCCTACATTAACACTTCTTACATTTGGACTTTCCTACGTCTATTTATACCCCCTAAGTTAGTTTAAATTAGGTTCCAAATACTTAACTTACACCTTCTTTTGGTTCCTTGCTGTGTAGGTTAGACTATTTAAAACCTCCTACACATGGGGAAAGCAGGTGCAAGTCGGTCTAGTGAGTATAAGGGAGTCTACATTAGTTTAAAAACGCCTCTCTTACATATCTAAGTTTGGCCCACCATCTTTAAAGAAATATATTGAAAAAGTCTCAAATAAAATAACATTTTAATAAGGCCTTCAGTAAAGTTGAACAATGGTGACTCATTCCCAACAATGACTGTACAATGAGTGTATGATTAAATCTAAACACAAGTGTATTAAATTAAATCTCAGGAAAAACTTTGTAACTGTAAGAATAGTAGGACAATGGAACAGACTGCCTAGAGAAGTTGTGGAAGCTCCTTCACTGGAAGTTTCAAAAGGAGGCTGGATAGCCATCTGTCTTGGATGGTTTAGACACAACACATCCTGCATCTTGGCAGGGGGTTAGACTCGGTGACCCTAGCGGTCCCTTTTAACTCAATGATTCTATGACATACTACACAAAGACATATGGGTCTTGGGCCTACAAAAGTCTTCTATGAACATTTTTTTTGTATTCAGATACCATGGTCATGGGCATTTTAATGAGAGAGTCAGAGGACACAGTTAAGTTCTTAGAATATGTCTACACTGCAATTGAACACCCATAGCTGGCCTGGGTCAACTGAGTAGGGTTTGCAGGGCTCTGTCTGTGGGGCTGTAAAATTGCTGTGTAGACATTCGGGCTTGGGCTGGAGCTCAAGGTCTGGGACCCCAAGAGGAGGGAGGGTCCCAGAGCCCAGGCTTCAGACTGGGGCCCAAATATCTACACTTCAATTTTTAGCCTTACAGCCCAAGCGCTGCAAGCCTGAGTCATTGACCCACGCCAGCCATGGGTCTTTTATTCCAATATAGACGTACCCTTTGAAGCACCAATATTTTATTAAGACATAGATTAGATAACAGTTGCTCTCATTTGGTTTGTTATCAAAACATGGCTGGTCCCCTAGATCACCACCTGCAGATCTAAGCATGGGGAACAAACAGCTCTTTATGCCACAGACTTTGTAAAGAACTAGGTTAACCAAATATTCCGCAAGCACTACTAAACCAGTCCAAGCAATAGTTTACCTTAGACTTTTCCCCTCTTGATTAAAAGGCTACACAATGATTTTGGTACAAGCAGAACTATTACAGAAGCAGGCATTCGTATGCATAGCCTTCTTTGTGTCACTGCTTTTATTTTAAGATCCACTATAACAAGGCATCACATTATAATTTCTATTTAGATGCAGGATTAGAGCTTCATACAATTGTGAGAAAATTTAAGAGGAATAAAAATAGGTATAGAAATTCAAAGATGTTTTTATTTAGTAAATTGAAGGAGATTCCATGGTTAGACCCAAGGAATGACTAAGTGCGAGCTACAACCATTATTATTCACATTCTTTATTCTGTGTATTGGATTTATATCATACTCATCCACAGAGACCAGCGGTTCTCAGTCCACGGCCCAATTAGCACACAGCGGCGGCCCAGCTCAGCGGGGGTCTGGGCTGCCACTGTCCTGCCACCCGCCCCTTGCGGCCCACAATGTAGAATAAGTTGAGAACCACTGACAGAGACCAAACAAGGAAATCCTCATTTTCCAAATAAAAAGAAAAGAAGTCACACTTTTCTCTTTATTCCATAGATGATAGTGATATTTTGCAGCTCCTTATCCTCTCGTCAATATCACCTTTGGTACATACACAAACACATCTGCCTTCTCTATTTATCCAGCAATCAAAATTTCCAAGCTGAGAGCTAGGCATAATTGTACTTTGCCAAGAGGCTGTCACCTGATATTAATTCCACCTGCTTAAATTAAGTCCAGCTGAAGGTCTGTGTGCAAGTAATGGGAGGGAGATAAGAGGTTTTTTCCAAAATGCCCAACACTTTCTAAGAAATAGGGGGAAAAGAGGGGTTTCCTACCACAGCACAGAGTAAACCCTCAAATATGACTTGCATAAATCCAAAAGTGGTATGTGAGGTCCCTTTTGATCCTGTTAAACAACAGGGAGCACAAGGTTGTTTTAACCATTGTAAGGGTGAGTGGATACTACAAAGTAATGTTAAGCAATAGGTGTATTCCTCCACATTGAGCAGATGTCTTAAATCCCTTGTGCTCCTACTCCCTAACTTTCTAGAGCACAGAATAAAGAGGAGGAAGGGTGCTGGTGAAGAATGGGTGTATATGAGGAGGCAGGAGCTTATGTGTGAACACACAGATGAAATGCTTAGCTATGTGTCTCCCATGCCCCACCCCCCTTTGATCATAACTGTTGCTATTTGGCAGGAGTAACTTGATGGTCATTGTGGTAGAGTAACCACTTTGGTATTAAAAAGCCAGCTGGCTCAACTTACATAAGGCATAGGGTTGGACCTAACTGGGATGGAGTAGTAGGATGGCATACTCCACCAGTGGTCTGTTGGAGCTGGACCTGTGCTTATAAAAGCCTCATTCTGGAAGGTCACTGAGAGAACTCTTCTCAGAGGCTTTGCCCTTGTGTTGGAGCTTTTCCCATCTCAGTTACTGGTGTAAAGATCCCTTTTTGGAGGCAGTGGGAGAACATCTATCGGTGAGGGAACAGGCAGAGTTGTAAGGATTGCTAAGGGAAGAGTCATCTCTGTTTGCCAAGTACCTGGAGAAGACAACACCACCACAGCATTGGATGGTTCTTGAAATCAAACCCTACACAGGAGAGGATGGGAAGGACACCTGAGAGGTTTTGTATTTTTAGAAAAGTGTTACTGATTATTCCCACAACAAACAAAACAAACAAACAAACAGAAAAAGCATAAACACTTCTGCATGGAACGGTCTTCATCTCAGGATTACCTCAGTAACCTCCTTGGACTCATTTTAAAGAGCCAGCCAATCTGTGGAAGGGAGCCAGTGGGAAGGTCTGATTGACATGCATTAGGAAAACAAAATCATTATCAATCATCATCATGTTCCCATTACACCTCTGGCATTTAGGGGAGCGATGAAACTCCTCCACTCCTGTCTGTTTCTGGCAAATCTTTCAATGGTTCCCCAGCTGTGCCCCAGGTTTTCCAGCTCGGCTTCCACAGCTCTTTGCCATGTTGTTTTCAGGCAGCCTTGTTTTCACTTGCCTTCAGATGTCCATCTTATTGCTATTCTGGTGATAGAATCATTTTCCATCCGAAGCACATGGCCAATCCATCTCCAACGCCTCCTGGCAATGATGGTGCTCATATCCTCTCGGTTGCACTGTGTCAATAGATCTTGGTTTGAGATTGTTCTGGGCCAAAAGATATGGAGGATTTTTCTCAGGCAGGATTTATGGAATGAAGACAGTTTGGACATGTCATACTTTCTCATTCCCCAGCATTCTGCACTATAAAGTAATGTTGAAAGTATGCAGCACTGATAAATCTTGAGTTTGGTTTTGATGATTTCCAGAATGTATTTAAGCTCCTGAAGGTGTTCCTGGCTTTATTGATTTTGTTCCAGATGTCCTGGCTTGTTCCACCCCTGGCTGATGGTGCTGCTCAAGTATGTGAATGTTTCTACTAGGGCTGTCAAGCGATTAAAAAAATTAATCACACTGTTAAACAATAATAGAATACCATTTATTTAAATATTTTCAAATGTATTGATTTCAATTACAACACAGAATACAGAGTGTACAGTGCTCACTTTATATTTATTTTTGATTACAAGTATTTGCATTGTAAAAAAACACGAAATAATATTTTTCAATTCAGCTATTACAAGTACTGTAGTTCAATCTCTTTATCATGAAAGTTGAACTAACAAATGTAGAATTATGTACAAAAATAACTGCATTCAAAAATAAAACAATGTAAAGTTTTAGAGCCTGCAAGTCCACTCAGTCCTACTTCATGTTCAGCCAATTGCTCAGATAAGCAAGTTTGTTTACATTTGCAGGAGATAAATGCTGCCCGCTTCTTGTTTACAATGTCACCTGAAAATGAGAACAGGCGTTTGCATGGCACTGTCATAGCCAGTGTCGCAAGATATTTATGTGCCAGATGCACTAATTTATGAGCCAGATGCCAGATTCATGTGTCCCTTCATGCTTCAACCACCATTCAAGGGGACATGTGTCCATGCTGTTTATGGGTTCTGCTCGATAACAATCCAAAGCAGTGCGGACCGATGTATGTTCATTTTCATTATTTGAGTCAGATGCCACCAGCCGAAGGTTGATTTTCTTTTTTGGTGGTTTGTGTTCTGTAGTTTCCACATCGGGGTGTTGCTCTTTTAAGACTTTTGAAAGCATGCTCCACACCTCGTCCCTCTCAGATTTTGGAAGGCACTTCAGATTCTTAAACATTGGGTCGAGTGCTGCAGCTATCTTTAGAAATCTCACATTAGTTCCTTCTTTGTATTTTGTGAAATCTGCTGTGAAAGTGTTCTTAAAAATGAACAACATGTGCTGGGTCATCATCAGAGACTGTTATAACATGAAATATATGGCAGAATGCAGGTAAAACAGAGCAGGGGACATACAATTCTCCCCCAAGGAGTTCAGTCATAAATTTAATTAACACATTAACGAGCATCATCAGCATGGAAGCATGTCCTCTGGAATGGTGGCCGAAGCATGAAGGGGCATACGAATGTTTAGCATACCTGGCATGTAAATACCATGCTATGCCTGCTACAAAAGTGCCATGCAAATGCCTGTTCTCACTTTCTGGTGACATTGTAAATAAGAAGAGGGCAGCATTATCTCCTGTAAATGTAAACAAACTTGTTTGTCTTAGTGATTGGCTGAACAAGAAGTAACACTGAGCGGACTTGTAGGCTCTGAAGTTTTACATTGTTTTGTTTTTGAATGCAGTTATGTAACAAACAAAAAAAATCTACATTTGTAAGTTGTACTTTCACGACAAAGAGATTGCACTACAGTACTTGTGTGAGGTGAATTGAAAAATACTATTTTTTTATCATTTTTACAGTGCAAATATTTGTAATAAAAAATATACACTTTGATTTCAATTACAACACAGATTACAATAAATATGAAAATATAAAAAAACAAAAATATTTAATAAATTTCAATTGGTATTCTATTGTTTAACAGTGCAATTAAAACGGCGATTAATTGCGATTCATTTTTTTAATCGTGATTAATTTTTGAGTTAATCGTGTGAGTTAATTGTGATTAATCAACAGCCCTAGTTTCTACATTAGTGAGAACATAATTCTCTATCCGTACTGGTGAGGCAATATTAAAGATCATGATATCTATCTTATTGAGATTGATTTTCAGTCCAATTTGCTGGCTGAATGCATTGAGCTGTTTTTTCTTGTATATGGTGTTGGGTATGTGATAGGAGAGCGAGATCATCTGCAAAGTCCAGGTCTTCAAGGGAGGAGAAGGGTGTCCATTTAATGCCTCTTGGCATGTCTTCTGTTGTACACTGCATTACCCAGTCGATGGCAATGCTGAAGAGGATTGCAGACATGACACACCCCTGACATACTCCTATTTTGACTTCAAAACTGAGCTCACTGTGATCAACACTGCATGTAAAGCTGAAATAAACGCTTTTGATGATGTTGATAGGATCTTAAGCAAAAAAGTAAGCAAGAAGGGGGAAAAAGCATCACGTTTTAGCCCTTTAAAAAGGCATTAAAAAGCAAAAGCGGCACAGACTTAATTCTTCTGTTTCTTCGTAGATCACATTTAAAATTAACAGCAGTAGGGCAACCACTTTACTGTATCTATCTTATTCTTATATTTATGTATATTGATTTTTCTATTATTTCTATTAATAAAGTTTGTGTGTGCTTTACCAATCTCATCTTAATTAATTCTAAGCAACCTCCTGAATAAAAAAATCTGTTATTTGTGACACATGCACTTTGCTCTTTTGATTAATCCCAGGCTACAAGTGTATCTGGTCTTAGATTGGCATTCAGAGCTCCACAATTCCTACACATCTCCACTTTGATTTCAATGCATGTGCAATTTCTTATTAATGCCTCTCACCTGATGTGGATACGGAACAATGTTAGCAAATTGTTTTATGTGTTGTGACAAAGTTCCTCCTCTATCTTGGTGGGTCCTGCGCTTATTGGCGGATTTTCTTGCCTCAGAGATTCACCATGTGGGTTGGGGAACAGCCCAGAGACCTTCCCCTCTGGAAGAACCCACAGTCCAGGTCAATTGGGAGGTTTGGGGGGAACCCGGGCCCGCCCTCTACTCCGGGTTCCAGCCCAGGGCCCTGTGGACTGCAGCTGTCTATAGTGCCTCCTGTAACAGCTGCATGACAGCTACAACTCCCTGGACTACTTCCCCATGGCCTCCTCCAAACACCTTCCTTATTCTCACCACAGGACCTTCCTCCTGGTGTCTGATAACGCTTGTGCTCCTCAGTCCTCCAGCAGCACACCCTCTCCCTCTCAGCTCCTTGCGCCTCTTGCTCCCAGCTCCTCACACTCACACCACAAACTGAAGTGAGCTCCTTTTAAAACCCAGGTGCCCTGATTAGCCTGCCTTAATTGATTGTAGCAGCTTCTTCTTAATTGGCTCCAGGTGTCCTAATTAGCCTGCCTGTCTTAACTGGTTCTAGCAGGTTCCTGATTACTCTAGTGCAGCCCCTGCTCTGGTCACTCAGGGAACAGAAAACTACTCATCCAGTGACCAGTATATTTGCCCTCTACCAGACTCCTGTACCCCACTGGTCTGGGTCTGTCACAGTGTTGTAAGACTTTTTTCATTGCATGTCCCAAAAAATGACATGCCCCATTTAATTTTTTTCTCTATGATTGATATCACCAATTTTTTTATGCACACTTACACAATGAACTTGTCTCTTACTGATACCCAACAGGCCAACATGCATGTGCGTGTTGCTGCATTTACTACACCACATGCAGAGAAAATAAAAGATAGGCAGGGTGAACAGAGCAAAGCTTTCATTCCCAGGATTGAGCAACCATGTCTTCTAGGTCTTCTCGTGGTGGTGATTAGTTATGCATGATCCTTGTACAGAATATACCATTGTACAAAAGAGTTATCTCAGGTGAACTGAACAGATCGGGAATAGGTGATAAACTTCTTATTCATGGCCTGATTTTCTGCTCTGAATTGCTTCTACTCAAGGCCATCTTTGCCTCTGCCAGCATCAATTACACCCATTCTGATTACATTTCAGATAATGTCAAATGAAACTGTGATCCAGGGAAGTCTCATGAAGATACATATAGAGTCAAGTTTTCAGTGAACGCAACCTGACCTCAAAATCTGTGCATTCAAAATTACACTTCAAAGTTTTTGGCATGCAATTTTGAGTAATTGCTTTTTTGTGTGGCCCAAAAATGTAAGTTAATTACTACTATCATTTCCATTGTGGTAGTGCCTAGAAGTGCCAACCATAAATCAGGATGCTGTTATGCTAGGCACTGTACAAACATCGAACAAAAGGCTGGTCCTTGCCCCAAACAGCTTACAATCTAAAGCAAAAATTGTGCAGTTTGAAGGATTTTTTGGCACATAAAAACTTGGCTGCCTACAATTGTTTGCCCAGGCTTCTGGCATCAAATTTGACTCAGAGTGCTGTTTCAAAAGAAGTTGAGCAGGAAAGGTATAGATGGAGAAAAAGAGAGAAATTGACTCGAGTCAAATTAGAAGTCTCCCTACTTAATGTACTGTGTTCCTGTGATTTTCAGACTCTTTGTAGTGAGGGCCTTCTTTGGCTTATTATCTTTGTTCTGCAGTAATTCATTGGAGTAATACGTCACAATACTTTATCCCCAGAGCCAGTGTAACCACTAGGCGAACTAGGCAGCTGCCTAGGACGCCAAGATTTGGGGGCGCCAAAAAGCAGTGTCCGGCGTCATGGGAGTCAGCTGAGCGGGGCAGGGCGGGGAGCAAGGCCTCCATAACAAACCCACCCCCGCAGCGAGGGGCGCCGCGCAGGATGGTCAGTGGGAGCCTGTGGCGGAGCAAGGAGGAGACAGCTAGCCGGGTGCGGCGACCAGTGCGGCCGAGGGACGGAGCCGTTGGGGGAGGCAGGACGCGGTCCTGAGCTCAGGTGAGCTTCGCCCTCCAACGCGCTGCGCCTGGGGCCAGGTGCAGCCGCCTCCTGGGGCGAGGGAAAGTGAAACTAAACCCCGCAGCATGATGGAGGGGAAAGGGCTGGCGCAGGTGCCGCCAGGGCCGCCCAGAGGGGGGGGGGGGCAAGTGGGACAATTTGCCCCAGGCCCCGGGCCCCACAGGGGCCCCCATGAGAATATAGTATTCTATAGTATTGCAACTTTTTTTTATGGAAGGGGCCCCTGAAATTGCTTTGCCCCAGGCCCCCTGAATCCTCTGGGCAGCCCTGGGTGCCGCTTCCAAACACTGACCCCCCCCCCCGGTGGCACTGTGCCAATGCGGGGAGCCAGCCCTGATCCCCAGGAGATCCTCACCTACTCCCTGGGAGAGCCCAGCTCTGCCCTCCTTGCCCCTGGGTCCCCCCTAGAGGGCGAAGTACTCAGAGCCTGGGAACGTTTAAAGACCCTGCGAGCTGGGGGCATTCTCAGCCTCCTCCTTGCTCATAGATTCCCCCGAGCCAGAAGGGACCGTTGTGATCATCTCCTCTGACCCCCTGGTATTAATTCTAATGAACAATGCCACATTATGCAGTATTCATATTTGAAAGTTTATAATAAGCGATGCTCCGGGAGGAGGTGAGTGGGAGCGGGGGCACAAGGTGGAGGTTTCGCCTAAAGCGCAAAATATCCTTGCACCGGCCCTGTTTATCCCTCACACTGTTGGATTTAGGAAGCTCGGCTTTCAGTTCAGCTCCTGCAAACTCAGGCTGATAACCCACCTGTTGAATTATATGGCACACACAGAACACTCAGGTACCTTCACCAAATGTGTGACTCTGTATGGAATATGGGTAAGCATTTATAATATTATTGATACCAATATTAGAAAATTGCAATGAATCTCATGACACATATGCCATGTAAGGCATCAGTGGAAAAAGGTATGATTTGCTAAATACGATAATCTTATTTATACGTATGTATCATCATTGTATCGTGAGTTATAATATTGCGATATATTTGTGTCGCAGATTTGTGCTGTGCTGGGTGACACCCCCAGACAGATTGGCATCAGCACTATCCAGCCTGCTTGATGGCCCATCAAGGGCAATCAGCTGTACAATGAACCAGTTGAGAGAAGCCAGGGGCTACACCTATGAGTCTGCAGGACAAGTAGGGACATGTCTATGGACAGGGGACTCCAAGTACCTTTCCAGATGCCCATGTGTTGTGAGCTTGTGTTTGGGAGAAAGGATGTACAAGCCACATGGCAGAGAATATAAAAAGGCAGCTGCATCACCTCCATTTTGTCTTCACACCTAATTAAGCTACCTAACTCCCTCCTATTCTAACGGGAGCCAGTGCCCTGGGGGATCTAAGTGACCAGGGTGCTGGCCTCTAAAGGGCTCTATTTGTAGCTGCTAACAGCACCCTGTCTCACTATTAGATGCGGAAATTATTTTTTATTCTAAAGAAGAAATTCCCAAATTGTGATCCATGGACCATAGATGCATCACC
Source organism: Emys orbicularis (assembly GCF_028017835.1). NCBI lineage: Eukaryota > Metazoa > Chordata > Testudines > Emydidae > Emys > Emys orbicularis. The sequence goes on from NC_088684.1 coordinate 121,676,985, forward strand.
TAGCACTTGCTGTGGCCAGAGAGACCTGGCTGGTCACAGGGAACTGGCTTTTGTACTTCCTTCTGGTCCTAAATTGTATTAAAAGACAACTAAAAGGACATATGGACTTTCCATATGAGCCATCACTGTAGGGATGTTATATGATTGCAAATGAGGATGGGAAGTGGACCATACTAGAAAGAGTTTGAAAACCTCTGCTCTAGAGAACCACTTTGCACTGAAAAAAAATTGCATAAACCATTTTAAAAATTCAAGCAAATATTCAATATATTTTTGCAGTATTCACCCAGCTCTGATTTCTTGTTGTTATAAATTATTTTATTACTATTTAAAGAAGATTTAAAAATGAAGCACTCAAGTAATAATAATTATAAAATCATCTGAACATTCCAGTTACAAGAACTAGGATCAGAATTAAGGGGTACAGTCCTCATGTCATGAGCTGGCATAAGAAGGAAATTCCTTCTTTCTCCCCACTTAATGGATATCCCTGAAAGTAATTTGTTATGAGGGTTTAAAACTTCCCCTCATGCATTCAGTAGCATGAGACATGTGTTTAAGTGCCTTCCTGAATCAAGCCTATTTAACTATTCTGGACCAGTGTGGCAATTCCTATATCCTAAGCGTAGTGAATTGCATAATATGTAACCATGAATATGGTAGATACTCACGTCACTAGGGCAAGAGGCAGATTTATTGTTTCTAGAAATGTTTAGTTTGCCCTAACAGGTGTGTCAGGTAGCTTTTGCATAATGATAAACCCACACACATTCCTCATGCAAACAGTGACACGACAGTTGCTCTTAGCCTTAAGTAGTCCGTGTATGTAACAAACCTGTACTTACATCCACATATATTTACTGAGTACTCAAATGTACAAGGTAAATAAAGCACATTGTACCAAGGAAAAACACAAAGTATTACTGAAAGGGAAGGGCCAGGCTGCAGACTGATATGGTCTGAATCAACTAGAGCTAGGTGAATAATTCATTATAAATATTTTATGTGGTAAACGTTGCCTCTCTCTCTGTTTGGGACTTGCCCACCGCCAGAGAGCGATTTTCTCTCATTTAGTTGTTGCTTGAAATGCCCCATATTTGTGAAAAATGTATGTTCTGCAGATTGTTGATGAGCAGTTTGTTACAAGTATTCAGTGTATAAAATAGGAGCTGTTTTGAGTGGATACATACATCACATGGTATATTGCTGATCCCTGAATGGAGGAGTGTACTTTAAACTCTGCTGCAAATATTTATGTTGTGTGACAGACCCAGACCAGTGGAGTACAGGAGTCTGGTAGAGGGCAAATATATTGGTCACTGGATGGGTAGTTTTCTGTTCCCTGAGTGACCAGAGAAGGGGCTGCACTAGAGTAAACAGGAACCTGCTAGAACCAGTTAAGGCAGGCTAATCAGGGCACCTGGGTTTTAAAAGGCGCTCACTTCAGTTTGTGGTGTGTGTGTGAAGAGCTGGGAGCAAGAGGTGCAAGGAGCTGAGAGGGAGAGGGTGTGCTGCTGGAGGACTGAGGAGCACAAGCGTTATCAGACACCAGGAGGAAGGTCCTGTGGTGAGAATAAGGAAGGTGCTTGGAGGAGGCCATGGGGAAGTAGCCCAGGGAGCTGTAGTTGTCATGCAGCTGTTACAGGAGGCACTATAGACAACTGCAGTCCACAGGGCCCTGGGCTGGAACCCGGAGTAGAGGGTGGGCCCGGGTTCCCCCCAAACCTCCCAATTGACCTGGACTGTGGGTTCTTCCAGAGGGGAAAGTCTCTGGGCTGTTCCCCAACCCACATGGTGAATCTCTGAGGCAAGAAAATCTGCCAATAAGCGCAGGACCCACCAAGATAGAGGAGGAACTTTGTCACAGTTGACAAATTCAAAATTTGCCTTTCTTGGATATTCTAATTATTACTCATTCACTCACTGATATCTTTGTAAAGAAACCACTGAAAAAGTCTGCTCACAGGACTGCAGGCTGGGAATTTGCGGTTCTAATAAACTGCATCACAACAGAGTGGAGAGCAGAGGAATTCCCCGCAACTAAAACAGGAAGTAAGAGAGGCGTGGATCAGGTGCCAACCCATAATACTCTTAGTAACTCAGTTAACCCTTTGATGACAACTTTATTACAGTTTTATATTAAATTAAAATAACTGAAACCTGCTCATTTTACATGTAGTTAGCCTATGTAATCACAGACATTTCAAGTCACACACCTGAGGTGTGAGACTTGTGCATTTGAAGCCTGCCTCACATACATTAACCTCACGAAATCTCACACATGGATCTGGGCCTGTGCAGGGAGAACCCGGGGTGCGGGGAGGTTGGAGAGCGAGTCCACCCCACACTCACCAGGAAGTGGCAGCTCCTGTCAATGGACACAGGCTCTGAAATGTGGGGCAGAGCCCAGGACAGGAAGCAGAAGCCCATGTCCCGGGTCAGAGCGCCACTCAAATTTGGCCTGGCCGCCGCTCTGTCATGCTGCTAGGGAAGGAGCGCCACGGTTATATGATACAGTGATGGTGACTTGGTGTCCATGGCTGGGGGCAGGAGAGACAGATGGACTGGCCATAAATTGGCTCTAGGAGCAGGGAGCCAATGGGTTGGCAGTGACCAGAGTTGGCAGTGACCAGAGTTGGGTGATGAGGGCAGAGCCCCTCCACTGCATGAGTGTGCCCTGCCCCCAACAACTGCTGGGCGTGGGGGTTGGCCAGAGCCTGATTTCTAATATTCAGAAAAACTCGCTCATTACAACTTTGCCAACTTGAGATCTCTGGTAATCATGTATTCTTTCTTTCATTAGCCTTGTCTTCCCATTCCTATCCCGTACACCTCCATTGTATGCTACATACACCAGTCTTCACTATTAACTAGACTGTTCGTTCTTCAGGGCAGGAACTGTGTTTTTTCATTCTTGTTTGTATGGTGCCTATAGCAATGGGGCCCGATCCTGATTGGGATCTTCAGCAACTGCCTTAATACGCATAGCAAATAACAGTATCCTGCAGTATTGTGCAAAAGTGGTTGTTTTGGCAAACATTTCTGCCAGCGAGCTCATCTGCTAGAATGACTGCAAATACAAAAGCAAATTGTGTGTTTAAAAAAAAAAAAATTGAAATATTTATGGATTTTTATTTATTTACAGAATTCATCCAATTCTGTTTCCTCAGCCAAGATTTGCTCCTTCAGGGCTTGATTCTGCCACATTTAATCATGCTAAGCAATGCCTTACTCAGTGAGAAGTCCCATTGGGATCAATAGGACTACTCACTCAGTAAGGTACTACTCGCTGTGAACAAAAGAGGTAGAATCTGGCAATTAATACTTCTAGAAATAACTCTTAAAGTGAACAGCACATATTGTTCTTACCAGGCCCATGATGTATCCTTTGGGGAGTTTGCCACTGACTTCAGTAGGGCCAGGATTTCACCCCATATTTTTAGCAATGATAAGATTGTAGAGACATTTTTAACCAGATGCCTGGTTGAGTCCAGTCAGATAGACTCCGGAAAGCACTTGATTAGCATATATAGACAGAAAACAAATTGTGCCTATTTTGGCACTATAACTAGAACAGGGCATTATAAGTTCACTGTGGTTGACAGACTAAAGCAAGAAGAGTGGAACATCAGTCAGGGTTTGAGAGGGAACCCTTTGACACCACTTTTAAACAAGTTATGGCCCAGAATCTAATACCCTTACATACACTGAGTAATTTCTTACTCTGTGAGTAGTCCCATTCATTCATATTACTCAGTGTGAATAAGGGTACCAGAATCTCTGCCTCTATATGACTTAAGAAAATAGCTAATAATTGTCACTGTACTTATCTGATTGGCATTTTAGCTAGTTCCTGCTAATAAAAAATTTGAGATTTTAAAAGAAATGTAAATGTAAATGTTGACGTTTTCACAGGTCATTGAGTTTTACAATGTTAAGTCACTGAGCTATTATACATTGATTGAGCAAATAACAAATGGAGTGATTTGCCAAAGAGTAATACACAAATATTGAACTAAGAATCAATGACAGTCGACTACTCTCCAAGGATTGCAAAAGTTAACAGGAAATCTTTACCCAAGAGGTAACTAATTTCTGCCTAAAAATCATACAGCTTTGTTTGTTTGTTTGTGTTAGACCATCTCTCCTGCTAAGTACAGGAAATCTCATCATAAAGGGAAATTTGTTTGCAATGAAGCTTGTTTTTCATGTATATGCCATATTTGCTGGCTTATCTTTTAGTCATCTCACAATACTGACAATCTGTGGTGGGTTGTTTTTTAAGTATTCAACAACATATGGATGAGAATATGTTTAAAAAAAAGTACAAAAATTTTATTTCACATTTAATTTCATCTTAATCTTTGATCAGAACATGATCTAATGCATTTTATCCAGAATAAATAATTGTTTATTTACATACCCCTAACATGGCCCGATTACATTTTCCCTCTTTGTTAAAAATCTTTCAGTTGATCCAGATATTCTTTTAAAACCTTCATAAAGGACTTCATTTCAGAAATGAGCAAACAGAGTTTATTTAAGTGCATCTCTAAAGAAAAATAATGTAGGGCCTGATTCAAAGCCCACTGAAGACAACAGGAGACTTTACGTCTACTTCTATAGGCTTTGAATCTGGCCATGATTGTATCGAGCACTCATGCAGCCACACAGTAGAGCAAGAGGTAGAAAGGACTGAGGCCCTCAGTCTTTGTAGGAGCTGACAGTATTTGTCACCCTGGCACTAGAAGGAGAGGGGTTGGACCTCAGATACTTACCTCCAAGAGTAACTTGGTGGAAAGGTAGTGGAGAATGAGCAGATCCGAGGGCGTGTTCCCACCTTAAGCACTGGCCAGCTGAACTGACTGGTTGTGTGGGATGAAATATGCTACATTCATTAACCAGGTACTGTAAGTTACTACTCTCCACCTTAATGGACCACCTTAATAGCTCTCTGAAGCACGCCTCCCAATGCTATTCCTGTATCAGTACATCTCTGTATTGTGAGCTAGCCCTTACCATACAAGAGGAACAACTAAAATCTTAGAGATAATATAAATTACTGGGACAATTAAGGACAGTGATAATAGCACTAAGAGACTTTTAATCATTGACTAACATGTAGAGTGGTTTAACAATGCTGCCAGAAGTACAACACAGTAGCTGTTACGGTTCTGTAGGCCTGGGGGGTCTTTTAGCGCATGTCTACACTGCAGCTGGGAGCAAGCCTCTGAGGCTTTGTCTACACTAGCACTTTTGTCAGTTAGGGGTGTGAAAAAACAACAACACACACCTGACCAACATAAGTTTCACCAACAAAAGCGCTGGTGTGGACAGTGCTATGTCAGCAAGAGAGGCTCTTATGCCGACAGCTAACGCCGCTCATTGGGGGTGGTTTCATTATGCTGGCAGGAGAGCTCTCTCCCGTGGTGCTGCTGTAAGCTCCGTAGTGTAGATATAGCCTAAGCCCAGATAGACTGGTGCTAGCGGGGCTCAAGCTAGTTTGCTAAAAATAGCAGTGTGAACATTGCGACTCGGGCAGCAGCTTGGGTTCTCAAGCCCATCCAGCCAGCAGCTTGGGTTCTCAAGCCCATCCAGCCCCCTAGGTCTGAGCATGCGTGTCTAGCCCGAGTCTCCACCAGAGCCACAGTGCCCACACTGCTATTTTTAGTGTGCTAGCTTGAAGCCCCCTAGCGCAAGGTTGGCTACCCAGGCTGGGAGGCTCGCTCCTAGCTGCAGTGTAGCCCTTAGATCTGTGCTCTGTTGTGTTGCTATCAAGTCTTAGCCTATATAAAAACGATAGATGGGCTCCAAATTGGAAGCTTGAATCCAAATGCCTTTGAATTTGTGGGGTATAGATTTGTATTCACATTCCCAGTTCCAAACCGACCCTACAGTTTTGATTCTGAGCCAGAGCTGAAACCAGAAGAGGCCTCTTTTCCATTTCTGGTTGGGGTGCAGAAATGTTGTAGGATCAGCTTCTGAGATTTTATGCCATCAAATCTGAAGCTGAACCCCTCATTCAATCCAAGAGGGCTTTTCGCTGGCACAGACTCCTGGTGAACAGATCAATAATTGCTTGAATCCTCATATCCTTTTCAAATTAATACTCCAAATGTATGGACCTGATTATGCCATCTTATCAGATAACTTAAACAAGCAACCTGTCTGCACATTAATTGTTATTGAGGATTAATGTTGTTTATAAAATGAAATCAATACAATCTCTATTGCTTATTAACTGAAACATTCTAGGCTCTGCTCTGTTTGCTTTGCTTTTCAATTAGTTTCTATTATTTTCCCTATTAGCTTTCAACAAATAGCTGTAGAAATAAACTTAATGGTTGTGAAACCGTTATCAGAGTCAACAAAGCGCCTTAATGGAAAATCTTGTATATTTAAATGCAAAAAAGAATCCAATGTTTAATCATTTGACATTATGAGATAAGTTTATTACCATACATCTGTTCTGTGCTGGGTCTCGGATTTTTTTTTTTTAAGCTGAGCAATTAAGAGTTCTTTAGGTCAGATGTCAGAATGTTCAGTTGTTTATTACATTTGAGATTAATAAACTCTAAAGTCTAATAGCCTTTGTTATAAAAATTATTAAATTAACAGATAAAGAAGCAATGGGGTTGCTAACAAAAATAATAAGATTATCCAATTATGTTTTATAATATTCTCATCACCATGCAGCTGATTGGAATTTGATGGAAGGCTTTTTTTTTAATCATCTCTTTGCATGCCTTCTCTGTGGTCCGGTTTCTATGCCAGCTGAATGCCCGACTGCATTAGCAAGAGGTTGTTCCCTCATTACCAGGGTACAGGTGAAGTCATTAGCGATAAGGCTGCAATTTCCCAAACTTGCCTGAACTCTGTCAGCTGGGTTTTTTCAGCTCAGTCATGCTGTCCTGAGGACTATCAAACCAAGGCAGATTAAGGCAGTGATCTTTGAGAGGCAGCAGAATGCAATAGTGAGTCCAAGTCTATCCAGGGGATGGGAGGCGATCAAGAAGTGCATTGGGAAGTTAGAATCTGCCTGGGGACAGGAACTGGGGAAAGAGTATTTTGAGGGGGAGAAGACGTGAGATCAAGGAAGTGAGCAGGAGGCTGGGAGGAAGAGCTGTTTGACAGGGAGGAATAGTTTGAGGGGCCTCAGAGATTTAGTGATCTGGGTCACCTTTGAGATGCCATCAAACCAGGGTAAGCATCAGCAAGTGACAAATATATTTCCATGGTTATTATCTTTTCCATAACATTTTGATGGAGGTGGAAAACTATGCACCAAGGGTACTCACAATTGCCATACAGGAACTGTGAGTACAGGAAAGCCTTTAGCAGAGAGAATCTCTTAGGCCCAAATTTAGCCCTGGTGTAAGTAGTTGCAATTCCACTGTCCTCACTGAATTTTTCATCTTTTTTTCCTAGCGTTTATCCATAAGGAGTAATAAAAAATTCCTGTAACATCAGGAGTTCAGAACAGCACTATTATTAGAGGTAAAGATTTTGCTGCCAACCAAACACCACACCCCACATCCTTCCATCTGCCGATTCTCTGCCACAGACCTCCTCATCTCCATGCTAGTGCACCCGAATGCCCACTCACCAGCTAAGTCCTCTACTGTTCATGGTGGCAGGCAGGTGTCCAACTGCTTTTTCCGTCAGTGGTGGTGGCAGGTGGGTTACCCTTTAGCCTCTGAATGTGGCATGATTGATTGGGAAGCAAGTCCCCTTTGGTAGTCAGGTGCTGTAGCTAGTTATCTGGGAAAACAGTTCATTTGTGTTCTGGAAGTGAGAAGGTTTTCACTAGCTGCTGGCAGACTCCTTTAGCTGGTGGGGGGGGGGAATCTTGGGAGGTGTTCATAGAGTGATGAGGGGTGCTATTTAAGTGCCTAGACCAATGCATACAAGCAGAGCTTTGGAGCGGAGCCCGGAGCTGGAGCGCGAAGCAGCTCCGGAGCAGTGGAGCTGCAGGTTTTTGCCTGGAGCTGAGCTGGAGCACAGCTCCAAAGCTCTGCATACAAGGACTTTTTTCACTCCACCTTTCATATGCTATATTTGTAAAAGTTAATATTTTCAAACATTAAGAGCCACATTTTTCAGATGTGACCTCCTATTTGCACGCCTATGTATCTGCACGTACAAGTTGTATTCTTGAAAGCAAATTACATAACTAAAATATCCAGTTTTCATGGGCAAATATAGTTTTGCCAACTCATCTCCAAGGTTTTTGTATGCAAGACTTAGGCACTAAAAACAAATAGTATGATTCCCCAGTCATGTACACTTGTGCAAACCAAGTGCCAAATAATTCTGATTTGGCAGTGACTTGTGGCTGACTAGTCAAGGTGCAAATCAGTGAAGCACCCAACCCAGAAAATTCAGGAGAATCAGGCCCAGAGAATGCAGAAAACTAAGTACGCAGGTTTACACTCTATGCATAAATATGGAGGCGTAGTTGAGTCCTCTTTGCAAATTTGTACCTAAGATGAATGTTTTCTCCTTGCTATGTGGGCACATGTCACTGCAAAGCCAGATGCATAAGTGCTTCTAATTTCTATTACAACATTGGAATTAAGCACATTAGTCCATCTCTGAAAAGCTCAGTAATCGTTTTTCAAATATTTTTGTTTGCAGTCTACAGAAACTCACCTAGCCCTTGTATGGTATTGATACATTCCAGACAAGGGTGAGGCACAGACTCAGATGTCATTTAGTTCATGAAGATTTGCTGCTGGTTATTATAATCAAATGTCAGTTGTCTGTAATTGCTGCATGTAATGGAAAATCCCTAGTTAGTAGATGTTTTACTACTACTGGCTGTTAAAGTATGGTAAGCAATATTTTAAAAATAGATTCAATAACTAAGTGTCTACAATAGATTTGGTGAAGCTGATGTAGTTTTTATTCCCCCCCCCCCTCCACAACTTTTGTAGCTGTTCCTATATAAAAAGGATAACTTCCTCTGAAATTTCAAAATACATACTACTCATTTTAATAAATAATATTTTCTGCTTTGATGGTCCCTATCTAGATCTAGTTTAGCAAACATTGATGAATCAAGCCTCGCAACAACCGTGTGAAAAAGGGCATAGAGTGATCACAAACCAGGACACACCAACTCAAAGCAGCACCAGACCTTGCCAGAATAGATGCAAAACCTGCAGACATATCTCCAGTGCACCCCTTACAAGACACCTTTCGAGATCTCTGGGTCCTACACATGCCCATAACATGTGGTGTATCTCAGCCAATGCAGTAAATGCCCCAACAACAACTATGTGGGTGAAACCAGACAATCAATATGCTCTCAAATGAAGTCACACAGAAAAATTATGTAAAGAGACAAAAAAACCACCATATCACTTGTGGGTAGACACTTTTCACAAAGCGATCACTCTCAATCTGACCTCTTAGAAGTTAGGGGGGAGGGATAGCTCAGTGGTTTGAGCATTGGCCTGCTAAACCCAGGGTTGTGAGTGAGTTCAATCCTTGAGGGGGCCACTTAGGGATCTGGGGCAAAATCAGTACTTGGTCCTGCTAGTGAAGGCAGGGGGCTGGACTTGATGACCTTTCAAGGTCCCTTCCAGTTCTAGGAAATAGCCTGTCTCCAAAATTAAAAAAATTAGTCCTCATCCTTAAAGCAAACCTGCACACTTTCCAAAAATGAGCCTGGAAACAAATTCATAATTTTGCTAAACATTAAGAATCATGGACTTAATAAAGACACTGAACAAGTAGCAGTTGATTATTGTCAAACTGCTTGTTACAGTCATTTATATTCTTTGATAAATCACACTGGAAAGTTTGAAAACCTATCACTGGCTTTATGACTTGTGATCACTTTATTTTACCAATTGCTTTTTGAATGGGCAAACACTGATTTTTTTTCTTTTTCCCCCATGTTTCATATGACACAGCAATCACCATAATTCTATTTTGTTTGATTTGTTGTCTTTGTTGATACACTAACGCTAATACAATGTCAGAACAGCCCTGGCACTATTTAACTTGGGTGCTCTCTATTCAGGGCCGGCTCCAGCGTTTTTGCCGCCCCAGTGGCGGGAAAAAAACAAAAACAAAAAAAACCCGCTGCGATCGGCGGGAGCTATACAGCTGCTGCTTCATCCTTCAGCGGCAATTCGGTGGCAGGTCCTTCCCTCCGAGAGGGACTGAGGGACCCGCCGCCGAAGAGCCAGACGTGCCGCCCCTTTCCGTTGGCCGCCCCAAGCACCTGCTTGCTGCGCTGGTGGCTGGAGCTGGCCCAGTCTCGGTTAGCTGGCTATATAACCAGACAGTGTAGTTCCCACATTTTCTTCTCCCCTGAGTGTGGAAAGGGCAGTGGCACCATATGCAAATTTCCTCTGGGGATAGGAATGGGGAGAGTAACTCATGTGACAGGTATTAGTCACATCACATCACTAGAAGGTACCTCAGCAACTGGTGTCTCATAAAAAGATACAGAGTCAGTCAGTCTGTGGTTTTAGAAAAACATTCTCTCACATAGTACCTGAAGTTTTTTTGTCCAGAGAAGATTTTGAGCCATTCTTAGAGCTCAAATGGAGTTCTTGGGTCCTTCTTCAATCCACCAAGGCCATTTTGTGCTAAACTGGCCTGAGATTCCGATCAGAGAATCCCCTCCCTACAGGGCAAATCTTCACTGGCATAGTGCAGACAGGCAGCATTCACAAGCTACCCCCTCACTTTGGCATGAGGAGGAGCAGAGGACATGCTGAGGGCCAGAAGGAGACATGTCTGAGCTGAGCTCCGCTACATTCAATCTTCCACTGGCATAAGGAATGAGAGGGCAGATTTACAAATCTAAAGACTCAGAAAGGCACCTAGTGGGACTTTCAAAATTTCCTAAGACAGTTAGGTGCATAATTGCCACTGATGTCAAACTTGGATCCCTGGTATGCCAGACCACCAGGCCATTTGATTTATTTGGCTTTATTTAAACCCGATATTTAGACTTTGAAGAATACCAAATAAGGATATATTGTGTGACCATTTTCCAGGCTGCATAATCACATCATACACAGGATCCTGCTCATAATATTCCTCTCCTACCTTCACAGTGGCACTCAGGATACAAAGGAGCCTCAATATTCCAGTTGAGGCCTAATCAGCGCGGAGTGGAGCGGAAGAATTATTTCTCGTGTCTTGCTTACAACACTCCTAATACATCCCAGAATGATGTTCACTTTTTTTGCAACAGTGTTACACTGTTGACTCATTTAGTTTGTGGTCCACTATGACCCCCAGATCCCTTTCTGCGATACTCCTTCCTAGGCAGTCATTTCCCATTTTGTATGTGTGCAACTGATTGTTCCTTCCTAAATGAAGTACTTTGCATTTGTCCTTATTGAATTTCATCCTATTTACTTCAGACCATTTCTCCAGTTTGTCCAGATCATTTTGAATTTTAATCCTATCCTCCAAAGCACTTGCAACCCCTCCCGGCTTGGTATCATCTGCAAACTTTATAAGTGTACTCTCTATGCCATTATCTAAATCATTGATGAAGATATTGAACAGAACTGCACCCAGAACTGATCCCTGTGGGATCCCACTATTTATACCCTTCCAGCATCACTGTGAACCACTGATAAATAACCATCACGTAAATCATTATCGGGGCTAGGGTTGCCAACTTTCTATTCCCACAAAACCGAGTACCCTTGCCCCACCCCACCCCTCCTCTGATACCCCTCCCATGCCGTACCCCTTCTCTGAGGCCCTTCCCCCCCCCACTCACTCGATCTCCCCCCCACCATTGCTCACTCTCCCCACCCTCACTTACTTGCTCATTTTCACCTGGCTGGCTCAGGGGGCTGGAGTGCGGGAGGGGGTGATGGCTCCAGCTGGGGGTGTAGGCTCTGATGTAAGGCTGGGGATGAGGGGTTCAGAGTGCAGGAGCGGGCTCTGGGCTGGGGCAGGGGGTGCAGACTCTGGGGAGGGCTGGAGATGAGGGGTTGGGGGTGTAGGAGGGTGCTCCAGGCTGGGACTGAGAGGTTTGGAGGGCAGGAGAGGGATCAGGGCTGGGGCAGAGAGTTGGGGCACAGGGGGAGGTCTCTGACTGGGGGTGCGGGCTCTGGGGTGGGCCTGGGGATGAGGGATGTGTGGTGCAGGAAGGTGCTCCAGGCTGGGATCAAGGGGTTCAGCAGGCAGGAGGGGGATCAGGGCTAGGGCTTTGACTGGGGCCCCGGAGGGAGTCGGGGTACAGGCTCTGGGCAGCACTTACCTAAAGCAGCCGGCATGTTTCCCTTCCGGCTCCTACACAGAGGCACCTCTGCACGCTGCCCCCTCTGCAGGCGCCGCCCCCGCAGCTCCCACTGGCCATGGGTGTGGCACTTGGGGCGGGGGCAGCATGCGGAGCCCCCTGGTTGCCCCTACGTGTAGGAGCCGGAGGGGGGACATGCCCGCTGCTTCCCGGGAACCGAGTGGTGCAGAGGCTAGCAGAGAGCCTGCCAGCCCCGGTGCAGGCTCCACCACCTGGAGAGTCAACAGCCTGGTCAGCAGTGCTGACCAGAGCTGCATGGACCCCTTTTTGAACAGGTGATCCGATCGAAAACCGGACACCTGGTCACCCTAATCGGTGGGGCAGGGGGGAAAGCTTGGCAGTCATGCATGTGAGAGAGAGAAACACTGTCCCTCTCACTTGCTGTTGCAGCATGCTCGGAGTGGAGGGACAGGGCTTTGGGGTGTTTCTGAAGAGGTAGGCATGGGGCAGAGCAAAATGTAGCAGCCTGCCTGCTTAGTGAATTGTTCCCATTGTTCTTAGTGAATTCCCCCAGGAGTATAAAACAGGTGTAAAAATTTTAGGGCTCCTTTACATTGCCAGAATGGTGTAAAGGAGTCTTATGGTAAAGGACAGTGTGGCCTTATAAATGCTTATGGTGCTTTAGTGATTAGAACTGATCTAAATTTTTGGACTGAAAAAAAATCCTATCAAAATGTGCTCTATGAACTGTTTGCTACTCACCTTTCTGGAGATGGTCAGAAGCCAGTATAAATTGTGAGTTTGAGTCCCCAACCTTCACTTGCTCTTCAGTTGCCTATGATGCAACACTGAGCATATAGCTGCATATATTTGTTGACTACTAACTAAAAGTAAAGGGTCAATACTAGCTGCATTACTATTAGACAGAGGGGTTGTCTAATAGTGACTTCCTCCAATGTTCCCCATTCCCATTCTCCATCCATTGTATTGCAATTGAAATCAATTACCAAAATAATTGAAACCAGCTTGATTATATTGTATTATTTTGACCCAAAAAATGCAGAATTTTGCAGATTTTTAAAAGATTGTGCACAGAATTTTTAATTTTTTGGTGCAGAACTCCCCCAGGAGTAAGGAGTGTAGACTGGGACTGGCGAGGTGGAGAGAATGAGACTGGGATGAGAACCCAGGAAGAGTGAAAGAGACAGGACTGGGATAAGTACAGGTGAGAGGGGAATGGGCACAAGTGTCTGTGCCCACTAGAGCACATTCCCATCGAGAGCTTGGAATGAACAAGGTTCTTGAATCTCACCATTCCTCTGCTGTCAGCAAACATCTGTGAAACCCACTGCCAAAGCATGTGTCTCATTTTCCTCTAAATGGCTGGCACACATAGAGGACAATAATGGACTACTGTTATCCATTCTCCATACTCTCTGCTCTCACAATGGTGAGCCCACATTACTGGAAAAATCCTAAATTTCTGCAGTTCTGACCTGGACCATGCTCAGTGCAGATGGAATACTTGGAGAATTTAGAAGCCGATCTTAACAAGTCTTTACAGAGCATATATGAACTAAAATTTTCAGAGGCTCCTAACTTTGCCAAATTTAGGCAGATTTTCACAGGGACAATAAAAGACATATCCTTACCACCAGGATAAACCACCCCACCCCTGATTTAACCCACCAAATTGCAAATTTATGCTTCAAAATATGAAGGCTCTAGAGATTCAACAAAACATTTGTAAGAATTTTTTAGCATGGCAAAAAACACTATTTTCCCTAGCCTATTTATAAACAATTGAAAAAAGGTTCTTATAATGGAAAGTGACAGATAGCAACACATATATAATTAAAGTTAACTATCCATAATATGATATACAAATACAGACAGTGTATATAGTTATGGGTGAATTGGTTCTGAACAAATAAGAATCAGCCCCAACCTACCTTCATACCTTGAGCCAAACCTAAAAATACAGGTTCAAAAATGTTCTGAGGCTTGTGAAGAGAGGATCTTAAAAGAAAGTGACTTAAAACTGGAGTTGGTGTTTCAACAAAACACTTTTTTGAGAGAATCAAAATTTTTCAGAGAAGTGTGTCAGTGTTCACAAAACTTCTGCTGGCAAGCTTTCTCCAGTCCTGGATGAAATTTTGGGTCAAATCCAGAAAGAGACATTCCCCACACACACCTGCAGTCAAGAGCCCATTTGCTAGGATACTCACCTTCGATGTAGGAGATCTAGCGCTTAATCCCCACTGTACCTGCTCTGGAGCAGGGATTCAAACCTGGGTGTCGTACAGCGGAGGTGAGTGCCCCAACTATTGGCTATTCTGGGCTTGCGCTCTCTCTTGTTTTTTCACTAAAATTTTGAAAGAAGTTAGGGGGTGACAACTGTGAAAATATTCATATAAAAGTGTGTGTGTGTGTGTGTGTGTGTGTGTCAAAAATATATAAATGACTGGTGTCACTTTTAAATTTATATGCTAGATATATTTTGTAATGAGATGCCTGCAGTTATTGAGTTATGAACACATGTTGTGACTTGCAAAGAACTGTAAAAATCCTACCCTTGCTGTTTTATTTGCTAAGCAGATATCTTCTCTTTGATCAGTTTGCTCAGTTTATAGGAACATTGCAAATGTTCTCTAATGTTACATAATACTGAAAGAAAAGATACAAATCCCTATAACTGCTGGGGATATAAATAGCAGAAAACGGTGCTCAGGTGCCCAGACAAGATGCCTAGAAGGGCAAGTTCATATTTTGTGAGTGAGTCTCATTGCTTGTACAACATATATTTCTATTTATATAATAATAATGAAATCTATTTTATTTAAAATAAGCCAAACCTGCCTACACAACGCAATTTAGGAAAGACCAGTTGGCACTTGTTTAAACTGACAACTCTAATTCCAAATGTACTGCGTTGTGCTTGAGTTTGCATGATCTCATTTGAATTTTGTCATTATTAGTTTTTTGGAATTAACTCCTGTCAAGTCTCTCCCTCATTTTCAAGAAAAAAAAATTAAATAAGATCCCCCAATACACATTCTCAGACTTCAAACATCAGTTTTATTAGTCAGCACAGATTGCTTTGAAAAAAATCAGAAATATCTGCCAGGGGTGAGTTATAAAACAGTTATATAAATGCCATGTCTTGTGAGTAAAAGCACCAGTGAACACGCATGTTAAAACCATGGCCACTTCTCACAACAGGTTAAAAATAACAGGGCCAGTAAAAAAGAAAAGAATAAATTAAATAAACTTTTCATTTATTTAAGGGTGCTTTTAAAAAGTATATTGGTTTCAGTAATGTTTTATTCATTTTCTAAACATCTGACAATATATATCTTATAAAGTTTATTTACTTTTACCATGGGTCAAATTCCAATTGAAATTAGTTTTGCCTCCTAGATCAGTGCACACTAATGCTACTTTTGCACCAAGATGCTGCTACATCATTTCCAGAGGTACTAGTATTGAGAATCATACAACAATGAAGAAAGAGTGATATCTCCTGAGCGTGGCAGCTGATTGTTAGGAAGTATCCACATTCCTAGGGGTTGGTTCTATGCCTTTTCAGGACTGTTTCAGGAAGTAAATCTCCACCTATCACAAAACATTTGGGGGGCATGCTGTTCTTCTTTACTTAGGCTATGTCTACACTACCTGCCTGAATTGGCGGGTAGAAATCGATCTCTCGGGGATCGAATTATTGCGTCTTGTTGGGATGTGACATTCGATCCCCGAATCGACGCTTGTACTCCACCAGGGGAGGTAGGAGTAAGTGCCATCGATGAGGGAACCGCGGAGGTTGATTTGCCGCCATCCTCACAGCGGGGTAAGTCGGCTCTGATACGTCGAATTCAGCTACGCTATTCGCGTAGCTGAATTTGCGTATCTTAAATCGACCCCCCCCAGTGAGGACGTAGCCTTAAAAAGTATAGGTGCACATACTATACTTCTTCCTTTGTTTAGATTTTGGAGGGGAATTCTAGATCAGGGGTTCTCAAACTGGGGGTCGGGAACCCTCAGGGGGTCGCAAGGTCATTACATGGGGGGTTGCGAGTGGTCAACCTCCACCCCAAACCCCACTTGCCTCCAGCATTTATAATGGTGTTAAATATATTAAAAAGGGTAATTAATTTATTAGGGGGGGGTCGCACTCCGAGGCTTGCGATGTGAAAGGGGTCACCAGTAAAAAAGTTTGAGACCCACTGTTCTAGATTCTTGCTGCATGATAGTCTAAATGGTTAAGGCCTGAGTTAAGTAACTATCTCCTTAGCCAGGTTAGATTATTGATGTCCTAAAATGGGATTTGGTCTCCCTTATGCATTGCTCTCTTCCTTCCCTCCAGCTCAGCAATTCATATAGTCCTCTCTCTGTAATATTCCTCCTCAAAAATGATTGCCAATGGCACTAAACTTGGAGGAGCTGCAAATACTACTGAAAATAGAAAAAATAATACAAATGGACAACGATTAGAAACATTAAGCAGAAAACAAGAAAACTTGGGACAGTACGAAGTTCTTTAATGGGATGAAGAAAACTGATGAGCAGCAACACACTGAACTTATGTGAGAGAGGATAACAAAAACTAGACATAAGTTTGCAATGGGAGATGGCAGGAAAAATAGCCAATACAATTTTTAGGCTACATACACAGGTATATCACCCATGGCACAAAGAAAAAGTAATCCCTACATACGTTACATGGCCTTCATGAGATATAGTGCTCATTTCTGTGCATCTCTCTCCTTGAAAAATATTGACAAACTGGGAAACGTTCAGAGAAAATTCACAGGGCTGATCAGGGGACTGGACAGGCTGATATATGAGGAATAGTTAAAACAAATGAATATGCAGTTTGAATCAATATTTAGAGCATTCCAATTCAGCAAAATGCCTTTAAGCACATATTTATTTTCAAACATGTGAACAGTCCCATTGAAGTCAAAAGGATTATTCACATGCTCAAAGTTAGGCACATGCTTAAGTTCTTTGCTGGATTGGGGCTCGAAACCCCAAGAAGGAAGAGGAAGAATTTGCAGGAAACTCCATTGTTTTGACCTGGTAGATTTTTCCCACTCCCCAAACCCCCAGTTAAATTAAAACAACAATCACCCAAACACTCACTGACCCTTTTGACACATTAGGTTTAGAATCAGTTAAGCATCCTTTAGTTAAAATTAAACACTGCTCTAATCTGAAGAGTTAATAAAAGCAATGAATTAAAACTGTATATTGCTACTCCTGAATCATGTGGCTTCTCCTATGGCATATACACAAATATTTTTATAAAAGCTGAAAATCAAATATGCTATCTCCTTTCAACTATTTGCACTACTTGTATTTAGTACTGTCTACTCCTGTTTTAGTGAGCCATTGAGCTGTCGTAACTTTGAATACTGAGCTATGCAAAACCATAGATGGGGAGATCTCAACTAATAAAATTTCACAATTTTTGAGCACTTCAGCTTTGTATGCTTCTAAAACAAACCAGGGTGCATAAGTCCTTAGAGACTTTGTGTAGAGAATTATGGGAAAATATCACATTGGTGCATTGATAGGCTGTTTATTTACAGCCTGATCTTGTAAGGGCTTTGAATGAAGTCCTTTTCACTTCACTGAGAGTTCTCTTGTGGAACTCATGTAAGACTTGACCCTTTATCTAGCTTTCCTTCTTGTATGTGGACTTCTAAGTGCTCTCCCCACCCACTGTACTGTTTGTGGAGGAAATAGGATCAGGAACAAAGAGTCTATGTAAAAATTATGTCAGTGTGAAAGGGATCCCCAAACTCCCTGCAAACCTTACTCTGGCCCCAAACATTGGTGCCAAATTTTCAAAACGGCTTCTAAACTTGAAAGCCTCAAAATTCAGGTTTGTTTGCACAAGCAATAGTTCCATGCACAGACTTAGACATTATTAAGGCATCAATTACCTCACATGCTCCCACTGACATTATCTGCATGTGCAAATGTGAGGTTTTGTATCTGCAAGTGTTCATGAACACACAAACACATGTTTAAATCTATCCCTTAATTTTAAGCATGTGCACAAGTGCCATGGGAATCAATGGGTCTTAAACACCCTCCTTGAATAGAGATGGGTGTGACGGGTTCCGCCTGGGGTGCCACCTGGAATTGGGGTACTACTGAGCCCTCTGACCCACCAACCTGGGCTCCCTCTCACACTGTGCTGCTGTGACAAGCTGCAGACCTGCTCCCGGTAGGGACATACCCAGCTGCAGTTACATGCAGGCTCTCTAGCCAGCCACTGCATGAACCAACAATAGAGAGGCTACAGCCAAAATAACCACCAGCTTCCCAGCCTAGGAACTCCCCTCTCCCCCCCGGGAGTATAAACCCAAAATTATACCATCTTGCACTGCACAGGAAACTGCACAGCGTAAGCGCATAGCGTTCGCCCCTCCCTCAATGTGAAGAGGGAATGCAAAAGCCCCCTGAGCTAAGATGCCGAAGCACTTCACTCCAAACTTACTAGTTTAGATTAAAACATCAAATACATTTATTAATGACAAAAAGATAGATTAAGTGATGGCAAACAGATCAAAGCTGATTACCCAGTAAATAAACAAAAACGCAAACTAAGTTTAACATCCTAGAAAGATAGGATTTGAATTGGCAATCTCGCACTCTGACTGATGACACAAGTGGGCTGCAGATTCTTAAGGCACAAGGTACACTTGCTTTGCAGCTTGGAATCCCCAGGTTTTCCTCCACAGGTTAGAAATCCCTTTAGCCTGGGTCCAGCACTTCCCCCAGTTCAGTCTTTTTTCCTCAGATGTTTTTCAGGAGTCCTCTTGTGTGGGGAGTGAAGAACAACAGATGATGTCACTTCCTGTCTTATATAGCTTTAGCATATGGTGGGAACCCTTTGTCCCAAACTCAGTTTGTGGAAAAGCATGGTAATCCCCAGACTCCATCTTGAGTCATGTGGCCTGGTTACATGCCCTTGCATACCTAGCTGAGTCATAGCAGCCATTACTTACAGGCTGTCTGGAGCATTCACAGGAAGGTTATGTTCTTCCAGGGTCCATTGTCTTTGCTGATGGGCCATCAGCACTGTCTGGCTTCTTCATTGTTGTACGAGAAAGGCTAGTTGTGGGTGTCACCCAGGGTAAGCACGATTGAAATACAGATATATAGTCAATATTCCTAACTTTGTATGCATGTATCATTTTTGTATCTAAATAGGATAATCATATTCAGCAAATCATAACTTTTCCAGTGACACCTCACAGTGACACTCAAGATGACCCATCTTGTACAAAGTGCATCATAATTATGCCATAATCATATTATAATAATATCACTGTGAAGAATATGGGGTGCAGTGTCAGAATGGTTTCTTAAATCAGAGCCATAAGCAGGTGCAAGTGGAATTCAATGGATTAGCACCCATTCCACCTGGGGTGAATTTCAATTAGAACCTATGTCGAACCATGCTACATAGGCTTTTGATAAGGTCTTCTCTTGTTTTTTATTTTCAATTATTGGATCATTGAAATGGCGTGTCACAAGATAAGCAGGAAGAAAGCTGCTCTTCTTAGCCTACCAAATGGCAGAGTCAGGTGATCAGTATGTACAAAAGGGTGAATATCAAGCACATTGGGAAAGAATGAATCTGTGTTTGGTTTACATTTCCCTGAAGGGCTTCATAGTGCTAATAAGCGACACTATAAATACAGAAATGTGTAGCGTGCCTAAACTTTCCTTCTAATTCAATGCATTTAATGAATGGCAAGTACTTGATACAGGGACAGAAGATTTTCTTGTCAACAAAGAGGCCTAGATAACCACCAAAGACATGGATGTCTGCAGAGGTTGCCATTAACAACACTTACAAAATATTTTTAAAGCTAGAAAACACACACAGCATAACTATCAGAATCAGGTAATAAAAACTTAGTGGGGATAAACAAAAATCAAGGCAGCACGATGTCTGCTTCTGGCTGTACCACGAACTCATTGTGTTGTCCTGAGAATGCTATTTAAGGCAAAACTTAAAAGTGTGAGTGCCTACATTTAGGCACCTGAGCCCATGCTTAGACACTGAAATGAGCGATGCTCAGTATCCACAACTCCCAATGAAGTTAACTCCATGAGTGTTGTTCAGCACCTCCGAAAATGAGGCCATTTATTTAAGTTCCTAACTTTAGGCACCTGTGATTGAAGTGTGTGCGTGTGTGCACGCACAGTGGAAATGAATGACTGGGGTTATAGTCACATGTGTATTTGTGATTTACACTAACAAAAAAAAAATCCTACATTTAGTAGACATAGATTATAAATAGAAGGCATTAGTTACCTACAGGACTGCCACATTTTCATCTGACCTTCATTTACTGTGAAAACATGGTGCAAAAAGCCAGAAACTTTCCCCAACCCCAGTAGGAAATAATAAAAATCCCCAAACTGATGGATTTGCTTTGGATTTGAAAATCTCTGCAGAGTTCAATATAACTTAAGCTTTTTTTGAGTTCTTTTGTCTGCAGAGATCCTACACATACATACTCTCTCTCTCTCAACCAGACAAACAGCAGACTTCATCCTCTTTCACTTTGCACTGAGGAGAATTAGGGTAAATTGCCATCACTTCACTGAAGTCAATTGCTTTATACCAGTTGAGAATCTGGTCCTGGATCCTAATAAAATGAAAAATCAAAAATATTTTCTTAATCCACATTGCACTTAGGTTCCCTTCCCCAACACACTCTCACAGGCCCAACCTGATTTACTCCACCACCAAAATTTTCATTTAAAGGCTGGTAACACAAATTCTTGGCAAATGCCAATCAACGATGGGAAACTTACTTGAAGAGTGGCATTGCTTTATATCTCCCAGAGAGGATCTGTGTATCAATTGGCAGTCTGTTAATCCATTGAGTTTATAAAGAAAGGGATCTCAGTCCAGACTGGCCACACAAAAATTGGACAATTTATTTCAATGGTCAGCTTGATTAGGGTCCTGGTCATGAGTTTAATGAGACAACTACTTCACATTCAGGGACTAGAGTCCATGTAACTTAACCCTTTCTCTACCTCTTCATCAGTAACTCTTGACAAATACCAAAAATCCCACCACTACATTAGTACTTAATATTGCTTCAATTTCTTGTGGATCAATTATAGCTTAGAGATCTTCCAAGCCTCCAGAGTTCTTAAACAACCAAAACTGTTGGCTTTTTAGACAGAGGATTCCAGTTCACTTAACACTCCCTCTATGTTCATTATACTAATAAGTAATTGTTTTCCACCAGCAGCTATGTCAGACTTGCTCTGAGGAGTGTAAGAGCTTAGCTATTGATTTGCTCCAAGATGCAGATGGAGGGTCATCTGTTAGGGCCAGATTTGAAAGTCAATGGGACTGCATGTGGAATGAAATGGGTAGGGTATCAATATCTGACACTTCATGTCAGCCCTGCAAAGAATTTCTGAGAAATCCAAGTACAATAGAATGTCTTGGATCTCCTCACTGATGCCACTGTTCTTTATCTCCCCTTTCCTTTCTCTTTTTATCCATTTACTCCTTAGTTCTTTTTCTAATTTCTTTCTTTGCCATCTCCATCCCTTTCTCTTTTACATCTCATTCTCTTGCCTTCACTCTATATGTCCCTCTCTCTTTCCCTACCCAGTCTCTGATCTAATTTCTTTTCTGTTTCTCTCACTCCCACTGCCATCCATCCCCCCTTTGCTTTTAATCTTTCTCTCCTTTTTTCCATCTCCTCCATTTAGGGTTTAGCCAGGATTGCTTTTACCCAACAAATTATGGTGCCAAACACCTACCATTTTTATACCAATATTAGCCAAGATACAGTAACCCTAGTAACTTCACCTAATTCAATATTTGCTTTAAAAAAAAAAAGAAAAAAACATGTTGAAACATAGAAGCATGATTCAGTGACTACACCATAGAGCCAAAAGCTAACCTCTGTGGCAAGCATTAAGCTTAGTCAAAGAGAGTGATTAAGAGGGAAAAAAGCCCTCTAATTGGATGTATTTTATTGAATAGTCTCATTTTGTTTTTAGAACAGTTTCGGGCAAGAAGATAATGACAACAATTTATTCAATTTATACAATTAAATGTTTCAGATATATTAGTAGACTGAAGCAATGTTTACATTTGCAGTTGAGTATATAGTTTCCTACAGAGACAAACATTAGGGCAAGATTACAGGCCACTGGCTTCCAACCACCTGGATACAGACTGCAGAACTGGGTGCTGCAAAAATGCAGCACTCGTGTAATTAGGATCCCATTCATCACACATTAAATGGGGGTCTTTCCACTGACTTCAGTGGGTACTGGATCAGGCTCCAAGAGTGAAATCCTGGTCCTATTTAAGTCAATGGTAAACTCACATTGCCTTCCATAGGATTTCACCCCAGGTTTTTCAGCTGGGTGAATGTTCTTTTCAGATGGCAGCAGTTCCATTGTTACCATAGGGGTTCAGTTACTTTGTATTTAGATATTGAAAAAAAACCCAAAAGTGATCATTACTCAAGGAAGAAATTGTATATTGCCAGTAGGATGATGTATATTTACTTTGTATACCAACCAAAAAAAAAATAAAAATAAAAAAAAGTAAAAGGGTGTTGTACAACTAAATGCTACGGGCCAAATCTCCTCCTGTTCTGCATCCCATGTAAGGGGTACGGGGGTGGGGTGTAAAAGGAAAGTTTTGCCTGAAAGGAAAATATATCTAGTATATGCATCCTTTTGAACATGCTCTCCTGCAGGATAAAACCAGCTGATGGATACAATCACTGGTTACTCACTACTTGGGGGCCCACAGGACAATTAAGGGGAATAGTCAATCAGTTACACATGTAGGAGCATAACATCCAACAGCCAGCTATGTAGGTGCTGGCAGAACCTCTACATCTATAGGGCCAGATCCTCATCTGGTATAAGTCAATGGTGCTTCACTGATTTACGTCAGCTGAAGATCACCTCTGTGCCCATCCCTTTTTCCAGATAAAAGCTGAAAGTTACGATAGAGCATGGCAGGGCCAGCTGTCTGCGTGCCCTGGCCAGCCTGCCAAGTATTGCTAGGCCAGTGCTGCTGACTTGGGCATTTGGCCTGAATAAAAACTGAATCAGTGATTTGACCTAGTGTTATTTATTTTTATATAGACCATAGACTGGCAGGCATGAAAGTGACAAACACCATTGCCAATGCTAGTTGGGCTCGTTAGAAACAGAGATGGAGCCAATAGAAGATTCTGCCTGGATACCTCTCTTGCAAAGGCCCTAACACCCCATACATAATGTAGGCAGCTAGGGGAGGACACCATTAAAATGTTCCTGCCTCTTATCCCAGCCCCTTACCCCGAGGGCCAAATTCCCACAGAATTTTGTAGTTAAAGGCCAGTATGTAACCACATTAAACGGAAATTCTTCTGTCTTATTTTCATTTGTATTTGCTGTGGGCACATACTGTATAACCAATCTTTCTGTGCCCTTTACTCCACTCTCTCCTGTGGGTAGAACACCCTTCTCATCCCTGCTCATTGAGCCATCACCCTCTCTTCATACTAATCCTTCTTAAAACCTCACTTCTCTCTTCTGCAAAGCCCACAAGAAGTAAATTAATAACAAACAACAACAATAATAAACCATTAAGTCGTCCCTGCCTCTGGATTTCCCAGTATATCTAGTTTTTGTAGGTCTACCTTTTAGCACATAAGCTCTTTGGGGTAGGGACTTTTAAAATCTTTGCATACTGTATAAAAGCATTGTTGGGACCATACTAAAATATTATTATGCTATAATTTATTAACTACAAAAGAATCAAGTTAAAGCAGTGGCAAGCATTACCATTTACTCAATCTGATTTTAAATGTCAGTGCTGACAGAGTGTTTGAAATGCTATTGGGCAGGGGATTCCATAACCAGGGGGCATAATTAGAAAAGGTGCAGCTCTAGACAGTAACTGGGATGAGACAAATTAAGTAACCTACCAATATGAATCTTAATGTATGATTAGCAATGTAAAACAAAAGGAGATCAAATAAGGTAGGCAGGACTGCCATTCAAGGCCTTGAGTGCAGGCAAAAACTTAAAAATGAATATAAAGCCGCCAGTTACATTAAGACTTCACTGTTTGATATTTAGCTTGTACATGGCAGAATATACTTGAAGGGATTATGAATGGACACTCAAACTTAGTTAAGTACCTTAATGGATCTTCTGTAAATTAGGCATTTTCCAACATTAGTTTAGAAGGCCCAGCCAAAACTCAGAATTTTTTTGCCACCAGGATTTTGAGACCAACAGCAGCAGGGGGGGAAAAAAAAAAAACTAGCAGGAATATCCGCACTTGTACGTATGAACACAAGCAAAAGTGTTCCTTTCCTACTTTTCTTTTCTCCATGATACATGAAAAACAACATGCAGTCAAGAAGTTATATAGGTGCTCCAAACATTTTAACTCTTTCTGGGCCTCCTATTACTTCCTGGGTTGGCACAGATAGTAAGAGTCAACAGCCCTCTATCTCCTTGTCTGCTTTAGCTGAGCATCCTTGACTGAGTGCAAATGCTTATGTGAGCATTAGATGTTCCCACTATAGGTGCAAGACCTTCATTTGGGCTTCCCAACCCACAGGCTGGGGGATGTTCCCACTATAGGTGCAAGACCTTCATTTGGGCTTCCCAACCCACAGGCTGGGGTTTCTCAAAATACTTTACAAGTGAACTAGAGGCAAATATTTACACTGCAAGGACCTGGAGTCCCTCCCTGCATAATAATATCTAAAAATCAACTATACACACTTACAATTTAAATTCACCAAATTAACTATCCTCAAATGCAATGAAAAATGTGTTTGCATTAAAAAAGGCAGGTTTGACTATCGATTGGGGATGTTTTTCTTCTCCCTATTATTTATTCCCAGTTAATAGTTTCATAATTTTAGATGCATTTTTCTGTAAATATGTCTAACAGAGGGCAAAGGAAACCCACATTTCTTATTAGGGCCTGGAAAATACAGATGGACCTGAATCAGAATTTCACATCTAAATATGACCAAACTTCAGGGTCATTTAAACCCAGAACTGGATATGAATGTTTCAGTTCAAACCCATATCCTCTAAAAAGGTTACCGTAATTTACAAGGATTTAACTCTCCATGAGTTTGAAACGTCTACCTGCAGTTCTAGTACAAGACTCCACATTGTGAGTCATCAGTCTTTACTATAAGAGTTGGGGATTACTGGTTTAAATTGAGATTTTTATGGTTTACAAAGTAGGGATTACTTGTCTTGCAAACACTATTCTTTCTAGGTTCTGTCTGTACACTTGGGAACTACTGCGTAAACATCACTGATACAAATTCTTAGGGATTGATAATGGATAGGGAAGGGGTTACAAAAGTTCATTCTGACAGCAATATAAGGGGCAGTGGCAAGAAGTAGAGATGGGGATGCCAGCGCCTATAAAATTTGGAACGCAAGGAGCAATAAGAGGTAAAAAGAAGATGAATAAGTATACATATCTAGTTGGTGACCTGTGCCATCAGACAGCTGCTCTCTCTTGCAGTGCTCTCCATTCTACTCCATTCCATCTCCCACTACCTTCTCACTGGCAACAAAACAATAACTAGCTCTTCTATAGCACTTTCCATCCATGAATCTCAAAGTGCTTTACTGAGGAGATTGGGCACAAAGATACTTTTCTGCAAATGAGGAATCTCTATAGATGACCTGATTCACTCTGCTCCCAGCCCATATTGATATTGTTTTCCTGTCATGAACAGACTTTCTAATGATTTCCATGATCTAGTCTCACTACATCTAGTATTTTTCACCCATTTGTAGGTTCATGGACTCCCTCTGGTGCAACGCTCATGACCATTTCCTTTCTTTGGAAATGCTCCTCTATTCGCATATATACTCTCCCCTCTCTTTCTGCAGTTATGTCTGTCATGACCAAACTCCACAATCCACTTGCTCCTCCCATATTTCCCATTTATGAACTCCCGAATACACTCATCAAGAGACAGAACTTAGTTTACCATCGAGGATCTTAGGATAGACACACGCACTATACAGCCATAAAAACCGTACAACATTTTGCAACACACATTCAGTGAGCTCAGATTCTGGAGTTTGGTACATGCTTACATCTACCAGAAACTGATACAACCATTAAATAATGCACCATGACTTGCCCAATAGTCCCCTTCTCATTTGACTTCCCCAGCAAAATATAATCCCCACCCCCAAGAAATACTGAATGAGATCAAAGCTTGACACTTTCTTGCTAACAATTCTGTTGTGCTCTAACCCCTATCCCTTCAAGTAACAACATTATTTGTTATGGCATTTTGCACATATGTAGTGTCTCTAAAACAACAATTTCTACAAATACCAATTAAGGCTCCCAATACACATTTTTAGATGGGTAAAGCTGGGGCATAGAGACACTGGCTCAGCTTCCCTGTACCAGCTGAGCTATACCCTGTACAAGTTCTGCAGAGGAAGAGGGTGGTTTAATGCCATCTTTCTGGCTCCCTGGTCCCAGGACCAGTAGGTACCCAACCCTGATCACCAATGCAAAAACAAAGCACCCTCTGGGCTTTTCTATTTTCTATTAGCAGCATAGGGCTGTAAGGGGCTGTGTCATGGTAGCCGGGTATAAGAGAAACATAGTGGCCCCCTTTTCCCCAGGTGTAGCCTTGAATGGGATGCTCCTTGGGTCAGTTATTTAGCCCTCTGCTCAGATATTTAGCCCTCTGCTCAGATATTTTACTGTGTTATTTTAAAAATCACTTGTATTTTCTCTACCAAGCCTACAGGAGAAAATACTGGAGAAAGAAATGGACTGAAAGCATTGGGATTTCCCCTTGCAGGCAGTGACATCTGACCGCAAAGGAATAATAAAAAGTCCAAACCATTACAATACGTTATATTTGTATCCCATGAAACCAGTAACATTTGAACTACAGTGAATACTCTTTTCCTGCTAGTGGCCATGACATTCTGAAGAAGACTGGCTAGAACTTAAAGTTAGAATTCCTGTGGATGGTGAGAAGGTTATGATTTGGGTAAATCTAGGGTTTATGGTTGAGCTGTTGTTTAATCACTGCCAAACCACAGCAACACTGGTGTTTTCCAGACTGCCAACCAAATAAATGTGGAGTAGGATATTTATATGTAACCGCAGTCTCCAGATGATTAAGAGACTGGAGCCAAATTTAACTCTTGCAGTAGTGGGTGCAACTCTTATTAACTTCAATAGGCGCTGCCCCCATTTATGCTCAGAATTAATGTGATCATTTGAAACACATTTTTCAAGGGCATGGTTATAGTTAGTGTCAGGTTTAGAGCCGAGTCAAGATGGAGGGTCTGATCTTGCTTTCATTGTGCATCTCCAATACACGTTGACTTCATTCTATTTTCCCATGACTGAATGGCAATGGAGGCCATGGCTACCCTCTCACACTTCAGATCCTTCCAGGTCAGGTTAATGCACATTGCGACCCATCAACACTACAAACAGAAACAAGTTAAATGTGACCACGCTGTGACATGCTTACCTCATGCAGTTACAGCTAGAATTACATGGTTCAGCACTTCCACACAATAGCTTTTTACCCAGCACAACCATGTGTCCTATCCATACCTAACACACTGAACCATCTTGTTTAAATCAGTGCATTCTGGGAAAAATCTGGGCATCTATCCCATACTGGCTCAATTGCTAGGCAAGCTAGGTGTTTTTCACATGCGGCATTACAATTCAGGCTGTCTTCTTGATCGGAGGCCATCTTACACAAATACAGTTCTACAATTCAGAAGACCTATATTAGGACTTGCTAAGAGCTTGACAATCATGCTATGGCCCTGCTAATCAGCAACAGAAACACTGTGCGGAACCAGGTGTTGACCATGTTGTGGGTGGACACCAACCATGTGTGTTATAGATTCATAGATTCTAGGACTGGAAGGGACCTCGAGAGGTCATCGAGTCCAGTCCCCTGCCCGCATGGCAGGACCAAATACTGTCTAGACCATCCCTGATAGACATTTATCTAACCTACTCTTAAATATCTCCAGAGATGGAGATTCCACAACCTCCCTAGGCAATCTATTCCAGTGTTTAACCACCCTGACAGTTAGGAACTTTTTCCTAATGTCCAACCTAGACCTCCCTTGCTGCAGTTTAAACCCATTGCTTCTTGTTCTATCCTTAGAGGCTAAGGTGAACAAGTTTTCTCCCTCCTCCTTATGACACCCTTTTAAATACCTGAAAACTGCTATCATGTCCCCTCTCAGTCTTCTCTTTTCCAAACTAAACAAACCCAATTCTTTCAGCCTTCCTTCATAGGTCATGTTCTCAAGACCTTTTATCATTCTTGTTGCTCTTCTCTGGACCCTTTCCAATTTCTCCACATCTTTTTTGAAATGCGGTGCCCAGAACTGGACACAATACTCCAGCTGAGGCCTAACCAGAGCAGAGTAGAGCGGAAGGATGACTTCTCGTGTCTTGCTCACAACACACCTGTTAATACATCCCAGAATCATATTTGCTTTTTTTGCAACAGCATCACACTGTTGACTCATATTTAGCTTGTGGTCCACTATAACCCCTAGATCCCTTTCTGCCGTACTCCTTCCTAGACAGTCTCTTCCCATTCTGTATGTGTGAAACTGATTTTTTCTTCCTAAGTGGAGCACTTTGCATTTGTCTTTGTTAAACTTCATCCTGTTTAACTCAGACCATTTCTCCAATTTGTCCAGATCATTTTGAATTATGACCCTGTCCTCCAAAGCAGTTGCAATCCCTCCCAGTTTGGTATCATCTGCAAACTTAATAAGCGTCCTTTCTATGCCAATATCTAAGTCGTTGATGAAGATATTGAACAGAGCCGGTCCCAAAACAGACCCCTGCGGTACCCCACTCGTTATGCCTTTCCAGCAGGATTGGGAACCATTAATAACAACTCTCTGAGTACGGTTATCCAGCCAGTTATGCACCCACCTTATAGTAGCCCCATCTAAATTGTATTTGCCTAATTTATCGATAAGAATATCATGCGAGACCGTATCAAATGCCTTACTAAAGTCTAGGTATACCACATCCACAGCTTCACCCTTATCCACAAGGCTCGTTATCCTATCAAAGAAAGCTATCAGATTGGTTTGACATGATTTGTTCTTTACAAATCCATGCTGGCTGTTCCCTATCACCTTACCACCTTCCAAGTGTTTGCAGATGATTTCCTTAATTACTTGCTCCATTATCTTCCTTGGCACAGAAGTTAAACTAACTGGTCTGTAGTTTCCTGGGTTGTTTTTATTTCCCTTTTTATAGATGGGCACTATATTTGCCCTTTTCCAGTCTTCTGGAATCTCTCCCATCTCCCATGATTTTCCAAATATAATAGCTAGAGGCTCAGATACCTCCTGTATTAGCTCCTTGAGTATTCTAGGATGCATTTCATCAGGCCCTGGTGACTTGCAGGCATCTAACTTTTCTAAGTGATTTTTAACTTGTTCTTTTTTTATTTTATCTGCTAAACCTACCCCCTTCCCATTAGCATTCACTATGTTAGGCATTCCTTCAGACTTCTCGGTGAAGACCGAAACAAAGAAGTCATTAAGCATCTCTGCCATTTCCAAGTTTCCTGTTACTGTTTCTCCCTCTTCACTAAGCAGTGGGCCTACCCTGTCTTTGGTCTTCCTCTTGCTTCTAATGTATTGATAAAAAGTCTTCTTGTTTCCCTTTATTCCTGTAGCTAGTTTGAGCTCATTTTGTGCCTTTGCCTTTCTAATCTTGCCCCTGCATTCCTGTGTTGTTTGCCTATATTCATCCTTTGTAATCTGTCCTAGTTTCCATTTTTTATATGACTCATCATTTTTTATCAATCATCATGTTGTAACCTGGTTCCAAACTCAGTAAAAATCTGTGTGTAGATGGAACCAGATTGTATGGTTCCTGCTTGTGCTCCACTTGCTATTTGGTCAAAAGAAGGAAGGATTTGAATCTCAGTGGTTGTCAAGTCATCCTGTTCATAAGCATTATGATGTTTAAAACTAAAAGGGCGAGGAAATAAATACATACATAAAAATGTTGGTAGCTGATCAAATGAAGGCAGCAAAGCCCTGTTTTCCCATCTCAGGATATGAATGATTCCTATTGATTTCCAAAAGAATTACTCACATCCTGCAGCGGTAGAGTTAGGGACATCAGTTGTATAGGTTTTGGTGGATCCAATGTAGTATATGAATCCAAATGTAGGGACATATTGTGGAATCCTTATTCACGATGCTGAATAGTACTAGTCATGCCAGCATGTGTTCACCAATGTCCCTAATATGTAGAACAGTGAATCAGCTTCTCCTGCCCTTTTCCCTCCTTCTTGGTTCTCTCCACCACAAATATCAGCTTTAAGAACAGCCCTTTTCTGATTAATAAAAGTAAACACAATTATAAAATAATTCTTTGCTGAAACCAAATATCTGAGACAGATTAATTTCTCATGAAATCTCAAGGTTGCATTCACAACAATCATGTTTACTTGTGATGGATAACAGGAGAGAATTAAGAGATTTACTGTAAAACTAATTATTCACAGGAAGTTCAAGTCAATGTTGTATTATCCTCTGACTCATAGGTACTTGCCAGTCATGGTGCTGCACAGTGTGGTTTTTCCATTTCTTTTTTTAAAATGGGAGAACATTTTAAATATTCTATTTCTAAATTTAAAGAAATGAAAAATCACATTGTTTTATAGAATCAGAATCTCTTACGGATAAAGATCATTTTTGAATGTCCTGAGTTTGACACACACAGGACATTGGCACTGCTAGAGGCAGCTGTGTGAACACAGCTATTTCCCCCTTGCAGTGGGAGATTTTTGTAAGAATTCTTCAATTTTTGCATAAGGTGAAAATCAATGACATTTGCCCAAGGTAAAGTTTGCTAGTGCACATAGCTTCTTTGTGGTGAAAAGTGATACATTTCCACCTAGCAGGGCCGGCTCTAGGATTTTTGCCGCCCAAAGCAAAAACAATTTTGGCCGCCCCCCCACCCCCCATTTTTTAATTACCCCTTCCCCAAATCCCCAGCCCTGCCTCCTCCCCCCAGGCTCTCAAGCCTAGGAGGGAGGGAGGGGGAGACTCCGAGTGGCCGCGGCGCCGC
The DNA here is from genome assembly GCF_028017835.1 of Emys orbicularis. Taxonomy (NCBI): domain Eukaryota; kingdom Metazoa; phylum Chordata; order Testudines; family Emydidae; genus Emys; species Emys orbicularis. The sequence continues at coordinate 121,708,385 of NC_088684.1, forward strand.
TTCTCCCCCTCCCTCCCAGGCTCTCAAGCCTGGGAGGGAGGGGGAGCAGCGGCGCGCGAAACAGCTGTTTTGCGCACCGCGGCCGCTCGGGATCTCCCCCTCCCTCCCACCCAGGTTTGAGAGCCTGGGAGGGAGGGGGAGAGCCCGAGCGGCCGCGGCGCGCGAAACAGCTGATTCGTGAGCCGCTGCTCCCCCTCCCTCCCAGGCTTGAGAGCCTGGGAGGGAGGGCGAGTAGCGGCGCGTGAGCGGCAGCGGAGGTGAGCTAGGGCGGCCGGGGCACATTTTTAGGGGCGGCATTCTGGCGCCGGCCATGCCGCCCCTAAAAGTGTGCCGCCCCAAGCACCAGCTTGTTTTGCTGGTGCCTAGAGCCGGCCCTGCCACCTAGGAACAAATCAGTATGGAAGTTCCATGAACGGAGAGGCTGCAGAATGTGCTGTAATGCTTGTCAAATGTTTTAGGATCCATTTGGATGAAAGGGGGCTTCAAATTGTTGTCACCTTGTGGACCGCCTGTTAATAGAAAGTCTCTCACAGACAATTCCCCTCCCATTCATGATCACTTACTATCCCTGTGGGGAGGTTAAGAAGTTTTAGCAAAAATATTTGATTAATTTTGCTTCCTTTTCTGTTATTAATTGCCTGCAAACAAATTGAAAATTTTCTTAAATTCATTTGTTACATAAAATTATTGACTGAATAATTTCTGCTAATATTTGATGGGTAGTGTCTGAGTGGTTTGTTGAGTTTTCAATATCTGAAATTCAACATCTGAACTGTTTTGATTACACCCAGAGCTCACATTATATGCTTTTGTTTTCATGATTGGATAAGGATAGAAATTAGGTTTCTGGTGTGAATGAAATTCACTTCCCACAAATATCCCACTTTACAATTTTCTATTTCTGTGAACATTTCTGCCAAAAAAAAAAAAAGAAATAAAAAAAACCCTTCATCCCCTAGAATATTGGTGAGAAGCAAACACAAATGGGATGCAAACAAGGTCAAAACAAATTTGTTTTAATATCCAAATGAATATTCATGGAAATCTTTTGCAGCTTTCACCCAGCTCTAAATCCTGGGAATCTGCTAGAGGCCTGCATACCACATCTCATTCAGAACAGTGAGGAAAAAGTATCAGAGGGGTAGCCGTGTTAGTCTGGATCTGTAAAAAGCAACAAAGAGTCCTGTGGTACCTTATAGACTAACAGAAGTATTGGAGCATAAGCTTTCGTGGGTGAATACCCACTCAGACGCATTTGGGTATTCACCTACGAAAGCTTATGCTCCAATAGGTCTGTTAATCTATAAGGTGCCACAGGACTCTTTGTTGCTTTTTAAATGAGGAAAAAGTATTTGATGGAAGCAAATTGGCATTGAGGAATGTGAACCTTGAGCCATCCTGTACTTTTTGGGCAAATTCTGTCCAGGTGCAGTGTGCTAGGGAGGGAGGGAGAATTCCAGGCAAGAACAGGGAAGTCCAGACATTCTCAGGAGGACTGGAGAGAGAGAGAGATATGGGGAGAAAAGAGCAAATAACGCTCTCTGCAGTGCTCTGTGGCTGCAAAGAAGTGTGGGCAACTGGCTTTGGGATATGGCAAAAGCCTCAGCACCATCCTGTATGAACAACGTCCTCAACAATAGGCATTGTGTGGCGCACAGTGGGGGTCGGGGAGAGTTGGATCAACCGTAAGGAATATTACAGAATATATTCCCCTCTGCTGCTATCACACAACTCCCCACAGTGCATCTTGTGGTGTGTTAGGAACTGTGCTAAAATGATAAACTATCACTTTAAATTGTAAGGGGTTCCCTGGTCCTGGTTGCAGTCTCAGGGGTCGGGGGCTCTGAGGGAGGCCCTGTGATCTGATTCCTCTTTGGAGAGTCTGCAAAGAGCCTTCCTGGAGCAAGGTAGGTTGAGTTGTGCCTCTCTGCCTTTAGGCAGCAGCCAGCTTTGTCTCTCTGTTGTGTGATAGGGTTCTGGATTCTAAGAAATCTAGTAGTGTTACACTGCAACCTTCCAGGAAGAGTATTTTTGTTTATTTCTAACTTCTCTATGTGTGGGCTGTGGGCATTGTGACAGATGTTGCAATATCATGCAATAACTTTGGGGATTATGTTGTATTAAGTTTATGTATCACTGTGGGCCAGTAATTGTATATCACAGCTCTTCCAGGAACCAAAAACAGTGTGTGTTTGGAGGTGATTATGGTGACTCACTCAGGTTGTAATTGCCTCCAGCAAGGTAACACCCCCTGGGGAGGCCTGCCCATCCTGGTTCAAACTAGGTTTTCCAGAGACCAAAAGACAAAGAATGGGCATTTGGCATAAAAAGGCTGTATTTGAACTGACACAGGGCTGCCTTTCTGATCCAACAAATGTGCAGGATCTTCTGTCCAATGGAGGCACCAACGCTTGCAGAGGGCAGGAAAGATTTTGGCCTTCTAAGGCCCCACAAGACTGATGGGTGACTGCTGGTATCTTTAGTTTGTGCTTGCTTAAGTCTGTTATATTTATTGTGTTTTCTCTGTGAAGCTTTCACCTTAAGAATAAATGTGCTTGCTTAGAAAGAGCTGTGTGATGATTTGTAACTGCTAGCACTACCCCGGTCATAGCCCACAGGGAGAACGCAACACACAGGCCCTGGCAGACTGGCTTGCTGGGGATAGCACAGGGCAAGGCAGAAAGCTCTGCAGCCTTAAAACCCCTGTCTCAGACCCATCAACTTTAAGGCCAGAAGGGATCACCATAATCATCTAGTCTGACCTCCTGCACATCGCAGGCCATAGAACCTCACCCATCCACTCCTGTAATAGACCGGTAACCTCGGGCTGAGTTACTGAAGTCATCAAATCATGATTTAAAGACTTAAAAAGTTACAGAGAATCCACCATTTAGTCTTATTTAAACCTACAAGTGACTAATGCCCCATGCTGCAGAAGAAGGCAAAAAGCCCCCCAAGGTCTCTGCCAATCTGATCCAAGTGAAAATTCCTTCCTGACCCCAAATATGGCAATCAGTTAGACCCTGAGCATATGGGCAAGACACACGAGCCAAACATCTAGGAAAGAATTCTCTGTAGTAACTCAGAGCCCTCCCCATCTAGTGTCCCATCACCAGCCCTTGGAGATATTTGCTGCTAGTAGATGCAGATCAGCTATATGCCATTGTAGGCAGTCTAGCCATACCACCCCTTTCATAAATTTATCAAGCTCAGTCTTGAAGCCAGTTAGGTTTTTGTCCTCACTGCTCCCCTAAGAAGGCTGTTCCAGAACTACACTCCTCTGATGGTTAAAAACCTTAGTCTAATTTCAGGACTAAACCAGTTGATGGCCAGTTTATATCCATTTGTTCTTGTGTCCACATTGGCACTTAAGTTAAATAATGCCTCTCCCTCGCTGGTATTTATCCCTCTGGTGTATTCATATCTTCCCTCAGCCTTCATTTGGTTAGGCTAAACAATGTCAAGCTCTTTGAGTCTTGTCTCATGAGGTAGGCTTTCCAGTCCTTGAACTACCCTACTCGCCTTTCTCTGCACCTGTTCCAGTTTGAATTCATGTTTCTTAAACATAGGAGATCAGAATTGCACACAGTATTCCAGATGAGTTCTCACCAGTGCCTTGTATATCGGTACTAACACTTCCCTGTTTCTACTGGAAATACCTCGCCTGATGCATTCTAGGATTGCATTAGCCTTTTTCACGGCCACATCACATTGGAGGCTCATAGTCATCCTGTGATCAACCAATACACCCAGGTTTTTCTCCTCCTCCTGTCATTTCCAACTAAGTTCCCATCTTATAGCAAACATTCTTTTTGATAGTCCCTAAATGCATGGCCTTGAACTTTGCACTATTCAATTTCATCCCATTTCTATTACTCCAGTTTTCAAGGTTGTCCAGATCTTCTTGTATGATATTCTGGTCCTCCTCCCTATTGGCAATATCTCCCTACTTTGTGTAATCTGCAAATTTTATTAGCACACCCCTGCTTTTTGCCCTAAGGTTACTAATAAAAATGTTAAATAAGATGGATTCCAAGACTGATCCATGAGGAACTCCACTAGTAACCTCCCTCCAACCTGACAGTTCATTCACCTTTTAGTATGACCCACTGTAGTCTTCCCTTTAACCAGTTTCTTATCCACCTTTCAATTCTCATATTAAATTGGAGAAAATGGGGATTAATAATTTCCCATGTGGAACTGCATCAGATGCCTTACTGAAATCCAGATACAATAAATCTATTGCATTTCGTTTGTCTAAAAAAAAAAATCTAGTTATCTTCTCAAAGAAGGTGATCAAGTTGGTCTGGCACGATCTACCTTTTGTAAAACCATGTTGTATTTTCATCCCAATTACCGTTCACCTCTACGTCCTTAACTACTTTTTCTTTCAAAATGTGTTCCAAGACCGTTCATACAATTGAGGTCAAGCTAACAGACCTTTGTAGTTTCCTGAAACATTTTTTCCCTCTTTCTTAAAAATAGGTACTATATTATCAATTCTCCAGTCATAGGCTACCGAGTTTACAGATTCATTAAAAGTCCTTGCTATTGGGCTTGCAATGTCATAGCCAGTTCCTTTAATATTCTTGGATGGAGATTATCCAGGCCCCCGATTTAGACCCATTAAGCTGCTTGAGTTTGACTTCCACCTTGGCTGAGGAAATTTCTACTTCCATATCCTTGTTCATTAGCTACCCTACCATTAAGCACTTCATTGCCCTTATTAAACAACTGAGGTAAAGTATTTGTTTAGATGTTGGGACATTCCTAGATTATCTTTAATCTCCACCCCATCCTCAGCGCTTAGTGGTCCCACTTCTTCTTTCCTTTTTATTTATATCCCTATAGAACCTTTTACTACTGGTTTTAATTTCTTTTGCAAGGGCCAATTCTGCTCCACTTTTGGCAGTTCTTACTTTATCTCTACACTTTCTGACCGCCAAGAGGTATCTTTCCTTGCTTATCCTTCCCATCTTCTATTCCCTGGAGTCTGTCTGCTTTCTCAATCACCTGTTTGAGATGCTTGCTCATCCAGCTTGGTCTGCAACTGTTGGCTACAACATTTTCCCCCTTGCTTGGGATGAAGGCTTCAGAGAGCTTCTGCAACTTCGATTTAAAGAAATTCCAAGCCTCCTCCACATTCAGATCCTTGAGTTCTTCAGTCCAGTCCACTTCCCTAACTAATTCCCTTGATTTCAAAAGTGTAAACTTAAAAAAATTAACAACCCTAGTTGCAGATTTTGTTTGTCCTTCTATTTAGTTTAAACTGAATTAGCTCATGGTCACTCGAACCAAGGTTGTCCCCTAGAGCCAGTTCTTCTCTGAGGTCCTCCCTACTTATCACTACCAAATCTAAAATGGCATCACTGCTTGTTGATTCAGCAACTATTTGGTGAAGAAATCTATCAGCTATCACATCTAGGAAATTCTAGGCCCTACTATTATTAGTAGCACTTGTCTCCCATAATCACACAATTCCCAGTAATATTTATTTCATTAAGAACATTAAAGAGGTCTCTATCCATATGCAAATTGGATCCTGGGGGCCTGTAGCATAAGCCAAGCCCTATCCCAGGGAAACCTCTAGTACAGCCATTCTCAAACTGGGCTGACTTAGACTTGCTGGGGCCTGGGGCCAAAGCCAAAGCCCAATCCCAGCGCCTGGGGCCGAAGCCCAGGGCTTCAGCCCTGGGTGGCAAGGCTCAGGTTACAAGCCGCCTAGAGTGGGCTGAAGGCCTTGGGCTCTGGCCCCCTCAACCCGGGACAGTGGGACTCAGGCTTTGGCCCCCCTCCTGGGGTTGTGTAGTATTTTTTTGTTGTCAGAATGGCATTGTGGTGCAGTGAGCTTGAGAACCGCTGCTCTAGTAGCTTTCTTCCCCTAAGTGATTTTTGACCCAAACAGACCATCTTATCCATTCCAACACTTATAATTTCTTTACGGTCCACTTCATCGTTAATATACAATGTTACTCCACCACCTTTACCTTTATTTCTGTCTTTCCTGAACAGCACATACCCTTCAATATCTGTGCTCCAGTCATTACTACTATTCCACCATGTGTCTGTTATCCCTAGATCAGAACAAAGCGGGACAAAGGACCTGAGACCGGACTGGGCACTCAATGGGACCTCAAGAGGCAGGGAGGAAGACACAGGTTCAGTTACCTTGCAGCTGTGACAGACATAACATCTCACATTAGTAAGGCCAGACTTTTGTCTTTAATAAACAGCTCTTTTGCCTCTATGGCTTGGCTCGGTAACTGAGAAACTCAGCTTTGACCTCTCTCTCCTCTGCCTTGATATGGAATTCTGAAAAAGGAAAGACCAGCTGATTTTTGGAGCTGTGGCTCAGCCCAAGAAGAGATGTGTGTAAGGATCAAAGAGTTTCCTCTGCAACTTTGGAAGAAGATGCCTCCACCTCCTCTGCCACAACACCCCTGCATTTTGCTGGAACCACGGAAGAAGAAATTCCATATTCTTCACCTGTTCCTCCAATGTTTTCATTCATTTTCATTGCTTTTCTTCCTATATGTCCTTGAATAAAGTTTGTTTCTTAGCACAAAGGGCAGCCACTATGTAACCAGCTTACTCATTATTGCCAGTACAATTATAAAGTGCTTGTTGAACACAGTAAGCACGTACAAAAGGGAAACCTTTGCTGTCCACACCCAATCTGATATCATGTTATCCTGCATTATAACTGTGCACATTTATGCAAGTACCTTGTGTAAACAGTGACGATTTTGCCACCACACTCCAGTACAGGGAGCCTTATAAATGAATAAAAAACTAACAGTGAATGAGAGACTTCGGAAATCAATCTTTTTTTTATTTAGAGGCAACAAGTAATCCCGTGTGTGTGAAGAGTAAATGGAAATCATTCTCCAGCTTTTGCAATGAATAGTCAGGCATTGAAAAGAGTGTTTTAGTTGTTTTTAAATGTTCTGCAATTAACTAAAGAGTAAGACTATCCCTCTAGGAGCCAAGGTCTTTAACTGGCATATTCTGATCTCATCGGTTTCCCAATGGGCAGCAAACCAATCTAGGGTTTTCTGTCACAGATCAAAGTGACAACTACAAACGCTAGCTAACAAAGCCTTCACTAGTATCAGACAAAAGCAGAACTAAAATAAAGAAAAGAAAAAATGAAATATCAAGAACTGTCACAAAAACAAATTGTGACTTCACATAATGTTTGTCATATCAGCAATGACAGAAAATATATTTCATACAGGGGTCTACCCAACACAATATTATAGTACCAGTAGGTAGTTCTAACCTAATGATAAATCCCTTGTATGGATCTACACTTTTTTTTTTTTTTTTTTTTGGCCTTTCAAGAACAATTATTTCTTAATTATTTTTATTTCAGAAGAATTCGTTGCAATCAGGGCCCCCTTATGCTAGGTGCTGTACACATATAAAAATAGCCCTTACCTCAGAGAGCTTTCCATGTAAACAAGGAAATCCTGAGAGAAAACAAATTCTGTTAAGACTTCCAACCAAGAACAAAAATCCTTTGGATAGGCATCTTTGGGTGCTCTTTCAGACTAAACTCCTGCATCGCGAAAGTCTTGCTTTACTGATTGATAATTTCTCTGTATTCGTGTCATATGGCATCTATCCTTCATATTCTATAAATATAACCACTTGGAAATGGCTCCAGACTATTACTAGTTTAGCTATCCAGAGTCATGGTGCCCTTCTCTAAAGAAAATAATTCTTAAATACTGCTGAGAATTTGTCAGCGTGAGTGAAAGATATAGTTATTTAACCCTTCCTGACTCATCCTCAAAAGGAAACATCAGGTGTTGTGAACTCCTTGTTTATTTTAGTACATGGAGTTTCTGTATCTGTGCACACTAGGTGCCCTACCTTACTATTTATTCCCTCATTTTCCCCCAGTACCATCATTCTACAAATAGGCACCACAAAAACCTTGTCTGTGTAAGTGAATGTCATTTTGGTAGGGTAAACATAGGGGATATCTGCTCTGATTGCTTTCAAGGGAAAGGCTGATTTTAGAAAACAGCAATTTAAGGTGAATGGTTTTAATAACCTTTTAAAGGAAAATGGTGGCAGGCTGTAGCCATGAAATCAAATAATTGTATTTGTATGTATTTTTCCCCATAAATTCTTGTATCTGTTCATGAGTGTGATAAAAACGTAATACAATACCACCATCTTAAAATACAAACACGTAGGGTATGTCTACACCGCAATGACAGAAGGGGATTACAACTCTTGAGGGACATCTCCAAAAATGTGGGAGTGGCACGTTACAGCATAAGATAAAAAGTGATGAGCAGGACAAGGAGTGTGGAGGACTTGCATTACTGGGAGCGTTCTTACTTGGCTGGGGAGTTACTCCTGCCTGATAGAAGCAGAAACAATATTAACATGAACATCCTTAAGCCCATGTTTGCAAGGAGCTCCCCCGTATCTCTGACCTTGTCTTCACTGATAAAAAAAAAACGGTGTATTTTCTACCTCGGGGTGACTAATAAGTGTGGGTTATCCTGAGGTAAACACACAGTGGAGACATGGTACTGTAGTTTTACAGTGAGAAACACAGAGATAAACCCCAGCTGGGGGGTATAGGGCTGACCTCATCTAGTTTACCTTACTGTAAAGCTAGAATGTTTGGTTTTCACTGTGTTCTGACTTTGGGATAGCTCACACGCATTAGACTAGACCCGCTAAATTGACCACTGCTAAATCGATTGCCGCAGCGTCGATCCCCCGGTAAGTGTAGACAAGCCCTCAGATACACGAGTGCTATAGAAAACCCAAAGAGAGCTGTATGAGGCTGTTGAGATTTTAGGGAGCATAGGCTGCCAAAGAATTCATAGGAAATGTTTAAACTGCAGAAAACAAATGCAGTTGCATCCACAGGCTTATGCTTTCTCTGTAGTCATATAGATGCCAAGCTCATACAGTGTCCGATGTGCACGCCGATGAGTCCCAGCACAGATCTTACTCTTCAACTGCTAAGCATATAAAGAATATTCCTGTCACCAAAATCAGGGTAGAAGCTTAACTGCAGATTATAGTGCCTTTTGTTTGAGTATAATCTACCTTCCTGCTGTTTTCCATACACTATGTCTTCATCTCCTGAATCACCAAATATTTTAATCTGTACTAAAGCTGGCTGAACCTGTTCAGTAAAAATCATAACCTGCCTGCCTTTAGTAGAAAGGATTTACGTTTTAAAGCCTCCAATCCTCCTGCTCATCTTCCTGTCAATCACTGCAATGAATCATTTGTAGTGGAAGCAACTTCTATTCTCAGAGAGAAAAATTGGTCTAAGAAGAGCCAGTTCCATACACCAGCAGCCTAAGAGTTGAGTAAGTTGCTAGGCTGTTCCTCATCTGTAAAAGACAGAGGACTTCTGTATCCAGGGATACTCACAAAGCAACTTGCAAGAACATTAAATTAATAAAAATCAGTATTAAAAAGAGTGGAGAACAAAGGATGAAGAAGAAAGGAGATAAAGATAGGGAAAAAGTTAGGGAGATGGACAAGAAAGAAGGGAGAGGAGGAAAATAAACAGGGCAGTTTTACCGGCTGCTTTTGCTGGACTTAAACTGGAACCTCAACTCTACAACTCCCCTAAATTTCAGTGATGGCAAAAGAAGGGTCAGATCTGAATGCCTGGGTTTGAACCCACTCCTACAGTTGTGGGCTTGGTTTAGATGCAAAACAGATCTAATCAAATTTCCACCATTCAAGATGGTCGCTATTCATCTGACCAGGTTACTTCTACCCAGTGTCATTTGGGGGCTGACCAAAGCCCATTCAAGTCAATAGAAAGACACCCACTGTCTGCAATGGGCTTTGGATCAGGCACTTTCTGAGCTGCATTCCCAATGTTTGCTTTGCTCTCTGATGCAGGTTTTAAAGTTTGAGAAACATGGATTCTTTATTATGTTACAAACTGAAATAAATCTCACCTCTAAATTAGCTAAATTAAACTGGTTATTGCCAAGCACCATGATGCACAGGGATATTATTCAATACACTTTCCATTGGAGCCAAGGACTAGGTTCATGTTTTATGGCTAGTTCCTGGGTAATTAGCAATGAAATGAAAGCAAATGAAAGGAGCAAAAAGGTTCCAGTTTAAGACTCAATTAAAATGAGCCATTTAATACACTAAAAGCTACTTTGTACTGTATTGTTAGTCCACAATGTCAACTGCTGCCTGTGCCATTAAATAAATTAAATGTATTTAGTTTCAGTAAAAGCTTGCTGGTTATTCAGAAACGATCTCTGCAGTTCTGGGAGATCAACCCTCTATTACAGTTGCATGGAAAATGAGGTTAAGGGAAGCTTTCCTGTTGATTTACACTCCTGGCATTTCAATGTGAGTTTTGGGTTCTAAAGAACTTGAAACTCAACGTGAAACTCAGCTGAAACCGGTGAGATTCAGCTGACTTCAAATAAAATCCCCACAAAGCCACTTTTTTTTTTTTAATTACCTCACTGACACTGCACAAATCAGGTGTTTAGCCAACTGGGCCTGATTTTATAATGAAAGGTTCATGACTGTTGTGCAGACAAGCTAAACAGATTGGAGATTTTAACCTATATAGAAAGCAGAGGTTTGGCCTGCCTTCAGATTCTGTGCCAAACATTTCACAGTGCTCTTTCATGAATATTCATCTTCTTGTTTGGCAATTTTTATTCCCTGCCCCCACGTAGTAATCACTATCGCCAGAGAGAAAATAGCACATACAGCTCTTTCCTGGCAGGATCTGGAAAATTACAGGGATTAATTATTACATGTAAATCAATTGTATTGTTTTACAGCTGGAGTTTATCTCAGTATAATGTTGCTTAACCAAACAGCTTGCTAGCATTTTCAGTTTCTTCCTATGGGAGGCCTTTTTTTTAAAAAATGTCTGAATAGGTCACAGTGGTGTGCAAAAATATTAATTACTGTTCCATTGCAGAGCAGAGGAAGGCACGTAGGGTGTGAAAACACTGAGGACCACATTTAAGTGGCTGGTTCATGGGTGCACAGTTGGGGAGAGCAGGGAGTCCAGTTCCAATGTACATTGGGCAGCCAGAATTCTGGCACATGTCATTTCTGAACTCAAGTTTCAGGGGGTGTCAGTTCATTACCAGTGACACTAGATACTCCAGCAGAAATGTGACTGAACTAGGTGAAACTATGACCTGACCCTCGTCTATGAAAGAAGATGGTCAGGTGGTACTCAGGTTCTGCACCCTTTCAAAGTGGGTAGCAGTTGGTGATTCTGTGTATGGTCCCATACGGCCCTAAAGGAAATGGGCCAAATTCATCCCTGGTGTAACTTCATTGGCATTAGTAGAGACTGAGAATAAGGACCTTAAATTGCAAAACATATTACTTGGTCACGGTATTATGATCCAGGGAAAATAGTATTTCTATCAATATTATTTGATTTAGTACTAGAATATAATTTTTAATATCACATGTACCCCATCACACCCTTTCATGATGTTTTGTGTGGAGCCAGGTTGGTGACCACTTCCATGGCAGCTTTCTCCCTGGACTCCACTTAGGGAGCGGTGTATCTGTCCGGTCTCCATTGCTACAAATGCCATCCTTCAGATGTAACCCAGAGAGATTCTGTATGGATGTCACATAAAAAGTGGGGTGATCAGGGGTGGTAGGAAGGAACTTGGGGGACTGCTCTTCTCTCAATATTCTTTTAAATATTTGATATGATTTCCTACTACTTGGCTGCACAGTGTGTGTTTTTTAATTTGATTTCTCCTTCTCCCTCCCTGCACCGGGAGGGGAAGGGGAGCCACCCAGGAGATTGATTTTCTTTCAGACGAGGCAGATAGGGACTCCCAGCTGCAACTGCTTTTCCTCCCCCACCACATGCTTTTGATGTTCCACCTATTGGTAGGCAGATTTGGAACCACAGCACCTTCTATCCAGGTACCAGCTCCTCCTGCCACCCCCACCTCAGAGTCCCCTGCCTGGCAAATCCTCAGTTCACCAGCTAGTAAGGAAGAGGGAGGAAGGTGAACGGATCACCCGAGGAAGAGAAGGAATGCTTCCTCTGAGTTTAGCAGGAGAATCAGAGCTGTACTCTCCCTTTACCTTAACCTCTTCTTCCAAGCCCCCTGCAGCTCACCAGCATGGACCCTTAGGTGGACCTTTATATGTTAAAAAATGTAAAATGCAGGTTGAATGTCCTGTACTGAACTGACTTTACTACATGAAATGCCCACGCTGGTCAGCAATGGAGGAGAGGAGCTAGGAAAAGGCTAGGTTCTCAAGGCATCTGACCTACTGCTTAAGTGAGCACACAAGCGCTGCTGCCGGCTGAAGGAACAACCAGGAAATACGGCAAGGGGAAGAGGCACAAAACAAAAGGAAAAATGGGCTTTGCTAGTAGATTAAGCTGATTGAGCTGATTAATTGCCACCCACACAAGTAGGTGTTGCTGCTGTGTATTTAGTACTCTGCCAATAACAAGAGCTTGGGATTCCTCCCCATTGCTCAGTCTACAACCTGGAAATCAGTCACCACCAGACAAATGACAAACATCATTGGAAAGAGAAGATAAACAATCCTGAAGAGCTTTAGTGTGCAATGTGTTGTCCCCTGCCACCTGGCAAGTATTTGTGGGGAGGGAGATTCAGAACCCCTGTTTACAAAACTCAATCTTCCCTTAAACCTTCTCTCCTGCTATAGACAGATTCTATTGTAGCACCAAGCGCCAGCTAAAGAGGCCTGGGGCTATATGTGTGTGTATTCTGATAGGACTCCTAATTGGACAGTTTAAAAGTATACGCAGTTCTATTTGAAAAGCTGAGATGGGGAAAGATGTAGGAGAAACAGAAAAAGGGGAGAGATGTAGTTGTGAGCATGGGATTATTTGGGGGGATTAATTTTAAGTAAATATAGATTGTGTGTAGACTCTTCAGGGCAGGGGCTGGGACTCTCTCTTTGTTCTGTGATTGTACAGTGCCTAGCACAATGGCCTGCTGGTCCACGATGAGGGCTCCTAAGCACTACAAAAATACAAATAAATAATAATCAAAAATAGAGCAGTAGAGCTGAGCACATAATTCACTACAAATAACGTGACAAAAATGTACGTGATTTTTTGTCAACATTCACTGCTCAAACTTATTCACTGAATAATTTTGGCAAGTAATTCTTGGCCTGTAGAATACGTCTGAGTAGCCAATGTTTGCATGATGTGCTGTCATTCCTTTTTAACCTCTTCGTCTGGGTAGAAGGCAAGGTACTAATCATCTACCAGTTAGCATATGCGCTAGGTGGTCAGAGGCTTGGGTGAATTTTCTCTCTGGGATTCTGTTTGATTAGCTACAAGTCTTAAAAATAGTGACAGCGTGTCACAGTTCTATATGCTTCTGGATTGGTTAGTGCTATGGCACAGGCCTGTGTGATGCATCTACTACCTGTGATCAATGTAGCAATTCTACTACTATTATCACTAAACCTCATTTAGGTGAAAAGGAAGCCAAGTGCATAAGTCTTCCCTGCTGGTGCCTCTCTTCACAGGCAAGACCCTTGCAATATCTCCTGAGTTGTACCAACCAGTAACTGGGTCCTTGCATGCCCAATCCTGGCAAATTCTGCAAGGGATCTTGGAGCAGCATGGGGCCCCAGAGGAGTAGTGAACAGGCCCAGCAGTGTGTGAAACACACCTTGATACTCACTAATCCAGGTCCCTAGCTCCCAGGTCAGTAGTGAAGTCCTCAGTGGTTTCTACGGCGGACGAGAGCGTTACACGCTACAACAGCGTAGCAAGCAGATGCAGGCACAGCAGTTGTCTACTACTGTAGAGAGTACATGGAATGATTCCACCTTGACATCCATAGACTGCACCCTAACTCCTGCCAGTCATCTTCTGAATGCATGCCACTGGAGCACAGGAGAATGGGTGAAAGTGTGGCTCGTGCAATGCAAGCCATCACCACTGAAAACAAATCCTGAGTGTGTTCTGAGGGCTGATGAAAATTTACAGTGATGGGCAAGTGGCAAAAGCAACAGGTCTGGTGATGCTGGTGGTTGTAGTCGCAGATCTGCATAAAAGGCAGCTCATGACACCAAATCCTAACAATCCATGAATCTATTAGAAGTGATGTGACAACCCCTACCACGAGCCAAACTGAGAGAAGCACAGCACTTGTAAGAGAACTGGCCAGGTATAGGGTTGACATTGAGATCAGTGCAGGGTACATAATTCTTCTGTCAAGGTCACCCATCCTCAGAACCACAACAAATTAGTGTTAGTTTTGCCAATAGCAATGCCATTGCTTCAAAGCTCAAGAGTCTACCCAAAGACATATTTGATCATCCTATGGTTGCCATTGAAACAAGCAGTATGTTACCTTCATCAGCACTTCTGCTCCTCCTGTGACAAATACCAGCAGTGGGGGAAAAAAATTCTATACTGACTTAGAAAAACTCAGTGTCTACATCGGTATTAAATAAACTGATTATCATAGGAGACTTTAATGCAAGAGTTGGAAGTAATGTGGTAATCTGGGAGCCTGCCATTGGACAGCATAGGACTGGGAAAGAATAGCATAGACCCTGGTACTTAGTGAGAGTCAAGCGGCAGTTAGCGATCACAAATACTTCCCCCCCCCCCACTTATCAAACAAAAAAAATGTTCATGGATGCACTCACGATCCAAACAATGGCATCTTACCAACTACATCATCGTCCAGCAGCGAGATCTACAGGATATACAAATCACTGCAGCCCTGTGCAGGACAGGCTGCTGGACGAGCCATCGCATGATCTGCTCCATCGCATGATCCACTCCAAACTACTATTAGTAATCTGAGCAGATGCAATGCAAGTTGTCATCTAAACCAGACAATTTAACATAAAGCAATTACAAGATGAAGTTACATGAGTGTAGCTCTGTAATAACATTACCACAGCTTTGTCTGTCTCCACTGACTTGACTACTAATGCCAGTGTAAACAGTGAATAATAGAATCATAAAAGATTAGGGTTGTAATAGATGTCAGGAGGTCATTTAGTCCAATCCCATGCTCAAAGCAGGACCAACCCCAACTAAATCATCCCAAACAGGGCTTTGTCAAGCCAGGCCTTAAAAACCTTTAAGGATGGAGATTCCACCACCTCCCTAGGTAACCCATTCCAGTGCTTCACCACCCTCCTAGTGAAATAGTTTTTCCTAATATCCAACCTAGACCTCCCCCACTGCAACTTGAGACCATTGCTTCTTGTTCTGTCATCTGCTACCACTGAGAACAGCCTAGCTCCATCCTCTTTATAACCCCCCTTCAGGTAGTTGAAGGCCACTATCAAATCCCCCCTCACTCTGCAGAAGAGAAGACTAAATGTGATAGCTGATGGATTCCTTCACCAAGTAGTTGCTGAACCAACAAGAGGGGATGCCATTTTAGATTTGGTTTTGATGAGTAGTGAGGACCTCATAGAAGAAATGGTTGTAGGGGACGACCTTGGTTCGAGCGATCATGAGTTAATTCAGTTTAAACTAAATGGAAGGATAAACAAAAATAGATCTGTGACTAGGGTTTTTTACTTCAAAAGGGCTAACTTTAAAAAAAATTAAGGAAATTAGTTAGGGAAGTGGATTGGACTGAAGAACTTGGGGATCTAAAGGTGAAGTAATTCCAGGCCTTCTCCAAGTCAAAGTTGCAGAAACTATCAGAAGCCTGCATCCCAAGAAAGGGAAAAAAATTCATAGGCAGGAGTTGTAGACCAAGCTGGACGAGCAAGCATCTCAGAGAGGGGATTAAGAAAAAGCAGAAAGCCTACAAGGAGTGGAAGATGGGAGTGATCAGCAAGGAAAACTACCTTATTGAGGTCAGAACATGTAGGGATAAAGTGAGAAAGGCCAAAAGCCATGTAGAGTTGGACCTTGCAAAAGGAATTAAACAGGGCCACTCGGGGGGGGGGGGGCAAGTGGGGCAATTTGCCCCAGGCCCCGGGCCCCGCAGGGGCCCCCCACAAGAGTTTTTCGGGGCCCCTGGAGCGGGGTCCTTCACTCGCTCCAGGGGCCCTGGAAAACTCTCGTGGGGCCCGGGCCCCTGGAACTTCTTCCGCTCCGGGTCTTCGGCGGCAATTTGGCGGCGGAGGGCCCCCGCCGCCGAAGACCCCAGGCCCCCTGAATCCTCTGGGCAGCCCTGGAATTAAAACCAATAGTAAAAGGTTCTATAGCCATATAAATAAGAAAACCAAGAAAGAAGAAGTGGGACTGCTAAACACGGAGGATGGAGTGGAGGTTAAAGATAGTCTAGGCATGGCCCAATATCTAAACAAATACTTTGCCTCAGTCTTTAATGAGGCTAATGAGGAGCTTAGGGATAATGGTAGGATGACAAATGGGAATGAGGATATGGAGATAGATATTACTACATCTGAGGTAGAAGCCAAACTCAAACAGCTTAATGGGACTAAATCGGGGGGCCCAAATAATCATCATCCAAGAATATTAAAGGAACTGACACATGAAATTGCAAGCCCATTAGCAAGAATTTTTAATGAATCTGTAAACTCGGGGGTTGTACCGTATGACTGGAGAATTGCTAACATAGTTCCTATCTTTAAGAAAGGGGGGGAAAAAGTGATCCGCGCAACTACAGGCCTGTTAGTTTGACATCTGTAGTATGCAAGGTCTTGGGAAAAATTTTTGAAAGAGAAAGTAGTTAAGAACATTGAGGTCAATGGTAATTGGGACAAAATACAACATGGTTTTACAAAAGGTAGATCGTGCCAAACCAACCTGATCTCCTTCTTTGAGAAGGAAACAGGATTTTTTAGACAAAGGAAATGCAGTGGATCTAATTTACCTCGATTTCAGTAAGGCATTTGATATGGTTCCGCCTGGGGAATTATTAGCTAAATTGGAAAAGATGGGGATCAATATGAAAATTGAAAGGTGGATAAGGAACTGGTTAAAGGGGAGACTACAACAGGTTGTACTGAAAGGTGAACTGTTAGGCTGGAGGGAGGTTACTAGTGGAGTTCCTCAGGGATCGGTTTTGGGACCAATCTTTTTATTACTGACCTTGGCACAAAAAGTGGGAATGTGCTAATAAAGTTTGTGGATGACACGAAGCTGGGAGGTATTGCCAATACAGAGAAGGACCAGGATATCATACAGGAAGGTCTGGATGATCTTGTAAACTGGAGTAATAGTAATAGGATGAAATTTAATAGTAAAAAGTGCAAGGTCATGCATTTAGGGATTAATAACAAGAACTATTGTTATAAGCTGGGGAAGCATCAGTTGGAAGTAACAGAGGAGAAGGACCTCAGAGTATTGGTTGATCACAGGATGACTATGAGCCACCAATGTGATATGGCCGTGAAAAAAACTAATGCGGTCTTGGGATGCATCAGGCGAGGTATTTCCAGTAGAGATAAGGAGGTGTTAGTACCGTTATACAAGGCACTGGTGAGACCTCATCTGGAATACTGTGTGCAGTTCTGGTCTCCCATGTTTAAGAAGGATGAATTCAAACTGGAACAGGTACAGAGAAGGGCTACTAGGATGATCCGAGGAATGGAAAACCTGTCTTATAAAAGGAGACTCAAAGAGCTTGGCTTGTTTAGCCTAACCAAAAGAAGGGTGAGGGGAGATATGATTGCCCTCTATAAATATATCAGAGGAATAAATATACCGAGCTTAAATAATTCTCAAAAAGAACAGGAGTACTTGTGGCACCTTAGAGACTAACAAATTTATTAGAGCATAAGCTTTCGTGGGCTACAGACGCATATGCATATGCATCCAAAGAAGTGGGCTGTAGCCCACGAAAGCTTATGCTCTAATAAATTTGTTAGTCTCTAAGGTGCCACAAGTACTCCTGTTCTTTTTGCGGATACAGACTAACACGGCTGCTACTCTGAAACCTTAAATAATTCTGTGTACTTGCTTGATTTCTAAGTAGCCTTAGTAAAGCATTTGGTCAGCTTCTTGAGAAAGGAATGTGCAAATTAAGTGCCCAATAAAGAAACACTTCAAGGACAATGAATCTTGGAAAGCTCCAATCCACATAAGAAGTCTACTTGAGGATGTTCAGGGTAGCATGTAAACAATGGCTGCTGCCTGTAAAAACTGAGTCATGCATGGACATGTGACTCCAAAACTCCATCTTGGAGCTGGACTTTGCATAGGAGAGAGGAGAGGGTATCCACCCACAAGAGAAAGTCTATTTAAACCCCTGGGAGACCCCTCCATTTAGTCTTCAGTTGGCTCAAGAGATAGGTATCCTTGGAGATGGAGAGGCTGAAAGAAACTGAAACAAAGGACAGTAACTACAGGGGGTGTGAGTGATTGCTGGACCCAGACTAGAAGGAGACTAGTCTGTAAAAGGAAGCTTACTGGAACACCACTCAGGGTGAGGTTTTATCTGTATTCAGTTTTTTACTGTATTAGACTCAGACTTGCATGTTTTATTTTATTTTACTTAGTAATTCACTTTGTTCTGTCTGTTACTACTTGGAACCACTTAAATCCTACTTTCTGTACTTAATACAATCACTTTTTACTTATTAATTAACCCAGAGTATGCATTAATACCTGGGGGGCAAACAGCTGTGCATCTCTCCCTATCAGTGTTATAGAGGGCGAATAATTTAGGAGTTTACCCTGTATAAGCTTTATCCAGGGTTTGGACCCCATTGGGAGTTGGGCATCTGAGTGTTAAAAAGACAGGAACACTTCTTAAGCTGCTTTCAGTTAAGTCTGCAGCTTTGGGGCATGTGTTCAGACCGGTGTGTCTGGCTCAGCAAGACAGGGTGCTGGAGTCTCAAGCTGGCAGGGAAAGCAGGGGCAGAAGTAGTCTTGGCACATCAGTTGGTAGTTCCCAAGGGGGGTTCTGTGATCCAACCCGTCACAGGAGGTTTTAAAGAAAAGGTTAGACAAACACCTGTCAGGAATGGCCCAGTTATTAGTCCTGCTTTGAATGCAGGGGACTGGACTAGATGACCTACTGAGGTCCCTTTCAGTCCTACACTTCTATGAGTCTATGGTTTGTAGCCTATCAGACACAGGAGAAATTCAGAGAACAGCAACAGGACCTTTACACAGTCTTTATTGACCTAGGGCATTTGAAACTGTCAGTAGACTTGGGCTTTGGCAATTATGCAAGTTTGGTTGCCCAGAAAAATTCATCAACATTCTGAGGCTGTTTCATGATGGAATGCTCAGAAGAGTCTGCGCAGATGGTGTTCTGTCTGACCCATTTCCTATCACTGATGGTATTAAGCAGTGCTGCATAATCAGTCCACTCTTGTTTAGTCTCATCTATGCAGCAAAGCTTGACAAGACACCTGAATGACAGTATCAGGATACAAATTCCGATCCTTTGGAAATGTATTTAACCTGAACAGGCTATGCTCCTCCATGCAGGTCTTTGAGACAATTGTTCATGAGCTGCTACATGCCTATGACTGTACTCTAGAGGCACAGACTGTAGAAGATATACAATTGATTACAGAATCTGCAGAAAGATATGGGCTGACCATCTGAAAACGACAGAGGTCTTGTATCAGCCTACATGAGGGAAATGCTACACAAAACAGAGTCACCATCAGCAACACGCAGCTGAATGCTGTTCCAGACTTCTATCTTGGTAGCATATTGCCAAATTATGTTACTATAGACAAGGCGCTGACAAGTCGTATCTACACAACCAGTTCATCAGTTGGCAGACTATCAGGCAGAGTCTGGCAGCAACATGGTATTAAGCAGCAAACCAAATTAAAAGTCTACAAAGCAATTGTGCTGTTCAACTTGTTGTATGGGTGAGAGACTTGGACCTGATACAGGCATCACATTAAGCATTCAGATAAATTCCATCTACGATATCTGCATGCCATGCTCTGCATCAAATGGCAGGCTACAATTACCAGTAATGAGGAATGTAATCACTCCACAGGGATTGAAGCCATGCTTAGGTCATGACAATTACATAAGGCTAGACATGTGTTAAGGATGGACAACACCAAAATGCCAAAACTGTTGCTGTATGGCAAACTGCAAGTGAGCAACAGCATACGAGGTGACCAGAAGAAATGCTTCAAGAACACACTGAAGCATAACTTGAAACTGTGCAAAATTGATGTTGACAGCTGGGAGTTGTCAGCAACAGATAGATCATGCTGGCAAGCATCTGTCAACTATGGAGTTACCCAATTCGAGATTTTAGGCACACAGGCTGAGTCATAAACAGCATCAGATTCAGCAGGCACAGACTGTAATCCTTTCCTTGGCATCAAGCTACTTATGCACTTCATGCAGAAAGGACTGGCACTCGTGCATTGGTCTTTTTAGCCACAACCATACTCACAAGATGTAAAACGGTCAGTGTCATCTTCAGTCACGAAAGACAACCACCACCAGCATGTGCCTCAGACATTTTATAAGGTTCAGTTTTGGTATGTCCTGACCTGCAATATTTTTCATCATTGTGAACTCGTTTTTTCTCGACTTAATGAAGTCTTTGGGCTACATTGTGGCTTTTAATGCCACAGTCTATATTACAGGGGAACAAGGGGCTATGCACCTCTGACAGATCCCAGAGGTAAACAGGCTGCCTTAGTACTAAGAACATAAGAACGACCCTATTGGGTCAGACCAAAGGTCCATCTAGCCCCGTGTCCTGTTTTCCGACAGTGGCCAGTGCCAGGTGCCCCAGAGGGAATGAACAGAACAGATAATCAAGTGATCCATCCCCTGTCGCCCATTCCCAGCTTCTGGCAAACAGAGGCTAGGGACACCATTCCTGCTCAGTTACCCTGGTGATTTGTGCAGATGATAGATTCCATAGATTAGAATAGCCTGTTGGGGGTACAGTGGGACTGCTACATCCCTTTACAGAGTTCAGTGTACCCTCTTGCTTTTACCAACCCTAGTTCAGTCACTGCAGGCCCACCCACATTTTTCCTCACTCTTTGGGAGTCAAGTGCCACCAGCAGGGCTGTCACTTCCCTTGCTGAGCCTGTCAGTCTCTTCTTCTGTGAACCTGCACAGCATCAACCACATTCTAGCGCCTTGTGTATGAAAGGAAAGTTAGATGCATGTAAACACTTGCATGTGACAAAAAGAGAAACTTAACTATGACAAGACAACTATATGCCCAGCCAGCTATCAAGGCTCTAGAGGAGTGAAGAGATGAGGAACAGTACTATGGTGAATGGTTCTCCAATAAATCTAGCCTGTTCAAAACAATAAAATAAAATTACTCAGGGAATTAAGAGCACTTTGTGTGATGCTGCTTCAGTTCTTTATCTGGGCTGGGAAACGTAGTGATTGTTACTTTCCCAGCTGAAAATAGGTGTCTACTGTTTTCATTTTTGGTAAAAAGCCAACATGTCAAATAAGCTCATTGTGAAATCTTTATAGAGCATTATATGGCAAAAATACACCTAAATGCTCACACTTTGCCAGAAATTCAACTACACCTATTTTCAACAGGGATAAGGGGAAATATCTTTGCTCATATGGCAATAGATACACAAACCTGCATGAAGTTAGGTTTGAATGGGTGGGTTCCAAATACTAGACAATTGGTTTATCTCATTTTCAGAACCTGAAATACCCTGGAAAACACTTACACATGACAGGCAAATCCCATTGAATAATATTAAAGAATTAGCACATGAGGCATTCCCCATTGAAGTCAGAGAATCTTTGGGCATTGGACCTGGCCCTTATATAGCCCTCTTCATCTGTAGATCTCAAAGTGCTTACAATTGCAGGTAAGCATTACCATTCCCACCTTCGACATACAGAAAGATCAAGTGACTTGCCAGAGAGAAAATAGCAATTCAATGGCTAAGCCAGGAATAGAATCTAGATCTAGTGAGTCCAATGCCTTATCCCCTAGCCCCTCCTTCCAAGTCAATAACAAATTTCCTATAGATGCCAACTGGAGGAGGATCAGTTTATATAGGAGGTGGCTATATAAGCCACTCATGTTGCAGGTACCAGTGCATTAAGTTAGGATGGGATACCCTTTGGCTCTTGGACAGGCTTGGCCCTCTGTGCAGTTACATTTCTCCCATGCTAAATTATCCTTCCAGAAGCACATCCCCTTTATGCCTGCTATACATAAGTGTGACATGTATATCTTTACAATGTATGTACTGTGGGTTATAGCACCTTACCAACATTTCTGATCACATACAATATGTTAGGCATGCTATCCAAGTTTCTTTTCAAGCACTTGAGAATGTTTCTCCCCAGGCTGCATGTGTTTAGCTTGTTTAAATTCAAATGCTTTTGTGTGTGTGTGTGTGTGTGTGTGTGTGTGTGTGTGTGTGTGTGTGTGTGTGTGTGTGTGTGTGTGTGAGAGAGAGAGAGAGAGAGAGAGAGAGAGACACAGACAGACAGAATCCTTAATATACATTCGTGTGTTCCAACTATATGTTATGTTAGTTGGAACACACGAAGTGCTGTGAAAGGCTGCACTTCTGAGGGAGCAGATGTATTACAATTTTTAAAATTAAAACTCTTGCAATCAGTTTCCCAGCTCTTTAATGATGAAAAGCAAATTTCATTTAGGTGACAGCAGTCTGTTTCCTGCAACTGCATTGATGTCTTCCTTTAAAGCAAAACGGGATAAAATAAAGATTTTTTTTTTTTAAGGAGAAAGGTAGAGATAGATATTTTAAAAGGCCTAGAAGGTTTTTGCCTCTCCTTCCACAAGCATCCTACTGCCAATGCTTCCTTCCTGTGCGAGGCTCACCTTAGCAAATATCCTATTGCTTCTGCTATTCTTCTGACAGCAGGCCAGAGGAAGGGTCTGTCTCCTCCAGGGTGGCGGGTTGTTGGCTCTCATGGACCAAAATAGTAACTTGTTGGACTCACACAAAAGAAAGAAAACATCCTTGCATCCTGTCCTGCTGCCGGCTTTCAAAAGGTAATTAAACTTCCCCCCTCTTCAAAGAGCGGAGGTCTCCAGGACCATGGAGTTTGGGCTCTGAAGTTGTCAAACAGGGGGTTGCTTAAGCTTTGATTGACCTTGCTGAAGACCTACATGCAATTTAATTGGAGGCCTCTTTAGTAGAGAGACAAAAGTCCCATTATCTGCTTCCTGTTGTCTTGATTGCTCAGGCTAATGTGGCACTCAGAGTTAGCCATTCAAGGCAGAATAAGGTTCATGTTCATCTGTACCTTAAAAACATGCAGAAAGCATTTCTAGTGAAAAGAAAAGTTTTGCTTTGCCAAACTTATTTACATCTTAATCACTTTAACTTTGGATCTCTTTTCCTCTACTCTGTCCTCCTCGTATAACATTTGTTCATCCCTGTTCCTTAGATAGTTGTGGTAACCAGCTCTGGAAGGGTCTGATCCTGTTCCCAAGTATGGGGACAAATTCTCAGCTGATCAGAGCGCCTGTTCTACACCTAAGGGCCCCTTTAAAGTGTGACATTTGGTACTGGCTCCCACAGAGTCATCTGCCAGTGAGGACCTGCCACAGCACACTCCAGTCACACTAACCCCTCTCTGCCCTCTATATTGAGGGGTACCGAGGGTGTGTAGGATCTTTCTAGGCCAGTGCTATGCTAGCTGAGGACTTCCAGGGGTATCCCTTGGTAGGAAAGTCTTGGTTTACTGTCCAGTTGAGATGTCAAAAGCAGCACAAAGGGGTGGTTTGCAGCTCAAAACCTGCTCCATGGTTTGATTGTTTTGTTTTTACTTCTGATTTGAATGGGAGTAGTTAGGGTCCTAAAACACCTGGGGGCCAAATTCTGCAGCCCTTAATGAAGCTAAACTCCCACTAATTCAATGAGAACGTTGTCCAGTGAAGAACAGAATTTGGCTCTTTTCATTATTTTACCTTCTACCATAAAGCCCCTAAATGCAACCCCTAAAAGAAGCAGACCAACACAGAGTAAAGTATGTTCCCTTCATACTAGCTAATACTCCCTGCATTTACACAGCCAGGACTCTTTAACCCATGTGGTGCAAACTAAGGTCACATCATTGCATCCAGCAGCATACCATTTGCTCAGGTACAAGATAGGGCTGGTTACAAAAAAAAAAAAAAAAGAAGAAGATGCACAAGAAAGTGGGCTGACCATCATGTTCAGCTTTGAGCAAGCCAGAGAGTCCAAGAGCAGGCCAGCTGGCTCCAGGCAAGTCCCCTCCCCTATTTGCCCTCCAGCACTATTATCCAGGCCCCCAGCAAGCTCACTCACTCGACTACATTCACCTCTCTCAAATTTCCCTCTGCACACATGAAATAAGAAAAGCGGAAGCAGAAAGTTTGAATTTCAGATTTTTCATGGAGATTTTATATTCTTCACAGGCAAAAAGTCAGTTTAATATTTTTATTTCAAAATATATTAGGCAATGTATAATAAATAACTAGCTCTTATATAGCACTTTTCCTCAGTAGATCTCAAAGTGCTTTAAAATGGGGATAATAATACTGACCTCTTTTGTATAGATGGGGAAATTGTGGCACAAAGTAGGGAAGAGACTTGCCCAAGGTCACTCAGCAGTTCAGTGGCAGAACCAGATTAGAACCTAAATCTTCAGAGTCCCAGTCCAATGCTCTACCCACTTCCTTGTTCAAAGCATCATACAGATATTTACAAATTCATCCTCATAACTCCCTTAAAAAGGTAGATGGACAAGTTGCATTATCCAAGTGAGGATATAGACAGAACAGCCAAGGTGACCTGCCCAAGAATACTCAAGATGTCAGTGGCAGAGGCAGGATTAGAACTCAGGACCTCCAGACTCACCCTGTGCTCATTTCTCCAGACTTGGGAGAAGACTACAGCTTTAGTAATGACTACAGTAAATTAAAGCAACTTCAAAGTGCCCACTGTCATTTTGCATAAGTACCGCTGATGCCACTTATAGAAAACATCCTTACAAAAACCACTCAAGTTCTGCTGTCCCTCACTGCTTTGTTCTGTGTTCTCAGAACAGTGGTTGTACACTTGGAAGGCAGAACAAGTATGATGTGATGTGAAAATTATTAAAGTAAATATGTATTGTTAATTATCAAGTCATAAAGTAAAGGGCTGCCTGATAAACCACACAGCTGCGCACACACTTAGTGCATAGTCTGAAAGATACTGCTGCACTGATATTCCAGTAACATGCAATCTGGCGCCCAGATTCTACTCTCATTAACTCTACTGGCTCCCATGGAATAACCTGAGATCATTACCAGTAGAACAGATAACAGAGCCAAACTCCATCCATGGAAAACCCTGTTCAAGCTTCTATCACGTTATGTAAGTGATGGGCAGAGTTCGCTTTCCCCTTGCCCCACAGAATGGGCAGGCGGTTTGGAAGTCAGGAATCAGAGCTCTCAGAGATCGGCTAAAGCCAGTCATGACTCTTGGATTCTTGCAGCTCTTTCTTCCCCTTAGCAGCACAACTCTGGGCAGTGCTTCCCCAAAGACCCCAAGAACCCACACTAAGAGAGATGTTCTGTGGCATGGAGAGCCTCTGTGCAAAAGGTAATTTGGCCTCTTTGGAGCAGATTCTGCATTGGTTTCAGGGTATGCAATGTGTGTACTGTGCATCCCTCTGCTGATCCCATCCCCTCCCCACACCTGGATCCCAGACTCCAAGGAGGGAGAGGAAGAAAATGCACAGGAGGACATGGTGCTAGGCACTGTAGCTAAGGAGAAAAAGAATGTTCCCTAATTTGCTTTCTCTTCACTCTAAAGATGAATATTATGAATTAAGGTAAATCAAGTGGGAATATCAAAACAGGAACCATCAAAGATCTTTCCCATCATCCTCAATGATTTCCCATCATTCTCTGCCTTGCCCCCACAACCGTCCTTTGTAATGAGAAGAGACCACAGGTAAAATGTTCATAGGTGCCTAAATCACACTCACTTTTAATGGATTTGCACTCCTAAATTACTCAGGTGTTTTGGAAATGTCACCTGGCTTCTTGGTAGAGGAAATGGGAGTTGGAAGAGAGGCCAAACAAATATAATGTAGGAAAATAGTGAGCCAGATCCTCAGATGGTGTAAATCAGCATAGCTCAGGGGTGAAAGTAGAAATAGGGACTTACCGGTACGGGGCTGGGTTGGGGCCGACTCTGGCCCCCGGAAGGGGCGGGGCCTCGGGCGGAATGGGCGGGGATGGGGGGGGTCAGAGCCAGCCCCGGCCCGCCCTGTACCAGTAAGTTCCCTCCCCCGCCGGGGTAGCAGCAGCAGTCGGGGGCTCTGGCAGCAGTTTAAAGGGCCCAGGGCTCAGCCGCCGCTACCGCCCCGGGCCCTTTAAACTGCTGCCGGAGCCCCCAGCTGCCACTGCTACCCCAGGGCTCCGGGGGCTATTTAAAGGGCCTGGGGCTCCCCTGCCTCTACCACCCCGGGCCCTTTAAATAGCCCCCGGAGCCCTGGGGTAGCGGCAGCGGGGCTCCAGCGGCTATCTAAAGGGCCTAGGGCAGTAGAGGCAGCGGGAGCCCCATCCCTTTAAATAACCCCCAGAGCCCCGTTGCCGCTACCCCAGGGCTCCAGCAGTGGGGCTCTGGTGGCAATTAAAAGGGCCTGGGGCTGAAGCCGCTGCTGGGAGCCCCAGGCCCTTTAAATTGCTGCCTGGGGAAGCCGGGCCGCCCCAGTACGGTACACCGGCTCTTGCTGGTACGCCGTACCGGGGCATACCGGCTTACTTTCACCTCTGGCATAGCTCCATTGACTTCACTGGACTTTAATTTACACCAGCTAAGGATATGACCCAGCAGAGAGAACTGCCTATTTCCACCTTTTCCAGAATCCCATGAGAAGGTGCCCAAGAGTTGGTCTGGTTAATTAGTTTGCTTAAATGTAAGTCATATAGTAGCACCAAACGGTGATACGGTGACAAGCCAACCCAGTGGCTGGGATGTCTCTCTACATGTAGTCAAGTATCAGGGGGTTGTTTCTCTACATGTAGTGTGTGATGAGACTAAAGGAAGGCTATATTTGTCAAATGCTGGTAGCACAATGCTGGAACATGAACCAAACCAATGCTGGAACATGAACTGGAGCTCAGCAGTTTCTCTTTGGAGTCTGGTCCTGAAGTTTTTTTGCTGTAAGATGGCTACCTTTACATCTGCTATTGTGTGTCCAGGGAGGTTGAAGTGTTCTCCTACAGGTTTTTGTATATTGCCATTCCTGATATCTAAACTTCAGGACCAGACTCCAAAGAGAAACTGCTGAGCTCCAGTTCATTTGCAAATTTGACACCATCAGATCAGGATTAAACAAAGACTGTGAATGGCTATCCAACTACAGAAGCAGTTTCTCCTCCCTTGGTGTTCACACCTCAACTGCTAGCAGAGCACCTCACCCTCCCTGACTGAACTAACCTCGTTATCTCCATACTGATTTATACCTGCCTCTGGAGATTTCCATTACTTGCGTCTGATGAAGTGAGGTTCTTACCCATGAAAGCTTATGCTCCCAATACTTCTGTTAGTCTTAAAGGTGCCACAGGACCCTCTGTTGCTTTTTTCAAAAGATGTAGATGCTCATAGAGTAGCAGCAGCCATGTTTCAGGCCTTTCATCAGCCTTGGTGGGGACACCTTGACATCAGGCTTGCTACAAAGCGGTGGACCTAGAGAAAGTATCAAGGAATGCTGCTGCACAAGAGCAGCTAGCAATCACATCAGCGTCAAAAACTTCAATGGTGAGACAAGATTGCAGGTGATGGACTATCCAGTCAAACGACCAGAAGTACCTTGCCAGAGTTCAATCTGAGTGGTGCTCAGTTTGCAAGGAGGCTACATCCTTTTGGGATTTGCCATGATGATGGTGACAATAATGATGGATTTTTCAGAGGTTGAGCACCTGAAAATGGGAGCTCCCATTGACTTCAGCTAGAGCAGTGAGTGTCTGAAAAATCAGGCCTGGAAATGTATTCCCCACCAGACCTACACAGGCATTTTCTTAATATATTATCAAAAATAAATTGTCATGGGGGATCTTCTGTCTCCTTCCCCCTGTATGGTCAGGAGGAGAGGGAATCCTTATCTGAAGGTCTGGGTTGAGCTAGAATCATTGAGCAAGGCTCCTTTAGCACTTCCTGATCTTAGCAACATACAGGTCTGGCGCAACCCATTAGGCGACCTAGGCGGTCGCCTAGGGCACTACAATTTGGGGGGCGGCGACCGCGGCGGTATTTCGGTGGCAGGACCTTCCGCTGCCTCTGTGGGGGGCGGCATTTCAGGGCGGGACCTTCCGCCGCCTAGGGTGGCAGAAAAGCTGGCGGCGCTCCTGGCAACATATTAAGGGTTGAGTGAAAAGTTTATCTGGCGACTGGACTATGATTTAGGTTGGTATTTGACTAGAACATCTGTCTCGCCAAAGAACACTGATACATTTATCATGAGTATTGCTCTATTCACCTGTCCCTACTGTCACAGTCCAGGGCAATTGCACCTGTATTTCTCCTCAGTGGTCCAGCAAGGGCACCCACCCTCAGCTTCCAGTTCCCTGGTGGTTGCTTTCTGGGTGGAGATCCATGTCTCTTTCACTTTGGACATGGATATTCCCAGTCTCCACAGTTCCCTGCCTTCACTATGTATTTCCCAGCCAAGACAGTCTGCCCCAACAGACCTGCTTGCTTTCTCTTCAGAGACTGATAGAGTGATTGCTACAGATATAAGTTACCACTCAGTTTTTTCTAAGCAAGCCTACTTTAGTCTGAAGGTAAAAAGCATTACAGAGAAAACATAATAAAAACAATGGAAGAACCTACACACATGCTAGTAAGCTTACTGGACTTCATCCCAGCTTTCACATAGGATCTGGCAAAAGCAGTCTTTCAACACCCAACCTAGGGTCTTCCTTGTGTTACAAGTTCATCAGCACTTCAGCTCATAACAAGCACTCAGTTTTATGAGGCCTCAGTAGGCCAAGTCCTTCCAATCCTTCTCTAAGAATTGGGGTCCTCTTTGGACCAGGGGTCCTGTCCATCTGCTGGATAAGGAAGAAGGCCCTGAGCCAACCTAAACTCAGGCTTTTAATCCAAAACCCTGCTTTTTGTCCTTTGGTCTCAGGAGAATCCAGTTTGAACTAGTTATGTGCATCTCTCTGCAGGGGTCTTCAAAGACTGATAAGAGGCATTGGTATGCCCCTCCTTACTACAGAAGGTACATACCATGTCACACCACCACATACACAAATATATTTTAGTACAATGTACCCCAAAGGTATTAACCTAATTCAAAAAGGTTTAACTTAATTCCATCAGGTTTGTTCGGGATATGAGAGGATATTGTCAGTCTGTCACACCTACATCTTTTGTTTTTAATGTACCCAAAGTAGGAACCAGGAAAGCAGGGGAGGCAGCGTCAAGAAACCTCAAGGAAAGTCTTTCACTTGGGTAACTTTGGGCTCCTCTAAGCAACAAGGGAACTTCAGATTTGGATCAGGCATCTACATACCAAGGACTACGGCATAACACAATGAGCCACATACAAGAGTTTATTTCTAGTTTAACATCCTAAGTCTGATCTTCCTTCCAGCTTCTATTTAGTTTTATTTGTCTGAGGCCTGCAAGACTTAATTCATGGAGTTTAGGGATAGAAAGGAACATTAGATCTTCTGCTCTGACCTCCTGTATAGCACAGACTACATTAAAGCACACTAAACAAATGTTAGCGCACACCAGCAGGGTCTACATGGGTCAATTAATGCACAACACGTCAGTGCACTTTAGAAATCACAGCTTCATAATGTGCATTACCCCCTCCACTGTGACTTCCAACCTCTCTTCCCCACTCCCCGCATGAAGACAAGCCCTTTAAATTGCAGTCAGTGGAGTTAAAACTGATGTAAGTGAAGGGAGAATCGAGTTTCATATGTTTGATTCTCCAGAATTTAGAAGGGCTTCTGTTTGCTGCTTTGAGAACTGATTTACTCAAACTATTCTTCTACAGCCTGAATGGACATTCCTTGGTATGCGATACTGAAGTTAAAACTTACAGCCCTAAAAGCAGGAAGCTGTAAGGCAGTCCCAAATCTCAGCTACTGCTTTGGGGTTCCTTTAACCAAGTACCAGCCTTGCCAGTACTCTCAGATCACTTGAGTATCACAAATTCTGGGATCTTTTCATATGGCTCATGTGAAATATGTGATTCTTCCCTCCCCCTGGCAGAGAGTGCTGCTCCCATACGTGGCCTGATTTGCTGTGAAAGCCTGCAGATGCGCACTGGACAAGCTCTGCCTGGGGGGAGACAGAATGCCATTCATAGGAGAGCGTCTGGCTCAGTCTGGCAGAGTGGGGAATGGTAATCAAATGGATATGGGAGGGTGGGAGCCACTTGGTCATCCTGCCCTTGTCTCTTTGGAGTTAGATGGAATTCCTCTGTGGAGGGATGGGGTAGGGGAAAGAGAGGAGACATACTCGCGCTCTCTCTCTCTACAAAGAGGGAATGTGCAGTATCCCATCTTCCCCCAATAAGAACAAATGACATTTTTAGAAAATCCCTTTTTGTTATTCCCCCTTCTTCTTGTCAGTCTATCCTTACGTTGTGAGCACTCAGGACAGGGAAGGTCCTGACTCCTTTTTGAACATCTGTGAAGCATCTAGCACATAGTTGGTGCTGCTGTAAATAATAAGGACAAGCAGAGAGAGAGAGAGAGAGAGAGAGACCATGCACCCAAATTCACCCACCTAGCAGCTAGAAGAGAGCACCTGCTCCCAGCAGCCAGGAGAACGAGGAGAACCATAAAGAGACAGAACTGCTCTCACCACCATCTTGCTCTTGGGTGTAAATCTGAGGCTGAAAATCTCAGATTTCATATCCAACCCCAGGTTGTTGAATTGGTGAGGATGGTAATGTTGCAGTACTGTGGGCATGGCACAGCTGCTGGTATAACCACCCCAATTCCCATTCCCTCTATACACAGTGGCGGATTAGCCACTGGGCCAATGGGGCCCAGGCCAATTGGGGCAGCACCCAGAAAAATGGGCACCCCCATGCCCCAACCTGCTCTGCCCACCCAGCACTCCTGCCAGGGAGCTGGGGAAGCCCCCATGCCCTGACCCCACTCCCCTGCAGGAGCAGGGGGGGGACTGCAGGTGGAAGGGGTAGGGAGGCCCCCCCACCACTTCTTCTTGCCCAGGACCCCACAAACCCATAATCTGCCTCTGTCTATACATTCTTTAGACTAGCAGCCATCAAAAATAGGTCTGCAAGGGAGCACTGTGAGGACGGGATGGGGAGCACGTAGCTGTTCACCTGAGCACTAATTCTAAACCCTGCTGATAAGGTTCTGTGTATGTGATTAATAGTTATCAGCTGATATGTTTGAATAAATCTAAAAACAGAGCCAAATTCTAGTCTCAGCTACATAATCACATGGACTTTGATGGGGTTGCACAGGTGTAGCCAAGAACCCAGTTTGGCCCTTTATATGTAAAAGAAGAAAATAAATACTACCCACAGCTGTTACAAGCTCATTTCATGTTCCTCTCAAAACAGCAAGCACCAATTAAATGATTCACTACTATCATTAGGAATCATTAAAAAGGGGATAGAGAATAAGACTGAGAATATATTATTGCCCTTATATAAATCGATGATACGCCCTCATCTCGAATACTGCGTACAGATGTGGTCTCCTCATCTCAAAAAAGATATACTGGCACTAGAAAAGGTTCAGAAAAGGGCAACTAAAATGATTAAGGGTTTGGAACGGGTCCCATATGAGGAGAGATTAAAGAGGCTAGGACTCTTCAGCTTGGAAAAGAGGAGGGGGGATATGATAGAGGTATATACAATCATGAGTGATGTGGAGAAAGTGGATAAGGAAAAGTTATTTACTTATTCCCATAATACAAGAACTAGGGGTCATCAAATGAAATTAATAGGCAGCAGGTTTAAAACAAATAAAAGGAAGTTCTTCTTCACGCAGCGCACAGTCAACTTGTGGAACTCCTTACCTGAGGAGGTTGTGAAGGCTAGGACTATAACAGAGTTTAAAAGAGAACTGGATAAATTCATGGTGGTTAAGTCCATTAATGGCTATTAGCCAGGACGGGTAAGGAATGGTGTCCCTAGCCTCTGTCTGTCAGAGGGTGGAGATGGATGGCAGGAGAGAGATCACTTGATCATTGCCTGTTAGGTTCACTCCCTCTGGGGCACCTGGCATTGGCCACTGTCGGTAGACAGGATACTGGGCTAGATGGACCTTTGGTCTGACCCGGTACGGCCTCTCTTATGTTCTTATGTTATGTTCTTATCACCTCCCTATCTTTATATCTGACCCTGCTGTCCACATAATGTTACATAAACTACAGATGCGATACAGACTTTAGCAATCCATCCTCCCCTCCCTTCCAGATTTCTAAACAACCTTTTGATACATTGAGCGAAGCATACATACCACAGAAGGGCTTGTGCACATGTCCATTCCCTCTGATGAAATGTTTTGGCTCTCTCCAGCGACTGGTGTTGTAACAAATATTAGAAAAGACCTGCTTTTTAATGCAACTCGCAATTGGATGCTGAGAATCTGAGGGGTCTGCACTCAGATGGAGAGAAATGCACTGGCTCTTGGCAGGGTAGCTTTCCTAGTGGGGCTGCTGTGGGGATATTGAATATTGACCTGGTGCCTGTGGCACTGGGACACACAAGCAGTTAGCAGTGTCCTAGTATGTAGGTTTGAGCATGAGCAGAAGTATGAGGAAGAGCCTGTTCCAAAATTTAACCTACACCCCGTTGACAAGAACAGCAGTCACAAACATGTTGAACTCACCCCACTGAACCCATATTTCACACACTTCATGTACTTGTCCTAGCAGTTATTTTTATTTCCAAAAGCTGCCCCTGCAACCAGCCAGCCTGATGAAACTATGTCAGAAATTCAAAGAGCAAGTCATAAGCTCTGAGTTCCTTTACTCTGTCCACTGTATGCTGAACAGACTTTGACAGGTGCTTTGCATTCCTGTAGGACTTTTTTTGCCTACTGGGGGCTGCCTCCAGGTTATCTTTAAAAATTATTGGCAACTCTGTACTAGAGGTTCCAAACTGCAGGGCAAAATCCAAATGAGTATTTGACCTTTCTGACCCCTGACATACCTGCCTTTTGTAGGAAGGGTCTGTATTTCAAGAGATGTTTTGCAGATAACTCTGTCTTTGAGGCATGCACACTGCTGACAGTGTAAATAGGCAGCTCTGAGCAGGCTAAAGCACAATAGTAAAGTGGGGGATTTCTGAAGGGACAGTCCTAACACAAAACCCGTGCTTCCCATTGTGTCTCCCCTACTTCACAGGTACATTTTCAAAGCTCACCTGGAAGAAGGAAAGAATAAGGAAGCTATTTGTGAGACTTATGTAAACTTCCTTAAAAGCCTTGGAGTTTACAGATGGCTGAGGACACAGGAAAGCACCCATCCATTGGCATTGTATCACCTGATTAGAGGCTTTGTTAAACCTTGATCAGTAGGGAAGAGTGGCCTTTTTACCTTTAATTATCAGATACACCTGATGGACCAACACAGCAGCAGCCAACAAAAGGAGGTTTCATCACCCCAAAAGGAGGTCTTGCATGATTCCAGATTCCTATCTGATTTGCCCTGAGGTGACTTCAATAGAACATCTGTCATCTTTAGAAAAATAAGATGACCCCCTGCCATCACCACCCCACCCATTAGCTTGACAAACATATTGCTAGATTTTTCATTGTAGAGCAGCAGTTTATCAAATATAATTCTCCCAGTTAACCCTTTATGAAATAGCAACAGCCCATATTCTGAAGTCCCTAGTTTTTACAAAATCCTTACACTCAGGCAAAATTCCCATTGACTTGGGAGTTGACTCAATAGCTGTAATACTTAGCACTTGTACTGCACTTAGAGCTAGACCTCGATGCACTTTACATAAATTGGGATAATGATGCTTACCCACTTACAAGGTGGGAAAATTGAGACGGAGACATGCTGAGAGTCCTGCACAGCTACGGTAATGCAGGATGGTATGCCTAACTTGTCAGACAGTAATGGTTCCCACTGACATACTGACTAGTGGTTTGTATTTAAGGATAATCTGATTTTGCAGAGTGATAAATACAAATGCATTCTGAACATAGTTAGCAAGAACCAAATGCCTAAGCACTGTAGAACTACGGTTGGTCTTCACTGGCTTCCAGCAAAACTTTTTAAACAATGTCACTCAGATGGTTTCCTTTCTCAATGATTTCATTCACTGATCAGATAGCTATTCAAAATAGGAACATTCAGTTTGCTAGTAACAATTCCATAACGGTTTTGGAAAAAGAACAAAAAAAAAGCCGGATTGTTTATCCCAAATGAATTAACCATCCCTTCTAATAACCCTCCCAGCCCAGCCTATCCTTCTAAAGGCAACAATCTTCAGTGCTAGTGCCAGCTAAGTAGATTGCAATCACTGTTCTGGATTCTGACCCAGTTCATGGAAGTGACAGATTGTGTTAGCTCATTCTGCTTCTGGTAAAAATGAAACGTTATCTTGAAGCCCTGCCCTTTGTCAACACTGCACTCCTGTCTCCAAATCTGTGTAATGGATTTATTAATTATGTCCCCACAGAATTCCTCTAGCATAGTTATCACTCCATTGTGCCACACTAATGTTAGAACACCAGAAAGAGCTGCTGCTCTTGGTGACGGTTAGAATGGAAAAGAAGACAGTGTATAACATTAAAATGGAATTTGGACAGAGACCAATGCTGGAAAATTTTAGAAAGTTATGAGCAACTGAAATAGGGGATTAGAATGAAAACTGTTCGACAAACTTAGAAGGGAAGTTATGTATAGTGAAGGTTGCATACTAGTTGCATTTAAAGCGGTGATACACAGCTAAACTTGAAAACATTGATGATGTTGATAGATTTGAGAATTTGAAAAATAAGTGAAATCTAGTTTACTTGACCTATTCAGTACTTAATATTTACTGCAAGCCCATTATTTCAGGAATATCTGAATAAAGCAGCAGCTCTGCCAGGAATGAAACAAGGACAGGTGATTAGAGAAAGCCACATTCTTCCCTTTGTTGTTTTGGTGCGACTGAAGGAACAAATGCTTTAGCGGTCTGGCTCACAGGTAGAATCCCAGTGAATAAAGACAGGAAGATATTAATATGTGAAAATATATGTCAAGAACTAAATAGGATCCATCCCACCCAATTCACCACTGAAGTGGAATCTCTCCCCACCCAACGAATCAGCCTGTAGCCAGAGACAGCAGAGTCTCTTCACTGTCATCAAAGCTGCCAGTAATGCCTGCACCCCGATGCAGAGGAGAACAGCTGCCAGGTAGGGAAGCCACTTAAGAGGTACAGGGAAAGCCTTGTGGGCTGAAAGATACTGGACCAGAGGGTGAGAAGTGGAAGGATTTGTAGGGGGGAGGAGAGGGGTGGAACAGAACCGAATTGATGTGGGAGTATACTGAAAGGATGGAATTATGGGTGTGGAAATGTGATCACCTCTGATCTGAGGGAGTATTCTATTAAAATTTTGGTGGCACATCACTACACTCCAGAGCTGGCTGGATGGGGTTGCTATATAGTCACTGCTATATGCCCACAGACTGGTATCTCCACATAGATTATTAATTCGTTCGTTTTTGGTTGGCTTCTCCTGCCATCCTTGCTTTCTCTCTCAATTTTAGTGCAATGAATAAGAATGTACAGTGCATTAGGGAAGCAGGGCCTCATTGAAGTTAATAGAAGGTTTGCTAATGAGTACAATGGGAGCAGCACTGGGTTCAAGGTCAGCACATAAGCCATAGTCACCATTCAGACAATAGCTTTCATGTAACATGACTTTCCACTATGACTATGTAGGGTTTGGTTGGATTGTTTTGATGTACAGAATGTGCTTTCTATTTACAAGCTGACCCTTTTAGAAGCAAGGGATTCCCTAACAGCAGGGCTGGCTTTAGGCCTATTCAACCAATTCCCCTGAATCGGGCCCCGCCCCTAAGAGGGCCCCGCGCCCAAGCCCCGGTACGGCATACCGGCAAGAGCCGGTGTGCTGTACCCAGGTGGCCCGGCTTCCCCAGGGGTAATTTAAAGGGTCTGGGGCTCCCAGCAGGGGCTGGAGCCCGAGGCCCTTTAAATTGCCACCAGAGCCCCACTGCTGGAGCCCTGAGGTAGGGCTGTGGGGCTGTGGGGGCTATTTAAAAAGTCCGGGGCTCCCGCTGCTTCTACCGCCCCGGCCCTTTAAATAGCCGCTGGAGCCCTGCCGCTTCCCTGGGGCTCCCACGGCTATTTAAAGAGCCAGGGCGGTGGAAGCAGGGGAGCCCCAGGTCCTTTAAATAGCCCCCGAGCCCTGGGCTGCTGCTGCTACCCCGGTGGGGGAGGGGGGGCACTTACCATACAGGGTGGGCTGTACCCGCACCCTCTGGCCGCACCAGCCCCGCACCCCCCTGCCCTGCCCACAGCCAGCCCGTCTCCAGCCAGCCCCGCACCCGCTGCCCTGCCCACAGCCAGCCCCGCACCCGCTGCCCTGCCCGCAGCCAGCCTCTGCCGCACCCCTTGCCCTGCCCGCAGCCAGCCCCTGTCTCCAGCCAGCCCCGCACCCACTGCCCTGCCCGCAGCCAGCCCCTGCCGCACCCCCTGCCCGCAGCCAGCCCCTGCCCGCAGCCCCTGCCCTGCCCGCACCAGCCCCACCCCCTGCCCTGCCGCTGCCCGCAGCCAGGCCCGCACCCCCTGCCCACAGTCAGCGCCTGCCGCACCCCCTGCCCACACTCAGCGCCTGCCACACCCCCTGCCCTGTCTCCAGCCAACCCCTGCCGCACCCCCCTGCGGCCCTGCCCGAAGCCAGCCAGCCCCACACACACCCCTGCCCGCACCAGCCCTGCACCCCCTGCCCTGTCTCCAGCCAACCCCTGCCGTACCCCCCTGCCTGAAGCCAGCCAGTCCCGCACCCCTTGCCCTGCCTGCAGCCAGACCCTACCTCCAGTCAGCCCCTGCCCTGCCTCCGGCCAGCCCCATGTCCAATGGTGCCCTGCAGTTCCCAGGGCAGTAACCCTGCACACCTGCTTCAATGAGGGGGGCAGGGAGCAGCTGGGACCCACACATGTGCACACCCTAGGGTGACCAGACAGCAAGTGTGAAAAATCGGGACAGGGGGTGGGGGGTAATAGGATCCTATATAAGAAAAAGACCCCCAAAATTGGGACTGTCCCTATAAAATCGGGACATCTGGTCACCCTAGCACACCCCCAGGGAGTGGCGGGGACCCACACATGTGAAACGGAGCTCATTTCTAGTTCAGGCCCATCTTTTTAAAAAAGAACTTTAGGTAGGGTTAACATACATCCGTATTTTCCCGGACATGTCAGGCTTTTTGGTTCTTTTTGGACGTATGGTAACCCTATTGGTACAAAAAATACATACTGTGGCACATCCCTTAAATCAGAACTTTTTATAGGGAACCGGTTGCTAAGAAATGAAAGGCTTTTTTTTTTTACATGTTTTTTTTTTTTTAGTCATCCCTGCCGGGGCCCCGCCGAAACTGTTTGAATTGGGCCCCGCACTTCCTAAAGCCGGCCCTGCTTAACAGGAATTGGTGGCACATCAAACATTGGCCTTGATTCTACAATTGGAGACACATGGGCACAAGGGTTTGCCTTTATCGATCCTATTGTAGGAGTGAAGAAAAGATAGAGCCAGTGGCTCAACTCCTGCAAGGCTAGATTTTAATATTACTAGTCAGTGGAATTAGTGGATGCTCAATGTAAAGATACTGGAATCTGGGCCAGAATTATATAGCACCTAGTTAAGTTTGGGGAGAGCAAGATTCTTTGTTTATAACCAGACCACTGCAGTACATTTCCCCCTCACCCTTCTTTCCCCCTCTTATTTAAGAGAATTTAGCATATTTTGATGGGGCGGAGGGAGAGGCCCAACTCAATGACTCTGGTGCGTTTCTGATGCCTAAACCAATTCTGTATATTTCAACCTGAATTCACGGTACCACTTACTTATCAAATTTGCCAACCCCAGAGTGATTAATATGAAGGGGAGAAAGAAGTGAAGCTTGCAGCTTGAAAGTAGGCAAAGAAAAATGCCACTCAGATTACACACGCTGGGGGCGGGGGAAGAAATCCCCCATATTTATCACAGAAGAGAACTGGAAGGAAATCAAATGCCAGCCTTTTTACTGGCATATCTCCAGCAGGGACTATCTGGGTCCCACTCTTTCAGTTATTCCCATTAAAAAAATAAAGTTATCAGAAATGTTTATTCAGCAGTGAATAAAATGCACCAATCAGATGGGCCTTATCTGATAGCTAGGTAATGACTGACTATCAAATCTAGTAGCAGAAAAACAGTTCTCATGTATCTTAAAAAGCTGTGGTAATGTGTCCTTACCTACAAAACTCTGATTAAATAATCAGGGGGTAAAAATAGATAAGGAAAGAGAAGTCACGCAACTTAGCAATAATAGGAACAAACAGCAAGTCCCCATAATGGGGAAGAGAAACCAATATAGAAAGCCAGATCATTTCAGCATCCACCTACAAACGCAATTCAGGCCCAGCTCTTCTTTATACACCATCTTATTTGAAATGAACTGTTGCCTGCTGAAATTCCTCCCAGCAGTTGAATATACTCTTGCATATTAAGCATGGGCCCCTCATGCTACCATTCCAGCCAGTGGCACCAAGATGTGCATATCACTACAGTGGTAGTTCTCAAACTATTGTACGGGTGACCCCTTTCACATAGCAAACCTCTGAGTGCAACCCCCCTTATAAATTAACAACACACTTGTTTATATATTTAACACCATTATAAATGCTGGAGGCAAAGCAGGGTTTGGGGTGGAGGCTGACAACTCGTGACCCCCCATGTAATAACCTGGCAACCCCCTGAGGGGCTCCAACCCCCAGTTTGAGAATTCCTGCACTACAGTAACTATAGGGCACAGGGTCCCATGACGGGGGTGGGTCCCAGAGCCAGGCTCCAGCCCAAGCCTGAACATAAACACTGCAATTCTACAGCCCCACAGCTCAAGCCTGAGTCAGTGGACATGGGCCAGTCATGGATGTTCAATTGCAATGTAGACATATACCCCTAGTGATCTCACTCTTCTAAACCTTGTCCTTTCTCTGCACCATCTCCTGACAGTTAGTTATCCCCAATTATAGTGTCATGTCTAAAATTAGATTGTTGGAAGCAAGGACCACACCTTGCTATTTGTACTGTAAAGAGCCAAGAAGTATTTGGCTACTGTTAAAATCATAAATAATTACAACTGGGTGAAGTTTTTCCATTGAAAGTTTCCTCTTTTGACTCAAAGTGGCTTTTCAATGAAACAGAAATTTTAGTGAAAAAACTTTCATCTTCACCTAAAGTTTCTGCATTTTTACTAGGAAAAAAATCAAAAGGATTGAATTTCAGCAACCAAAAAACCAAAACATTTTTAGTTTTTGAGATTTTCAACCATAACCTGAAAAATATCAAAGAAAAATTTTGGACCAAAAAGACCAGTGTTTTTTCTTGAAAATTCACAGGGAATAAATCATGTCCCCGACTAGCTCTATAAGTAACACTATATTAATGCCAATAGAGTATTAACCGAGATACATTTTAGGGCCCCATGTTCCACTACCCAAATATAACCTGTGTAATTTACTGCGAGTTTGTATTATCAGTGTTTCCTCTGGATAATCCCTTGTGAGAAGGTGGTGAGGAAATCTTTCTTCTTTCCAAGAAACAGGAAGTTCAAGACCCCCAAACTTGAAGATCCTCCAAGAGTGCATGGCTTGGAGGGTGGGGGGGATGGGACAGGACCAGGTAGGACTTCTAGAAGTCTCTGGAAGCTCTGCTCGTTCACACTTGATCCCACACTGGACTAACCGACTCCATGGATTGCCATAACTACCTGAACTCCTGGGGAGTGGTTTGGCAGTGTGGGCAAGCTCACCTAACCCCATCCACCCATTCTTGGTGCATGCACAGAGGGGCTTTAGTGTGAGCAAGGGAAAAGAGCGTCTGATTTTAAGGATGTCCCTACTACCTAGATGTATGTCTGTGTGTGGCAGGGCGATGACTCACCGGCACGGCACCTCCTGCTGGTTGTCTTGGGAATTAGCTCTTCACCAGCTCCAGAGCGCCCTCTGCAGGCCGGTGTCTCACCTGCCGCTGGCCCCCCGTGTCCCTCCCGGACCCCGGTGCCCTTTACATCAGGGTTCTGTCCACGAGCAGCAACCCACAATCTGGGTCTCCCCACTTTGGGGAACCTCTAACCCCCTATATCCTCACCTCAGTCCTTGGCTACTGCCAGTCACCATCTAGCCCCCACTCACTGGGGCGGACTGCAGTATAATTGCCTCTCATCACTGGCAAGGGGGGTTTGGACCTGCTGCCTCTGCCTACCCTTGGGGTGCCCCTCTGCAACCCCAGTACCTTCTTGGCCTTTAACAAGTCCTGCAGCCTGGGGGTTTTCCAGGCCTGAGCTCCCCAGCCCCGCTCCACTTTAGGTACCCTGCTCAGTTCCCAGCAGCCAGGCCCATCCCTCTCCACAACTAGAGACTGTGTCTTCCTTCTGGCCCACTGCCCTCTTATAAGGGCCAGCTGGGTCCTAATTACATAGATTACAGCTGTGGCTGTTTTCCCCAAACAGCCCAGCTTTTTCCTTCTCAGCCCTCTCCCCAGGCTGTTTTAAGCCCTTCAATGCATGGCGGGGTGACCACCCTGCCACACTGTGCCTCTACATTTTTGTTATATATTGCTATTTTCCACATCTGCACAGTCAGGGTGCCACATGACTCCTTATTCCAACCTAAGAAAACTGCAAACAGGGCTAGAAGCCACATGCAACTCAAGCATGGTTGGTTGGTTATCTACTGGCCTACTAGAAAGCAACAATGAAACCAGGAAGGTGGTAAGTAAGGATGGTCCAGTGGCTTGGGTGCTAGCCTGGAACTTGAGACACTTAGATTCAGTTCCCTGCTCTGGAACAGACTTCCTGTGTGACCTTGGACAAGTCATTTAGTCTCTCTGTGCCTTAGTTCCCCTCTGTAAAATGTTGTACCTTATGGGGTGGTTATGGGGATAAATACATTAAGGAATAGGAGGTGTTCAGCTTTTTACAGTAATGGGGGCCATATAAGTACCTAAGATAGATAGTATTCATCATGCCACCATTAATCAGAGAGCTGATTGGACAAGAGCAGACCAAAATACCCAGGTCTAGATCCCTCTTTCAATATACCAGCAACAGAAGGAAGATACTCTCCACAACACTTCAATTTATATAAAAACAGAAATGGGAAATCTATTTGGTTGTCTGACCTAACAATGTGTTTAATTCTTCATAGCACCTGGATTTGACTCTGAGAAATACTTGGTGATTTTTTTTTAATTGTTTCAGAATGTTAACTAGATTACATAACACCAAAGATTTCAAGCAGTAATTTACCTACTCAGCATGCAAAATAAACTACATTGCTGGCAATTTTCAACCTTAGTGTATCATAACTGATGTAGCACTCTGTAGAAATAGAGGGAGTATTCTTTATTTCTTTGCTAGTCATTAATTGTCACATCTTTTTTGAAACTCATTAGACCCACATCAAGCCAGGAAAATAATGAATGCACAATTGACAAAACAGGTGAAAGACCTTAAAGACTACAGACTGAAATCTTTCAGATATTCTCATTCTACTCTCTCCCTGGACATGAAGATCTCTCAGTTAACATCAATAGAAATTCTGCACATGCCTGGAGTTTATGAATTTGCAAGCTTCTTAAACTTTCAGCCTCCAAAACCTACTGATCCCAAGGAAAAGGCACAAGACTGCTGAGTTTTGTTCTAACTGGAGCTTTTTTCAAGTAAGCAGCTTCTTTCACAGATATGGGAAATTGTACTAATCAAGCCCAAATATGTGGCTCACTGACCATGACAGAGTCTGATGGTTTAGGATGCAGTCTGCTGTCCAGTCACAGAGAGAAGAGGGTGCTTTTAGAAGTTGTAGATGCAGGAGTTTCTAGAAGTAACGTGTCTAGAAGGACCATGAGGCTGTGGACCTTCTTGGTGAATTGGAGGACAAAAACCCTCAGTGAAGGACAATGTTATAGATGTAGAGAATTCTTCTCCTCCTCGCAAATATAACGAGTGTCTTGCTCAGTTCTACAAATATGAAAACACTAAGCTCTGGAAGAAAGAGGCAAGACACGATAGAGAGCCTACAAGAAAACTGGAGAAGAGAGGTGATCAAAAGATGAAAAGAAAACCTTTCAGTGAGGAAAATGACTAGAAAGAGAAAGAGCTAATATTAAAAAAAATAATAAATAAAAAGCATTTTGTTCCACATTTATCAACTACTCTTCCTCTTAAATAGGTTTCAGTAGATCTTGCTCTTTCATGTAAACATTCTAAGCACTCATTTATTTTGCCTCCAGAGACTTATAGGCACCCTAATATTCCTTTTGAAAATTATTTACATACTTTGTAAAAACATCATTCACAATGACATAAAAGTGAAAGCAGAAGTCATTGGATTATTCAAGGCAACCATGTAGTTCCCTTAAGGGTTTAATCTTTCCTCTTATGCACCATGCAGAATTTATGTTGTATTAAAAATATAAACAATGCTGAAATGACTATTTTCCCCCATAGTTTTTGTCACCTCCACACTAATATTTAGAAAAAGATCAACCTCTTCTTACATCTGACTCAAAGAAAGCAGCACTCTCCAACTGATTACAGGAAATAGGGGAGGTAAAGCTCCTATCTGCATATGTGAGTGGAGAGGAGACTGCCCTCAGGGAACATGGCTGGAAAGCTGAAGAAGAGGGAAGGTACAGGATCTTTGGGGTAAAAATAGAAATGTAAAACAAAAATGCAGACACAGACATGTATGTTGTTGGCAAGAGAATCTCAAGACCCAGGCTTCTCCAAACAGATGTAAATGACTTGTGTGGCAATTCATATAGCCTAGCCTCTTGGTGACTCATGTGTGTCTCAGAGTGTGGAATAAGCTTTTAATTTTTGTTATTAAAGATCAATTATTTCCACCCCACAGGCATTAGTAATTAGACTGTTGCCATTCAGTCCAGCAGCAAGATTCTCATAAATATATTCTGAGTCAGGTTAAACAAAGTGCAGGAAAAAAAAAATTTAAGTTTGTTTCCCTTTTTACCTTTTCAAGTGACTAAGGAGAAAAGAACCCTTGATATCATTACAATTGTACATTGCACGAATACAAATTTCCATTGTAAATGCAAGTCATGGTACATAAATGCATCCAAAACACCGCTGTTATATAACATCACACCAAGGCAAGTAAGGAATGACCTGTAAGTAAAATATGAAACAACTTGCCCTATCAAGCAAGTAACTTTACAAAAATTTATAGCGTCTTGCAGACTCCCATTTAGTCAACCACAAATGACTCACCAGATCAGATGACTGACAGCTGAATCAGTAAAGTCTCCAAAATGAACATTTAAATACAAAACACTGAAGGGAGTTAAAGAGGTTTTCATGGTTTTGTAACAATAGGAATGCCAAGGCTTTGAGAAAGAAATTCACAACAGTTAACATTCTTCTTGTTTCATGGGAAGGGTAGTTTCTGGAAGTGCATCATGGTCTCTGTACTGATCCAAATGTAAAAATTTCTAGGCAAGAGATTCA
Source organism: Emys orbicularis (assembly GCF_028017835.1). Lineage (NCBI taxonomy): Eukaryota > Metazoa > Chordata > Testudines > Emydidae > Emys > Emys orbicularis. The sequence continues at coordinate 121,751,977 of NC_088684.1, forward strand.
GATCTGAACTACACAAAAGAGCGCACATCAGGCATGTTTCTGGGTATGAAGACATAACCTCTCTCTCCTTGGATTTACTGATCTGTCATTAGGACACATTTTTAACTTGGGTTAAAATGGGCAACTATAGCCAAATAGTGAAATACAAGTTTGTGCCCTCTCCCAATGACTTCATCAATAACCCTACCAAAAATATACTGTGGCTTATGGAAGAGTTTCTTTTCTCTTCTGGCTGGCTCAGTGTACTGAAAATTTATTGCAGACACTGAATTCTGTGTGTTCCTTCATATTCCACAGATCTACATTTACAGTATGTTCTGTGATTCACTATGTGTTGTGTCCCTATTTTGTAAACTATACTGATGACAAAGAAAAAAAATAAATCATATATGTTCTTTAAACAATGTAGGTGATCAACGCATACTGCATTATAGGATATGAGCCTCAGCTGGATGATGAACTCAGTAGCGCTTTCTAACACAAGACATATTGTCTGTTAAAGATGCCATGAAGTATATTGTCATGAATGCAGAAAACAGTAATGCCCCTAGATTGTTATTAAAAAGATGAGTAGTTTGTAGTGGATACCAAATGCCCTTAAGAAAAGAAGTCTGGTAAAACTTTTTAGATTCTTCACAGGAGTTAATACTGTGAAGACTTCTCTTTGTGGGTGGATTCTCGGACATTAGTATTTCCTGTTTCCAGGTGGATTTTTGGAACACTTAACATGCACTCAGAGAGAATAAAATATTTTTCCAACGCCAAGACTTAGGGTCTAGTTCTATTCCAAATGAAAAGAGAAAGATTCCCTTTGGCTTGAATGGGAGTTGAATAGCCCTTAGTGATTGGAGCTACAGTGACCTTCAGCTTCGAACTTAAATACATGAATTCCATCAGGCTTACAAACTTGCTGCTGTACTCTCTCCTTAGGAATTTTCCTGACCGGCTTCAGTCCTAGCTATGTGCCCAAGCCTCACATTTCAGACCTGGATTTCAAACATTCAAAATTCAATTGTGTTTAGATCCAGAAGTTTGCTTGGCTTGTGACAAAGATGGTCACCTGCCACTGGAGCCAGACCTGTTTTTAGATTCCAAGCTACTCTCCCTTTCCCTAAAATTCCTGTTCTTTATTAGGATAATCAGGATTAAGTTTACAGTTGAGAGTATTGATTACACTGCTCTACAGCCAAAATGCTTCTGAAATAAATGTAGTCAAACTTTACTAATTCTGGGTCACTGAGAACAAAAATGATGCTTAAAATTGTTGATTGGCTCTAGTTTTCAAGATCTGCTATTGGGTCAGTATATACAACCCTTGATTTGGGAATGGCGGAGGATACGTGAGTTATAAAGGGAAGGGATCTCAATTTAAACCAGAAATGACTAAAATACATCTTTGACTGGATCTATGAATAAATCTATGACTGGGTTTGGACAGTACTTGCTTTTTAGGCAAAACAATGAATGATGCAATCGCTCAGGGGGGAGGGATAGCTCAGTGGTTTGAGCATTGGCCTGCTAAACCGAGGGTTGTGAGTTCAATCCTTGAGGGGGCCATTTAGGGATTTGGGGATAGCTCCTGCTTTGAGCAGTGGGTTGGACTAGATGACCTCCTGAGGTCCCTTCCAACCCTGATATTCTATGATTCTATGAAGCTGGTATTGCGTCATACATGATATGAATTGCATCATGTTATTCCTAGAAGTCATGGATGATGCAATCATAACAAAGCTTATATCACTCTGCTGAAAAAATTGCCCTATATCAGCTCTAGAAATCATACAGTGTCATGTTCTCCTATTTGTCAGTGTTTGATTTTGCAAAGGGACACATTTCTGTTTAGCCAAAGTGAGCAGAGATGCCTCGTACTTGTGTGAGCAGTGCAGATAACTTCTGCTATGTTTGTGGTGAAGTGACTTTTGCATCACAAAAGCGCAGTATAACCACTATGGTTAAGAAAGCCTATCACCTTTATTTTGGCTGCAAAATTGGAGATCAGGACAAGAGGTGGGCCCCACACATATGCTGCAACACTTGTGCAACAAATCTTCGCCAGTGGTTGAACAGGAAAAGGAAATCTATGCCTTTTGCAGTGCCAATGATTTGGAGAGAGCCAACAGATCATACCAGCAATTGTTACTTCTGCATGATGCCTCCAGTTGGGAAAGGTGTGTCAAAGAAGAAAAAGTGGACTGTGCATTATCCAAACATTCCATCAGCTATACGCCCAGTACCCCACGGAGAAGGACTGCCGGTTCCTGATGTACCAGAATCATTCTCACTTGAGTCAGACGAGGAAGAGAAAGAGGATGAAACTTCTGGTCCTGAACCATCAATGTCACAGGACCCACATTTTCTCCCATCCTCCTCCTCTGAACCACACCTCAGAACTCAAGGTGAGCTGAATGACCTTGTCAGGGATTTGGAACTACCCAAGGGTAAGGCAGAGCTGTTGGGCTCCAGACTACAGCAGTGGAATCTCCTGGCAGGTGATGTTAGGGTTTCCATGTTCCGTGACCGTCAAAAGGATCTTGTCCCATTCTTCTTCATGGAAGGTGATCTTGTAGCCTGCAACAACATTGATGGTGTGATGGCAGCCCTCAACATCGTTCACGATCCAGCTGAGTGGAGACTGTTCATTGATTCATCGAAGACGAGTCTTAAAGCTGTTTTACTGCATAATGGCAATGTTTTGCCATCAATTCCAGTTGGTCATGCAGTCCATATGAAGGAAACCTATGACAACATGAAACAACTTTTGAGGTGCATAAACTATGACCAACATCAGTGGCAGCTTTGTGGCGATTTGAAGGTTGTTGCTCTCTTGCTTGGTCTGCAGACTGGATACACAAAGTACTGCTGTTTTCTCTGCGAATGGGATAGTCGTGCAAGAGATTCCCACTACATCAAGAAAGATTGGCCACTCCGACAGTTATTGGAGCCTGGGAGGAAAAGTGTTCAGCATCCACAACTTGTTGGATCAAGGAAGATTTTGTTACCACCCTTACACATCAAGCTGGGTCTGATGAAGAACTTTGTCAAGGCCATTGACAAAACACAAGCAGCTTTCAAGTACCTCCGTGGAAAATTTCCAAGGTTAAGTGAAGCTAAGATAAAGGAAGGTGTCTTTGTTGGTCCTCAGATTCGTGAACTTCTTCGAGATGATGCATTTGACCATGCACTGCGTGGCAAGGAAAAGACGGCATGGAAAGCCTTCCAGTTAGTGGCAATAAATTTTCTCGGAAACAACAAGGCAGACAACTACAGGTTGTTGGTGGAAAACCTCCTTAAGGCATACAAAAGCCTTGGTTGCAACATGTCACTAAAGATACATTTTTTGCACTCTCATCTAGATTTTTTTCCACCGAACTGCGGAGCAGTGAGCGACGAGCACGGCGAGCGATTTCACCAGGACATTGCAACAACGGAGAAATGCTATCAGGGCAAATGGAGCCCATCAATGCTTGCAGACTATTGCTGGACAGTGACAAGAGATGCTCCATTTAATGAATCCAAGAGACAAGCCAAGAAGCGCCGAGTAGACACTGAATAGGACTAAACTATGTACAGAATAGTTTTTTGCCTTTTGTTTCATAATAAATTTTATTTATATAACCCTTTTGCTGATTTTTAACGTGTTACATAAACAGGACAGGTGAAATATTATCATGTAAAGCAACCATAAACACATGAAAAGACCTAGGTTTACAATTTATGATTAAAACTCTACTATCTACACAATATACATAGACATAAAATGTAAAAACTTAAATATCTTAGAAACAGTAGCCAATCAGTTGTTTTAATTGTCATATTTGAATTCAGCACATCAAAATACATAATAAATAGCACATTTTATCGCTGAAGCAGACGACTTCTCAAAAATTGTAGACCAGTGTTATTTTTATGTGTTTAAAAAGTTCCTCATGGACCAAGAGATACAACATTAAGATGGTTGATCTGCAATCAACTGAAAAAATACATTCCCTCAAAACAAATTACAAAAGCAACCTCATTATTTCTTATATGGATCATTAAAACAACATGTTGGCAATGGGTGGATTAAAGTCAATGTCACTGACAGCCCATTATTCCCTTTCCTTATCAGCCTTGCGATTTAGCCACAAAAACACCACTCCTGTGAATTACAACATTAGATTATACCATTACATTATATCTGTGGAAGGGCTGAATGTTTACAGTAGGGAGAATGGAAGACAGGATCTGTGTGTGACCCTAGACAAGTCGTTTAAACATCTGTGTATCTGTTTCTCTAGCCCTATAAAATGTCTAGTTAATCAAAATGTGAGCTGGGGTATTAATGTTTGTAAAGCAGTTTGATCTCCTCTGAATGAAGGCCCCCCCCCCACACACACTATGTTTACACTACGTGCTGGGGGTGTAATCCCCATCTCCAGGAGCAGGGCCGGCTCCAGGCACCAGGCAACCAAGCACATGCTTGGGGTGGCACCTGGTAAGGGGCGGCCAATCTTGGGGTGGCGGGGGGCAGCGCGGCGCGGCACGGCATTCCGCGTGGGGGGCGCTCCGGCGGCGTGGCGCTCGGCGGGGGGGGCGGGCTCCGGCGGCGCGGCGCTTGGCGGGGGGGGCGCGGGGTGCGGCGCTCGGGGGGGGTTCCGGCGGCGCGGCGGGGGGGGGCGGGCTCCGGCGGCGCGGCGCTCGGCGGGGGGGGGGCGCTTTTTTTTGCTGCTTGGGGCAGCAAAAAAGTTAGAGCCGGCCCTGTCCAGGAGACATACACTTCATTTTTAGCAGCAAGGGCAGGTAACTGCAGCAGCGCAAGTGGCGGGATGGACTAGTCACCCTCCCAGCGCTTGTTTAGGGTCTCAGACTGGCGCATTCTCAGGGCCGCTAGCCCCTCCCACCACTGCAGCTACACTCTGTTTTTACCACACTAGCTCAATCAGCGCTACTGCAGGTACGTCTCCGTGAGCTGGGAATTACTCCCCAGCTTGAAGTGCAACCCAAAATGTTATAAATGTGTAACGTCTGTTTTTACCTCTAAGTACCATGCAAGGAGTTAAAACGTGAAATTCACATTATTATAGTAAGCAAGGGTTACCCACCTAAATCCCTACATTCACTGCACAGAAAAGTACCCATTTGACCTTCTACTGTATCTGCATCTCCATTTAAGAGCGTACAGCCATTCCAGAGCTGTGCTGAGTATCTGACTGTTCCAGGGTACAAATTGCAGAGAGTCCTGGAAAGATAACCTATTTCTCCAGCATAAAAACATGGACAGCTTGCCTTGTGCTCCATGTTACCATTCATCAAAAAGAAAAATATTTTAATTTGCTGCCTAAGACTCTGATTCCAGGCAACAGAGAATTTTAAAGTCCTCATAAAAATATTGAGACCATTATTAATGCTAATAAACTAATTCTAGATCAGTCCCAGAGGTGAAATGAGCTGTTGGGGCCTGCTTGGCATATCAGTGATCTTAAGGATTAGGTCAATGAATTTGTCCCGCGCACAGCAATGTTTTGAGTTGTGGTGCCCACAGGAGCTCTGTAGCCCATCTGGTCTACACAGCCCTGCTTCACTTCCCCTGTAGTCAGCCATGTAACATTTATATGGCCACCCCATTGTTCTCTCTTCCCTCCAGCAGAATGGCAATTGGAGCACTGGAGAATGATGGAAGAGGCGGCAACCTAAAAATACCATGGCCCAGATCCTCAAAGGCATTTAGGCACCTACATCCCCAAATCAATGGAAGTTAGGTGCCTAAATACCTTTGAGGATCTGGGCCCATGTAAATAAACTGGTCGGGATTAGGCCCAAGGATTGGGACTGTTGTGTAGGCACCACAATGAAGCTATACTGAGACGGGGACAGGGCCAGCTCCAGGCACCAGCGGAGGAAGCACGTTTCTGGGGCGGCACATGCTAACGGGTAGCATTCCGTCCATTCTTGGGGCGGCACAGTCCGGGCAGCCTTTTTTGGGGGCTGCAAAAATGGTAGAGCCGGCCCTGGATGGGGAACTGGTAGGACAAGAAGGAATTAGAGTCAAGGCAGAGCAAATAGCATGTTTTTGTGCTTGTTGGATTGCTTAAAAACACTTCTGCTTCATAAGAGCCAGTTATGGTGCTACAGTCCTTTGTAAGAGCACAGAACCCCAATAATGGGACAGACCTTCAGGGGCTGGGCTCTGCACAGCAGCATTCCTTGCTGCCCAGCCACACCCTGAAAACTCCCTAACCTTGTACATAGGGATTTCACCTGGCAGAAGAAGGGCAATGCTCCTTGCAATTCATTCAGGGAGTGGCAGTCATCAGAGCCTTACAAATTCTGCTCTCAATAGCATCATTATGTACCCTACTGGCATCATTATGTAGGTGTAACTGAGGCAGGTTGTGGTCCTAAGGCTCTTTCCCCTTTAGAATTCAGCCTCTTTGTCCTAATCTTACAGAGTCTGTAAAATATGCTCATGGGCATCTTAAATCTGGACAGTCTCCTTTTGGGACTGAGGCTGGGTGAATAATTTGTGACAATAGAGTAGATATTTTGCCCCTTTTTCTGAATTGTCCACCAGCAGGTTGTGATTTTTCTCAAATGTATTACCTATTCAGAATACAATTTCAGACAGTAGCTCTTGGTCTGAAGCTTGTCTCTGAGCAGTTCATTGTGAATAGCTGATATTTGAAATTTGAGTTCTGTTGATTAGATAGGTAGGCCATGTGAAAACGTTTCTGTTCACCGATAAGTGAAGTCTTTGGGTATGCCTATATTGCAATTAGGGGTGGGACTGCAGCACACGTAGCTAAACCACAGCTAGCTCACTAAGGCCTGGTCCACACTAACCCCCCCACTTCGGACTAAGGTACGCAAATTCAGCTACGTTAATAACGTAGCTGAATTCGAAGTACCTTAGTCCGAACTTACCGCAGGTCCAGACGCTGCAGGCAGGCTCCCCCGTCGATGCCGCGTACTCCTCTCGCTGAGCTGGAGTACCGGCGTCGACGGCGAGCACTTCCGGGATCGATCCGGGATCGATTTATCGCGTCTAGACAAGACGCGATAAATCGATCCCAGAAGATCGATCGCTTACATCCGGACCAGGAAGTAAGTATAGACGTACCCTTAGGTCTAATTCGAATAACAAAAGCAGTGAAGCTGTGGCAGCAGTCACACCGGGGATTGCAGTATAGACAGTCCCTAAGAATCAGGTTATTGGCAAGAATTACTCAGAGAATTATGAATTCATAATCCTATCATTTATTTAATATTCACTGCTTCCTTGAACATTCTTATCAAGAAACTCACTAGAGTGTTGAGATGTGAATGCACACAGAGGATTTGCTTAAAATTCCTAATGAATATGAGCTCAAGGCAGGGAATGTCATTTACTATATACTTGTACAGCACCTAGCACAATGGGGCCCTGACCCTGTTTAGATCTTCAGGGGCTACTTCAATGTAAATGTTAAATGATAATACCTGAGAAAGCTTGACCAGTGACAATGGCAGAATGCAGGAAAGGGCTGCCTTTGGGTCTCCTTCCTGGGACAGGCTACCAACAAATTCACTGCAGTGCTCCCTTCTCTCATATTCCCTCTGGTCCTACAATCTGGCCACAATCAGTGAGTTTTTCTATTTGTAATCCTGGAAAGATGACAACATTTGTTAATTTCTCACCCCTCTACAAGTTCAGCAACTAACTGTGACATAAATGAGCTCCAGTACTAATACAGGGAGAGAGCCATATCCTCAGTTGGTATAAATCATTGGCACTACACTAGTTCACGCTATCTGATGATCTGTCCCACAATGTATAGGTAGGCTTGGAAGGATTCAATTTGTGTCAGTAAATGTCAATTTCTCCAAACGCACACAAACAAAAAATATTTCCATCAATAACTAAAATGTACAGACAGACAAAATAAGAAAAGTGCTGCTTGAGAACTTAGAGTTTGACTTAAGGATATTTACTTTTTATATTTTGACACATGACGTTGACAGTTTGTTTCAATGGTTATAAAGATTTAACTTTTTGAATCTCAATGTCTACCATCATTAAATAGTTAGTCTGAAACACACACCCCCCATTGACTTCCTAAAATTTCCCACAACTTAACATTTAAATTGATTTAAAATCTAAATAAAATGCTTTAAAATAATCACTATCCATCAAAACTGAGAAAAAATAAAAACTGAATTATGCCAAGCCTATCTATAGTTTGTGATCCAGTGGCCATTGAAGTCAATGGGGGGGGGGGGGAATCCATAATGATGCTGTAACAAGCCCTATTTTAAAATCTGTTGTGGGAACAGCAGTAGATTTTTTTTGGATGAAAAGGAGAAGGGATGAAGTGAAAGTAATGAGAATTTTTTTTTAAATTACTCTGTAGACTTCTTCTCCAAGAGAAAGCCATCCCAACTGGCTTTGAGTATAAACATTGTCATGTTCCCCAAAAGGATCAGGAGTGGCACACAGAGGTCAGAACTGAAGATTTGATTGGATCACCTGAGCGCCCTTATAGGCATGGCTGCACTAAAGAAAATCCTGCCAATGCCTCATT